>NW_010972809.1:6960025-7025463 GCF_000737465.1 Haliaeetus leucocephalus | reverse complement strand
GGCATCGAGAGCGGGGGGGGGGGGGGGGAAGAAGCGAAACTAAGAAATTGATAAATTTGCAGTTTATCGCTGGCTTAAAAGCCCACCTTGCATATTGTTCTGGATCACAAGCCCAAACCTGCTTCCAGGGAAGTCAGTGACAGCCAAAGATCAGGGTCCATTCCAGTTAAGTAATTTATAACCTTACAAGGGATATTTAGGATACCAGTGAACATGTAAGTTTCTGGTTCCTTTCAGCACACAAATACCTGTGCTTTTACAGTATGCATATTTTAAAACTGTTGATGCTTGCATCTTGCTCTTACTTTTATGGTCTTCAGAAGCTAAAATATAACAATCATTACCCATATTTACTTCATTTATTTAAAATCTCATCAGCTTGTCTACGCAACACAGGTCCTCACATGGATGAAGCCACAGACATTCTGTGGACATTCTTGGGCTGCTCCTCAGAGCTCTGAGGTTCAAGATGAGTAGCTGCCTACATCTGAGACCTGCCCTGGTCTTCCTGCTACACCGAGGTGCAGCAAGGCAGTGCAATCTGCAGAAAGATCCTCATATGACAAAACCAGCAAAAGGAGATGAAAATCAGGAAGAGAAGCAGGGTCCTTTGGCTCATCTTCCAGCAGAGTCTATTTCAGAAGCACAGGCAGAAGCCCAGCCTGAGGTTTAGCTAGGAAGGTCACAGGCAAACATTTGCCGGTTTTTGACATCTGCTTGCATGCAGATTGTCCTCTGAAAACAAAGCTGTTCTTCATGATGGAAAAACACACAAACTCTCAAGAACTACATTCCTGAGAGCTTGCCAATCCCTTCAGCCACACTCCTTAGAGTTGTAGAAAGCACCAGTCTTTTTTTTTTTTTTTTTTCACATTGGGATTCTCTTCAGTGGTACCTTCCCAGCAAAAGGGAAACCCACTGTACCCCTTCTTTTTGTAGCACAATGTAGAGGGCCAGAGGGTTGTCATCACATGAGGCCGGTAATAGTGGTCCCCAAGACCAAGAATCTCAGAAAAATGTTATTGGCAATCAGTTTATGATATCTGATCCTGTTTCTCACCAGGAGTGCAACCCATTAGGAAGGGGACCCCAAACAATTGCCCAAACTTTTAAGCTGCACCTCAATTTATACACACATTGCAGATACGTAACTGTAAGAACTAACCTAAGCAAGTTTTTTAGAGTATCGCTTTTGTTTTACTAGGATGATTTCTGAAACATGCTGCTTGTACCAACTCTACAGATCTTAGAAGGAGCAAAAGGGAGATAATTAAAGAAACATCACAAAAAATGAGCCAAAAGACATTTTAATTTCAGAATCTTCTAGTGTGAATCAAAAGCTGTACAGCATGTTGTAATGCTGGTAAGCTCTGCTTTTCAGCAGCATTACACTTCCGTTTCTAGCTCTTACTCTGGATATTCAGGGATTCCTGAGAGAACTAGCAATTTCAGACTGAGTAAAAGTCAGGTATTTAATGGTGCAGGATAAATGCACATAATTACACAGCTCTGCATTTTAGTATACCAGTATTATTAACACCTATAGAATACAAACATTTCTGTGTCACCATGTACAATGACTCATTTAATCTGGAATTAAAATGCATTCAACTCCAGGGCAAAACAACACTGCTGTTTGACTACGCGTAATCATAGGTCAAGAAGCAAAGAAAAATATCACATTCAATTAATACTTCTCACAACCTGAAAGATGCAGAGTAGAATTTAGCTGGAGGGAGCGCTATTATTCTTATGAAAAAGAGATGGGAAATTTCCTCATTACAAATATAGCTAATTAAAAGATGAATTTTCCATCATGCAATAAATTCCAAGATACCAACTTCTAGATTTGATTCAAAGAAAAAAACAAAAACATTTAAAAACTTTTCAAAGTCAAAACTTCCAAATATTTTATGAAACAAAATCCTCTATAAATATTTCATTTGAATGCTTTTTGGAAAGCCCAAAAGGACTGTTTGGATAAAATCATTAACTTTTTGACTTTTACATAAATGAATGGAATATAATATATCTGAAATGAAATTGTCAATGGAGCCAATACATGTTTCTGTGAAACATTTCAGTTTGTCACCTGAACACCACAACAGAAAGTTTTCCACCAGGTAGATGTACAAGCAGGCATCAGGAAAAGGGTTTTTCTGTAACACGATTTGGACCATATTTAATGGAAAAAAGTATTATGAACTTAGAAATAGAAGTCAGACACACACTTTTCACCAAAAGGCAGTGAAAACTAGGTCACGTGTTTGTGCCCTTCAAAAATTTCTTACTCTCTTTCCCTACTTGTGTTTCCTCCTGAGTATTCTTTGAGGTGATGACGAGGTGCAGGAAGGTTACAGCTTTCCTGACAAGCTGGGCTCAAGCCTGAGTCTACATAATTTATGAGAGCTGAGACTCACAGGCCAAAAAAGGCTGCACAGAAAATAAAGGCTGCACAGCAAATAAAGGCTGGACACCTCATCGTGCCCTCTCCTGGAGCTCTTGTTCTGAGTCACAACATCAATATTAAGTCAAAAGTTGAGAGAGACAAATTCACATCCGTTTCAAAGACCTGCAGGCAGAAAGGTTGTGGAGTAAATTGCCAACTCTGGAAAAGCAGCTGCCTATATGAAATTAAATTTTTTAAAAAGAGCACAATGTATTGATCTGATCTTTGCCAGAATAAAATATTAACCATAAGACCCTTCCTTCACACCAGCCACAACCATTATACTGATAAAAAACCCAGGAAGATAATAAAGTCATCTCACAAAAGAAAGAAAATAACCCAGAGAGATTTAGAACAGCATTTGTTCCAAACAGGTTTTCTTAAAATATTTTGCTACAGATAAAAGGACTTCACTTAATAGAGCTTTACTTCCTTTTCTTGAGCAAATGTTTGTAAATCAGAGAGGAAAATGGCTAGTAACAGTCCCTTGCAGATTTGCAGGAACCTTTCAGTTGTATATTACGTGACCCTTGCTACCATGATGTCCATCAGGTTAGCTGGGATCACCGCACAATAAATCGTAGAGATTTTTAATAAGTGAATCTCTCCTGCGGCTTCCCCTGTCTTCTGTCTAGTCATCTATCTCTATGATTTATAGGATAACACATCCCAATTCTACAGGTAACTCCAAATAGCCACGGTTTATAAATCAACCTGGTAAAGCTGCTCTCCTTCTTGCTCTAAATAAGCTGCCTACCCTACAGCCCAAGAATCAGGACTTTTTGGTAGTTTCCTCTTCTCCCATCCTACCAACACTGAAATAAGAGCTCTGTGACAAAGGACATGGGGAATTTTCAGTTTTTCCAGGAAGCAGAAAGGACTTAGTTGGGGCCCTGGAAAGTCCTGAGGCTTCCAGTTAGTGTTGTGAGGTTACTTAACTTTTTCTGGGATTTTATGGTCACTTTATAACACTAAAAATTAGAACATTTAAGTAAAGCATTTGTCTTTATGAACAGATAAAACCAGTTCCAACATATTTTCCCAATCTGTCTAAAATAGTTCTTGATTATTCCTACTGAGTTATGTTCTAGGAAAATCCACGTAGCTTATAAGCCGTACAACTGGCAAAGCCACAGCCCAAATAACATGTCTAATTCTACACCAGCCACAGCACCATGCAGTCCCCGAGTGACTGACTGTGTTTGTGTGCACATACACCTACAGAACAAAAGTACTCCAGCATCAATACTCTTTCCATACAGACCACACATGAATACAAGGGCAGTGACTTAATGCACAATGCCCACATCTTGGTTTGTCTTTCAGAGCCCTCCTGAGAAATGCCCATGTGATGGTGCTCAGGGTGCCTCAGGAGCTCAGGGCACCCCGAGCGGAGCACCCAAAAAGAGCTGGACACCTTCCTATCCCGACGGATGCCACCTATTCCACAAGTCCGCAAGTCCTTGCTGCACACATGAAAAAAGGGCTGTCGTGTACCCTAGTTGGAGCCACCAAGGAAAAAATACAGAGGACTCAAGAGGTCACAGAGAGACACTCTTCAGCAGCTTCTCACACGGCCAGCCCTTCAACATGACTTTAATGCCCAGAAGGGACCTACAAATACAGCAGCCAAGAAGAAGATGGAAATGTTGCCCAGCTCAAGGTGTTTAGTGAGATGCAAGGTCAGTAACATCAGTAACAGTATAGTAGTAAAGGGTATTGAATAGGAGAAGTTTCAGCTTGATATTCAGCCGGTGAAGGAATTCAGGGAAGGACAGCAGAGTTTAAACAGCAAACATGCAAAAACAAAAGCTCAATTTGGGGCAACCAGTGATAGCACAGTGATGGGACAAGAGAGAGAAGCAGTTTTCTATATCTCTTAAAGCAGATCAAATCTTTCAGCTTACATTTTTCCTGAGCCCTCACTTACACAAGTTCTCAAAGACATTTCTGTGGCAGTTTTTTCCCAAATGAAAGCTGAGTAAGAATTTGGCCTAGCTGAATTGGCAATTAAAAGCACGCATGAAATAGGAGAAACTGCTTTTGGAAGGATTGGTAGGGATCATCGATACTGTTGTTAGGTAAGAAAGATCATTCAAATATACTTGATGAAACTCAAATATAATTCCAGCTGTTGCCATTTCAGTGTAATGTGGTCCAGTACTCCCAGAAAAGTCCATGTGAATTCAATCCAGATGAGATTAACATGCTCCAAGGGTGGGACTTAAGACAGATGTGCCTCATAAGCAACATACCTTCTCCGACTGTCTCTGCACTGGAAATATAAATTGCTTTATATTTAGAAGTTTAAAAAGATAAATATGAATCTGCCTCTAACTGTTAAACTAGAAGTCAGCTATTTGTCAGACAGATAGAGCTTGTTCTAGAGTGCTAAGGAAAACCTTATAAGAGGACAGTTTCCTCACTGCAAAGTTATTTAGGAGTTCTCTCTACCTTCTCCCTGGGTCCTTTGAGACACCATGACAACCCTAGCATGTCAGGGGCAGGCAGAGCTCTGCTTCAGAGCTCAGATTTTTTTGTCTGGAAGGAGATGAGTCATTTTGTCCAGAGCAAATGCTTGTTTCACCAACACAGGACGAGTAGCAATAGTATTGAAAGAGTAACTTCGTTTGGATCATCAGTTAATTAAGGGATTAACTTTGGTCTCTGAGCTACATGACTGCTTCTAAAGGAAAATTTTGGCTGGTGCTCTTACTGACATGAAGAAATCCATGACTACCTGATTGCACAAAGTGCTAGGTGCCATCAAATACGATGGAAGGAGTCAAGGAATAGGCTCTTTGTAAGATCAGGTTCTCCATAGCTGTGCATGTCTCCCTGGGTTATGCTCAAACGAAATTTTCTAGGTGGAAATTCCATTAGAATCCTTCTGCTTTCTGCTTGCTTCTACTGCAAGGCTTATTGCTCAAGGGATCAACAAATCCGGTCAGCAGACCCACTCCAAACCTGGTTAGCCACTGCAATAACCATTATGAATCAGCTGAAATTTTCAGTGGAAATTTCTATCACATTTCCAAAACCTGTGGAAGAAGCTACAAGCATGTATTTGTGATGTTCAGATTTGCATTAAAATGATCCGGTTTCACCATTGTGAATTTTCTGCTTATGTCTTCAGATCTGGACTGGAGTTCCCACAGATCACCTTTGTTGAAGCCAGGCAGCCAGCCTGGCAGAACCAGAAATGAGAACAGGCTTCAACGATGACACAACACAACTTAATCTTGACCTCAGGGCAAGAAATTTTTCTGGTACAGCTAGAGATTTGTGAAATGAGCAATTATGCAAGAGTTCTCAGAAGTCAGAGGAGGTTAAAGGAAAAACACAGAGGTATCTTCCAGAAATACATCAACCCTGTACGCTTGCTGAGATGCCAAACAAGATTTTTGACATGAGCTAATATCCTCTTGTGCAGCTGGGCTAAGACTTCTTAATTTCATCATCACCCATTGAGGGCTTTGCCGTTTAGGATTTGGGGGAAGGAGACTGTGGGTAGGTGTGAGTGCGCATGGGTGATGACGGCAGTGAAAAGACGGAGAGGATCATTTCCAAGAAAGAGAGAGATGTTTGGGGTTTTTTTTAACCCTTCCAATAGTTACAGTTCTTTCTACTTGTTTTTGTCATATCAGCGAAGTACTGAAATATCACCACTTTGGCATTGAAATTCTCTTCAGAATGGAGAGATGATGGTGAATGTGTTGCCCATGATTTCAGTTCACCCCTTTGAATGCTTGTTATTCCAAGCTCCATAATCCATTTAGGTTTGAATATTTCTGCTTCCTGCATCCCCTCCTAACATGATTTTATAAGTGTCTGCAAAACAAGTATCCTGGGATGTCATGAAAGCTGTGTGTAAAGCACAGGAGGTTTGCTCAGGTTTTGGGGTGTCTAAATGTCAACTAAGAATAACAACAAAATCAGAGGTCACCTTCAAGTCACCAAGCAGCTCAGACTCATGATTTTATCAGTCTCTGTCATGGCCCTCCATTGCTGTCACGATGAAGAATCCAACTCTATTCAGCTGCTGCTTGTACAGAAGTTGTTTCATACCTCTGGACAGCTTAGTCTCCCTCTCCATACTTTTCCTATCCCACCCCAAAGACGACTCCTGTGAGCTCTACAAGCTGCTACATGAGTATTTCTCTCATCAGTTCCATGGTTTTTCCGGGGTAGTTTCCCAAGTCCTATATCAGTGGTGTCTAGCAAGCCCTCACAGCTCCCATTCAGGCAAGAATACGTTTGAAGACTGTATCCCTTCAATTACACTATTTCAGAGCAGGCAGAGACAGTGTCGTATCATAGATCCCCCACATGCAACGTGGTAGATTAACTGACCTAAGCCGCTCTTTTTCTTGGCTTCTAGTCAAATTCTGGCTCTGCTTATTTCAACAGTCTTCTGAGCTGCAACTACCTCAAAGGACGTCTTGCTGGCAGCAAAGCCCTCTCCAGTTTACACCTGAAGTCTGGTTCTCCGTTTGCCGTCACAGTCTAAGAAGGGCCTTTGAATCACTCTTGTCTCCTCGGAAGGGTTGCAGGCACGCCTGTGATTTTCCAACGGCAGGATGTTCTGAACAAAGAAATTTCAAAAGACACATAGAAATAAGAACGTGCTGATTTACAGGTACTCTACATCAGGAAAAGTGGGAGTATTTCTTTAGCACACTACTGAAATATCTGTCTCTTGCTTCAGGATGAACATGTCATTTTAAATACCATATTATGAGTCTACGTGTATGTAATAAATTCCTTCCTGATCTCCAGGGCTGTGGCTATCTGCTTGCCACTCTGCTACAAGCCACAGATTTTTCCCAGATGTCATTAGTCTGTGGAAGACCCTTTTTCCACCCCTGATGCCTGTGAGATCAAATCCCAAACCAGGCTGGTTCTATAGACCCTCATCCTGAAAAAAAGTGCACTGGGGAAGTAGGTACACAGTTTTGATTTTAAAGAGCCTAATTTAGGACATTCCATTACCATACATCTAATGTTATTGATATCTTGCTATAATTTAAAAGTAAATGCATACAGAACAAATAAAAATACTGTAAAAAAATAGATGTGTTTGCCACTGTCATACGTAAATACTTTCATACCCTTTACTTGAAAACCAAGCAATTTTTGTTTTTCCAAGAAATACACAATATTTGGCATTAGAGATAATGGAATTTCCTGTGGAATTGATATTTCAGTTCCTAAGAAACCCAGGTTTTAAGTTTTGGATCTCCGTTTTGCTTTGTTTTCTAATAAGATCAGGTACTAGTTAGATAAGGATACTGGATAATAAATAACTTCTGCCAAAATAAATAGTTAATATAACAATAGTTGAACAGTTGATGATGATTGTGAAGCCTTTTGAAGGTAACTGAATTTTATATATTAATCTCTAAAGCAAAGTAACAGTAAAAACCCAAAGATAACATACACCCATTTTCATCCCTTCAATTGTTCAATTTTCCAGAAATATTGCCAAATTAGCGCTACCCAGTTCTTTAGAATTAGTAAAAACAAGCTTTTGCAAAAAATCTCTAGACTATAAAAATATTCCATTCATGTTCTCACAAGCAGAACTTGAATTAATAAAGTGAAATACTCCTTTTTACCAGTTCCTATTTTAATAGAGAACCTTCCAAATTGGCATCTTCAAATTGAAAAAAAAGGTTCAGGCTTATTTTTCCATTTCTCATTTTCATATATATATATATAATGTGTATGTATGTATAAAGAGGAGTGAGCAGGAAAAAAAACCAAGTGAAAATCGGATTTAAAATAGTTTTTCAAAGTCAAAATTAATTTTTTTTTGAGAGAGAGGTGATTTTTTGGACTGATTCTCAATACAAATACGTGAAGATACAGAAAGAAATTTTTTTTTAAATAACCCCTTCTCTTTTTTATTAAAAAAAAAAAAAGCTATAGTCCAACATGTTGCACAAAAGAGCATGAAATGTTTTCACTTCACCCTGTCAAATGCTTTTTCAAATTCTTTGTAAGATTCCCTATGTAGGCCATCACTGGAAATGGCTCCTTAATGCAAGGTAGGCTCTACCAAATACAAGTTCTGCCCTGGAAGAACAAGAATATTAAAGCCTACAGCACATACACTGTTCAGCTGCAGCTGCAACGGAGAGGTAAGAGGGCTCTGACATGTGGCACATTAGAGCTGAGAGTACGGATTGACACGACACCTAGACCCACATGTAACCTGGCTGAGCTCAACCCTTTAGATAAGGGTTGTATCTGCTCTTGGAAGTACAGCAGGTTCTAAAAGACCAACACCTTTTGAATGGCATGGAGTTAGTAAGAGTTGTGGGAAGCCTGTTGTGGCTGCAGCTGTGGTTAGTGTAGCAAAACCACCACTCGAAACAGACATGTGAAGTGTTCAAACGTGCCTTTGCTCTGGAGAGGTGTAACAGCACCAGTAATATGTTTATTGAGTCAGTAATGGGGTGCTGCTCAAGAAACTTAACAAATGGTGCTTAAAAATTAATGTTTAAGACACAAGTGTTTCCATGGAATTCCAGAAAACCTAAGCCACCTCGTTTCACCACCTGCTTATTTTCTTTCAGCTTTTAGAGCCAAACAACTTTTCTGCCTGAGATTTTATAAAAATGACTGTTGATCAGAAGAAGTGGTAGGGGTCTGGATTTTTTTTCTTTCAGCAAACCATCAGAGTAATTTTTCTCCAGCTGTGGAATACTGTAACATTAAGCAACGCAGTCTTGCACATTGTGATGGTTGCATTTTTTGCCTAATCTTTGAAGCCTGATATTTTCTTCACTAAAAGGCCAAGAGGTGCAGTTTCTTTAAAGACAACTGTTTCCATTGACACAGTATCATTTGGTCCACCAGAGACCTAGACCTACAAGGCTGGCCTTAACAAGCACCATTAGTATGAATAATTTGGAGTGACTATTGCTCTAACGTGTATTTATACGAGATGTGAGAAAGAGAACTCCAATTTGACCTATTATACAAACATATTTTCCTCACATGGACCTCCAAGTGTGATTGCTACTGTCATTACAGCCAGCACTATTCAAAAGAGATGTTTGAAGCAGCACTTCAGTGGTCAGCATTGGGACTTCAGGCTATTATCTTATTATCAGACTGAGAATTGTCATAGCAGTGCTTTCTAACTTAGGTACAACTTTCTGGAAAAACAAGAAATACTCTTGATTATACTTCAGACAAGAAGAGGAAATTGAACAGGATATGCTCAGTCATTCCAGATACATTTATTGCTGTTTATCAAATTTAGGGTTCTAAATTTGTCTCCCCAGAGAAAATTTCTCTACTTTAAACCTGCTTCTCTAAAAATGATTTACAACCTTCATCTTCAATGATGCCAAGATCTTTAAAAGATCTAAGATTTGAATCAAAAACCAGCCACCATTGAATCATGGCTATTCCATGGGGCAATGCTGCATGATACTGTTTGAAGAGTGGTGTGACCTGAAGTAGATCTGGATACAAAAGAAGAACATCCAGATACACCGAAGGACAGAAATCCCTCTTTTCATGACCTTTGTCATTCAGGCTTCATTTTAGTAGGCTATTCTTAAGTCTTTAAGTCATTGGCCGAACTTCATTCTCACCTGTGAAGGACCAAGGGAGATAAACTTATGTGGTCAGAATCTAGTGGACCCTGGGTATAATATAAACCCCCTTAATTAATCACCTTTTTCCATTTGGTTCTTTTTTATCTTCTGTAACTCCTTCTTCTCCATGATTTACTCACTTTAAAGACTTGATGCATTTTCAAAGTTCCCTAGCAGCCACATTTTCCTTTTCTCTCTTCCATAATGTATTCCCCTCAGCTAATGGTGCTAAAACAGACACCAACAGGCACCAGAGAGATGGCACTATAGAGAAGCAAGCCATGAAACTGAGTCAAAACAGCAGGTGCTAAGATCATGCTCCTCCAGCAAAGAGGATTAGCAAGAAATTTCCCCAAATAAAGGCATTTCCTGGTCCTCCATCCACTTTTTGAAGGTATTATCAAGAGGAGCTATAATTGAGCCCTGAAGGTACTGACTCCACTAAATAGAAATAACCACATTATTACTGTGCCAATAGTGTCCTCCATTATGACAGCTATAAAATAATTTCCCTCCACTGTATTTCAGTATTATGCCATTTTTGGTAAGTAGGCTGGATGACCAAGATGGGAATTTGAACAGGACTTGAGGCTTACCATAATAGAGAGAATTAGAAGACAGTGTGTTTCACAAAGGAAAATCTCTCTCTTCGTACATCTAGCATATCAACATATACTTCAGCTAAGGCTACAGATTCACATTAAGACCAAAACCCCATGTTTGTTTAGAAAGACAGGGAGTACATCCTTTTTAAAAAATTCACCATTTTTCTCACAGAAATAGTGTAAAGTGCTTCTGAGAGACTGCAATAGCCTCACTACCAAAAAGCCCAGCACAGCAGATTAAAAGGAAAGCTGTGCAGAGGCAGCAATGTGTTGTACCACCCAGGAGATCTTGGGTATGCATCAAATGAGCCCAACCTTCAGTGTGTGGGTGTGCTGATATTTTAAAGAGGTTTCCAGTCAAAGAGAAAAAGGAGTCTCCATTTTAAGCTAAGTACCACATTCCACATGCCTTAAGCAAGGTAAATTCCTGAATTTCAGGGAGCCTGCCCAGGAAGCAGTTAAGGTATTCCAACAAATAAAATCCTCTCTCTGTGCTGCATTTAAAACACAACTAGCTGAGAGACTGACCTCCGCTCTGCTCATGGTCCTTGATACCAGCAGCACGCAGCACAGCGGAGAGACTACAAGGTGGATAAACAAGGTAATGCAGGAAACCAGCCACTACTTGTCACAGCATAACTGGAGCAGCAGTGCTGGATGTCATTTGTTTCATAGAATCATAGAATACCAGGTTGGAAGGGACCTCAAGGATCATCTGGTCCAACCTCTCTTGGCAAAAGCACAGTCTAGGCAGGATGGCCCAGCACCCTGTCCAGCTGAATCTTAAGTGTCCAATGTTGGGGAATCCACCACTTCTCTGGGGAAATATTCCAATGGCTAATTGTTCTCAATGTGAAAAATTTTCCTCATGTTGAATCAGAATCTCCCCAGGAGTAACTTGTACCTATTACCCCTCGTCTTTTCCATGTGATTCCATGTGAAAAGGGAGTCTCCATCTTCTTTGTAGCCACGCTTTAAATACTGGAACACGGTGATAAGGTCTCCCCTAAGCCTTCTTTTCTTGAGGCTGAACAAACCCAGTTCTCTCAGCCTTTCCTCGTATGGGAGTCCTTTGATCATCTTTGTGGCCCTTCTCTGGACCATTCCCAGCCTGTCCACATCTTTTTTGCATAGCGGGATCCAAAACTGCACACAGTATGGGGCCAGGTGTGGTCTGACGAGAGCTGAGTAGAGTGGAATAATGACTTTTTTCTCTCTGCTGGCGATGCCCTTGTTGATGCAACCCAGTATCCTGCTGGCTTGCTTTGCCACAGCAGCAACACACTCTTCACTCATATTGAGCTTGCTGTCTGCCAGGACCCCCAGGTCCCTTTCCACAGGGCTGCTCCCCATGCCTCATTCGTTTATTAGCCACAGGTCTAAATCCTGGCGCTCTGAGAAGCTTGAGGTTTTGGCATACAGTCAGAACTGTGCCTAGGCTCCTGCTCGCCTTCCTCCGTGGCCTCCCAGAAAGCTCCCACGTCCACCCACTGTGCAGCACTCAGCCACAGCTCCTCTGCATGCATAAAGGAATGCACAGGCTGAGAAGGAAGGTGTACATGGAAATCCTCAGACCTGGCTTGCTGCCCTGTGGCAACATGTTGCTCTGCCAACTGAGACACCACACTGCAGCAAGGCTGGGAAAATCACCCTGCATGCATCCTCTCAGACCATGGGGAGACTTAGCCCTGCCCTGCCAGGGAGACAAATGACAAAGCACGGGTCTCAGGCTCCTCATTTTTACACTTGAAGCTAGGATGGCTTTATAGCACTATGTCACAGCAAGTAAAAATAGGAATACTATTGACCTCAGATCTGAGAGCCACAAAGATGCTTCAAAGAAATCTTTTCTCCCTTGTCGCGGGACTGTGTAAAAGATAAGAAGTGCAAGTGCTTTCAAGCCCTCACTAGCATACAAGTAGGCATGTAACAAGCGTATCCATCCATCAGAACTACCAACTTTTTCTTTGTAAAACCAAACCAAATACCTTCTAAGGGCAAAATAAGGCCTATCTAATTCAGTAAGATTAGCCAAAGGAGACTTATGTTTCAGGGTGGCGCAGAGCTGTACTTGTGTGACTTCACAATAAAGCTGTTGATCTAAGGTGGCAGAGACTCTGGCTCTTTTCCTCTAAGTATACATACGATCCTCGAAACAATGTTTTCTGGTTCTCGTTAATGATTAACCAATGCACCTGATCCAAAATATCAGCAAGAAAACATTTGTGGCCAAAACTGTGACCTGAACATCCCACTTGAGAGACATCACAGGTCTGTTCGAAGTCAGAATTTTTGCAGTAATCTTTCTTTGAACTCATTTTATCACACAGACTGTGATTACCCATCAGCCCTTCTCTTACCTGTGCAAGTACACACACACAACTTCTAGGTTTCTCTTCACTCAAAGGCTTCAGGCAGCAGCTGATTTCTTGTCAGGAAGATGTAGTTTTTCACAGGCAACGTTCAGGTGGGAATCAAACCAGTAACAATGCTGAGCAACTTAATTGTTCAGACCTCCTCCCTATCCCCATGGGGATAGCATGCTGCTGGGGTCTTGGAAATACAGAAGTAACAGTGGGGAAGGTCCCACCGCTGTAGCAGCTCCTCAAGAAGATATGGAGTACTCCACCAACTCCTCCATTTCTCTGAGGGTTCTTTTCCCCCCAACCCAGCACTCTGGTGCCTCTATTTCCATGTGCATTGCGGTCTCTCTCCACCCCCCTCAGAGATGAGTGCCATGCTGGCAAAAGGCTGGCTACTGTTTTCTGGAACCTCACGCCAAGCACAGGGCAGCACCCGAGAACATCGCCTCCTCCACCCACTGCTCTAGCCCATGCCTGCAGTAACCAGGTGACTGACATCAGGCAACACTACTGCGTCGCAGCTTTTGCAAGAACGTGCAGAAAAACTGCCCATAGAGGAAAACCTTGTGCTTAAAAAAAGCACATGAAAAAAATGTACTTTTACCTGCCAATAACAATACACTAAAATCCTCTGAATTGAGGCAGCTTCAGGAACAGTAAATTGTTCTATTTTAACAGCTGTAAAAAAGAAAAGCTATTAAAAAACCTTAGTCTAAATAGTTGTTAAGAGATGTAAAATATGGCAAAAAAAATTTAAAAAAATAATCAACAATTAAAAATTACGTTTGTTGCCTTACATCTTCATTTAATGCTTATTTGGAAACTTCCAAAAGTTTAGACTGTAATACGAATTTAAGCACCACTTAATGACTTGGCTCCAGCTGAATACATCCTTATTATGCAAATGTGTCTTAATTTGTCCTGATTAAGTAACAGTCATCACTATTCACCACTGTTAGGTGAGACAACTCCTAGAAGGGTCCCTAGTAAAACATACATCCCAGCTGAACATAGGGTTCTCCCCTTAGATTGAACCCAGGATGTTCAGACAGGGTCCTTCTTTAATGTCCACAAAGTGTTTAATCTTATGCTATGATTATTTAGAAGAAAATCCCATACTGCCAGTGACAACATCTCACACCCAAAACAATGGCCCCAGATAAAGCAAAAGAAACTTCTCAAAACCTTTGACGTTGCTGTGAGTAAAGACAATAGAGTAGATCTTTTCAAGGCTGAGAAAGAGTTAATCCTCATAAATCTTGTTAAAAACAGTAAGTAAATCCCTAAGAAGACTTTGAAAATTTCAGCCCAGACCTTATGTCTCGATGCTCTCGCACAAGTTAAGCCACAGACCACGAGGGACGGCTCACCTGCACAGACAGGCACTCCTGCCAGCCCTCTATCCAGGAGGAGACGTGCTACAGCTCCCACAACACTCTTATTTGACACAGTGATATTGCTCAAAATGCAAGTTAAATATGGGTAATACACTATGGGATGAAGGCCCTATATTAAACTGTCCAAGGAAGGAAACACCTCCTGCTGTGTTTCCAGAATACCATATAATTTACAGTCACTGCTGTGAGTTCTCTGTGAGAATATGAATGTCTCCATTTCTCAGCCAGCAATATTAGAATCATTATTACCATCTCAAACTGTAGACTGCAGGCTGAAAAGAAAGGGGGTTCTCTGCAAGGACATTATTTCCTGGCTAGGAGCTGAGTGTAATACACTTTTTCTTATGCTTTTACTGAAATGGGCTTCTACACCATATTCAACACCTCAGCCAAGTGCCCTATTCACATCTCTTCATTAAAACCACATGATTTCCCTCACTCAAAAGTGAACAAAGCTGACCTAAGAAAATAGCATTTTGTACATTTTTTTAAATATATTTGTATTAAAAAAATCTGAATTTCAAAGGAACAGATTTTTACCAGAAAAGAAATTTTTGTTTGAAAAATTAAGATCATTATCCAGAATCTGCTTTTCTAGTATACACTAAAGTAGGAACAGAAGTACCGGCTTAGGTAAAGCATAGCTAAGCATGAGTTGAGTCCTAGTACTATGGGGTTTTTTTCCTCTTTAGTCAGGTAAAACTTTCAGATTCCCATTTGCTTCTGGGAACCTTGGGCAACTTCATCAGCTAATACAAGGTGGGTTTGCGTTTCTCTTCAGACATTTCTCTCAGTAAGCAAAACATTACCTACACAATTCAGACCATCTTTGCATGATTAGCCAGTGTTATAATGGCAACAGATTTGAGAGCATTATTGGCAATAATGTTCTGTGCCTCTACAGTGTTGCTGGCCTGAAAGGCGACAACAAGCAGATGTGCCTTCTGCATGCCATGCAGCAACTCCATGCAGCTGATTAACTTGGCCACAAACTCTTGCTAAGTGAAGGTGGAAATTTTTCCTTTAGCTTTTTAATTTCAGCTATAACCACTCAGTCAAAATGGGATAGCTAATCAGCCAAGCACAGCAGCAGACCTCTGCTCTGAAGAAACTTTGCTATCTTGGTAACTCAGCCACCAACTATACCATCAGAATTTGACAAATCTCAACTATTTTATAAAGAAAGGTACGTCAATGAGGTCTTTGTATTTTATTATGGATGCTGATATACTCACGTGGTAAGCTGGGAACCCAGTATGAAAAGGGAATTTCTGAGGTGATCCAAAACAAACAAAAAAAACCCAACAGAATTGAGCATAGCAAATAAGAACTAAAACAAGTAAGGCTCATGAAAATTTTCAACTGATATTTCTACAAAAATACAAACCAAAGCAATAACCTGAGGAGTTCTGAGGAAGAAACTGGTGGAGGTAGATGGCTGAGCAAAGTTCAGTGACAGCCAAGTACGTGCATGACTAAAGACAGTTTGTACCGTATGATTCAACATGTCTTACGCAAACTGTAATTGTCAATACCATCTTGCACAAAGATTCTGGAATTTTCCAGAAGCCACAGTTAACAACAAAAGACATATATTCTAGGAATCTAAAATCTTTATTGGAGGAATGGGCCCGACAGCAGCTTTGAAAGGAGACCCAAGCCACAATGTTAACTAAGAAATGTAGAAAGGCACATGCACACAGACTGTCGCAGACTCAAACTTTTCACTGCCCACGCTCCATGTTGGCTGGACTTGGAGCAGTGGTGACTTTACATAGCTCAGAGCGTGAGCAGAGAAGATGAGGCTGTCAGCCCTAATTTATGTAGGTGCGCCCTCAGACACCCTGCTTCATTCAATGTTTTACTCTCTGAATGCAAAAAAAAACCAAAACAAAAACATTAGAGAATGTCCTGGTTTCAGCTGGGATAGAGTTAATTGTCTTCCTAGTAGCTGGTACAGTGCTATGTCTTGGATTCAGTATGAGAAGAATGTTGATAACACACTGATGTTTTCAGCTGTTGCTAAGTAGTGTTTAGACCAAGTCAAGGATTTTTCAGCTTCTCATGCCCAGCCAGCAAGAAGGCTGGAGGGGCACAAGAAGTTGGCACAGGACACAGCCAGGACAGCTGACCCAAACTGGCCAACGGGATATTCCATACCATGGGACGTCCCATTTAGTATATAAACTGGGAAGTGGGGGCGGGGAAATCGCCGCTCGGGGACTAGCTGGGTGTCAGTCAGCGAGTGATGAGCAATTACACTGCGCATCATTTGTACATTCCAATCCTTTTATTATTACTGTTGTCATTTTATTAGTGTTATCATTATTAGTTTCTTCTTTTCTCTTCTATTAAACTGTTCTTATCTCAACCCACAAGTTTTACTTCTTTTCCCAAGTTTCTCCCCCATTCCACTGGGGGTGAGGGGAGTGAGTGAGCAGCTGCGTGGTGCTTAGTTGCTGGCTGGGGTTAAACCACAACAGAGAAACAGTGAATGCTGTGGTCATCTGTCTCTTAACTAAAAGTATGTACATAAATCATTCAGCACTCTCAAATACTTGGCTCCTGATTCTTATGTATGTCAAAACCCATTGTAGCATTCTTGCAAGGGCAAAGGGCCTTATCTGTTGATGATGACACATCAAGCGCATAAAAAAGGGTCTATATACAAATAAGAACTGAGTCTACTGCTCTTTAAGGTCAGTCTTGGTTCCTGACCAGTAGTGAATTATTAATTTTTGCTGTAGCAGTTGTAATATGTGAAAACAAATTTATAATAGGTGATTGTGGCTGTTCATGGCCATGTACTCAGAAGCTTATGCAGAGGCTAAAGCTTCCCCAGGCAGACGTATAGGCATACACACAACACGGGGGATGCATTGTGAGCCCAACATTTCCAGGATGCACAGAGATGCACCCAGGCAGAACTGCGAGGAACAGCGCTGGTGCTATGCAATGGGTCTGCACATCCACAGGGGACACACACCAGGTTTCCACATGGTCTGCAGTCTTGCTGGAACTATTATAGCTCTTTTTGCTGCTGCAATTGTTTTTACTCCAACCAGGCTACAAAACCACCAGGAATCCTTGAAGAAGTCTGAAGTCCTCAAATTCTGGGCAGAAAAAAAAAAAAAAAAAAAAACCAAACACAAAAAAAAACCCACCCCACAGCTGAAGAACCTGAATGTAGGGTTACATTAGCCAAGGAGTACATCCAAGCATTAGTTTAAAAAGCTCACAGCCTAGGCTGGGGGGAGGGGAGGGGTTTATCTCTGAACTAAATGACAGAGTAGAAATCCCCAGTGACCTGCAGAAAGCCTGTCTACTTCGACGGTTAAATCAAGATGCCCACCACTTGTAGCGGCTGAGGGCAGAAACAGCACATACTGAGCAAGAAATGAGAAAGTGTTAGAGGTATTTTACCTCAAGTTGGCAGTATCTGGCACTGCTGTTTTGAGGAGTCCTTTGTTATTCCCACATGGCATAAAGTACTGATTATCAAATATGTTTAAAAGGAGTAAAATTCAGAAGAGCTCTACAGCTCAGGTTTATCACCCTTAACGTTCCTCTTTAAAGTGTCCCTGCAGTGCAGAAGGTCGCTTTGTAAACACAGAATTTTTGTGCAACATGCATTTACCCCTTCGCTTTTATGGCAGCTTTGCTGCTTTTTACAGGGCTACAATTTTAGGTAATGCCCAGCATAGCTATACCAGCGTGGCTTACAAAATCCAACCTAGAATTTTTTTTTTTTTTTTCTTTTCAGAAGTATTCTTACCCTCTTTAGAGACCATTCTGATAGCAGAAGAGAATTCCTAATTTGATATCTAACAATTCAATTTATTTATGTACAGAAGAGCAAGGATGGGCCACAAACAGTCAGCCAAGCAGAACAGAGGGCTAAAGAAACATCTGGAATATGCTTCAGGAAAAAGAAGCCTCCCCTGGTAATCACATTAACCTGAACAGCCAAAGGGACACTTTGCCTAAGCCTCAGGCTGTGGAATTTCATTTAGTTTTTACTCACCACTTTCATCACCTGTTTTCAAGGTTATGTGTTTGAAATCAGTTACCTAACTCCACAATGGGGCTCACAAATAACTAGGATAAATGACAGAAGCACTTAACCCCACTACATTTTCAAAAAAGCCCACAGGGTTAGATACAATAAAAGCTGTAGCAATAGAGTCTCAGCTGAAATATTCAAAAGTGAATCGAGGTACTTAATAACCATCTTAATTTTCTGTAAGTGCAGAGCACTCGCCTTAAGTAAAGCAGGCTCTTTCGAGAGCATAAGTTGAGCAATTGATATCACAGATGGTTTTTAACATGTTGGTCCATAGCCTGAAAAATGCAGCCTATATTTTTAAAACACGGACTTATCTAATGAACTCGTTTAAGTATTAGGCAGCATGGCAAACATGAGGTGGAAGTCACAGAAGAGAACGTGATAGGATACAGACATAGAAGCCCACAGTGGGAATATACTGCGAGCCAACTCATACATTTCAGGCCAAAATTTAGTATTGCCTAAAAATGGTTTTCATTTAACCCACTATAAAGATCCACTAAGCTATAAACTTCACAGCTAGATCTAAACCCGTGAGCAGGGCTGAACTTCCACCAAATTTAGCGGGTGGCAGAATTTAGTTTTCAGTCCAGGTCTCTCACGAACAGATCCATGTACAGTAAATATATATGCACTGTTACATATTCACTGTTCACAACTTTAGCTGTACCTTAAAGTAGGAGGATGCTTTAAAAATGCATTAAGCTTGACAGCTGGAAAAAAAAAAAAAAAAGGCTGATCTAACATTTCAGAGTACAGAAGATTTTACTTCAACTTTAGAGAGATATTGAACTTCTGCCATGGGAGATCAAGACTGTCATTGCCAAGAAGTGAAAAAGCTGGTAGACAAAAGCAGAGTGTTTTTGAAATATTGCTAGATGATTAAAACATTAACTATAGTTGACCCACATGCAAGGCTCAAATCTAGAAATACAAGCTGTGTTGCAAGAACAGTATATTTTGTTTTAAACAGGGCTCGGTGTTACCTCTCTCTGCAGGCTGGTAAGTTAGCAGCACTGTTCCAGTATGAAACTACTTTAGACAAAAAAAAATAGAGTTCCTGCAAAACCGAGGTTTTTGTTTTCTTGTCACTTGTGAAATCAGAAGCTTGGTCTCCCACCCACTGTGAACCATGCCAGACACATCACTCATGCTTCCAGGGAGTTTTACCCTCGAGGTCACAGTGGTTTGTCACTCTGCTGTGGGGCAATGCAGCCAGGTTTTGCTGCAGCACAGTTAAGGCACATCTCCAGAATGCAGAAATGTGCTGTGGCAGCACATCACAAAAGAGTTACTCATTCCCTAGGGCAAGTATCAAAAGGTCTTAATCTCAGGAGTTAGGTCTACTAGGACCAAACGCTGGCAAGCAGGTTATTGCTTTATTCCCCTGCACAGCAGAGAACGTGTTTAGTAGATTTGTCCCATCCCTCAGCTGCTTGTCACAAACGCTGAGCACAAGCTAGTACTGTTCAACTCTTTAGATGTTCAGACTGGAAATAAGAGGATCAGAAGTATAGCAGATCAGTTCAGATAGACCGACAGAGCCTGAAAATGCACGCACACAGCCTTTTACCTTAGGTGCACTAATTTCCAAAGCAAAATTATCAATCCCACAGACACCAAACTCAAAACATCCTTTGAAAAATTTCTAAATAGCAACATTACATCACTGCAGCTATTCCTGGGCTGTAAGATGTAAAAAAAGAAGAGAGTCAGAAATACCACTATCAAGCCTATTCAATAAAACACCGTTTTCTTACCTCACCACGCTGTCCCACTTGGGATTAGCAAAAACAGTGAGACTGACAGGATTAGGACACTCCCTTGGAACATGACTATCCTGTTTGAGCAAACACCATGCCATGTTCATCCCCTTCACCTCACACACAGTTTCTTGGCAAGTGTCTTAGGTACAAGTTTGCTGCTCTTCACATTAGTGTAGAACAGGGATAAACTCATTGAAACGCAGGCATCCCATTTTCAGATCTCTAACCTGTATAAAACTCCCAAGACACAGGCTTTATATCACTCCTGTGGCAGGCTGATTTCATATGCTACTGCACCTGCATGTAGTCCACATGCTTTGAGGCCATCAGCTCATGTAAAAGGAGGCAAGTGAGTTGCTCCTGAGCTCAGTAACTGGCTGTTCACCTTCACACTGTTCCAGTACCAAAGGAAATCATGGGAATACGCTAAAGATACCACTTGACTCCTCAGCAGGGTATCCAAAACCATACAAGGGACCAAGTTTGCTAATGGGCTTTCAGGATTCTTCATCAGACTTGGGCCAGGTAGCATGGCTAGTTACTGCACCTCCATGGGGGACAGCAACTTGCCACTATAGAAAAACTCAATTCTTTTCAATCACATAAACACACCCTAACAGGGCCAGAAGAAGCAGTGCTGACTGCTAGGAACAGCCAAAGTCCAAAGAGACTTTGGTCATGTTCCCACAGGCAGTGGCTCTGGCTGTGATTTGGGAGCAGCATACAGGGATGGAGTCAGTATTCCTTAAGCTATGGATCCACCCCTTGCTGCCAGACTAGAAGAAATTTGAATGGATGAGGAAGCCATACCATTCACCGGAGAACTGGGCCCAGCTGGAAAATTGTCTTATCTGTTTATGACTAGTAAGGCAGACATCTTCCCTAGCAACCACCTTCTGGTGGTGGGCAGAGACCTTACTGCAGTCGTCTGCATGAGATGATTTAAAACAGTACATGGGTCCCTTCCAGTATCACTATGACTTTAGATCCCAGAGTTTGCTGTTTAACAGGTCTTCACAACACGACTTCTCTACATGCCTGTAACACATACACTCTGGTTCCAGATTTCTGTTTTCTTTCGGTTGCCATCAAACAGCCCTTTCTCCACACCTCCAAAAAATAAAAATAACAAAGCCAACCCCGCTTATTTTAAATGGCAACTTCATGCAAGGTTTCAACCCAAGGTTATTTTTTTCTACCAGTTGTTTCTTTGAGAAACAGATGGCATTTGCAATGGTTCAGGATATATCCTATTTTTAAGTGTCATATGTTTTTACTCTTCTGCAGTGGACTTAGCAATCAGAGGAAAATGCCACAAGAGCTGGGCTTTTTACATGATGAAAAAAACCATGCTGTCTCATGCCACTTAGAAAATTATCTCCCATTGCAAATACCCAGCAGCCAGGGTCTCTGCGTCCACCCTTCTGGTGCAATGTTTCCTGCCAGCACTTGATAAGGAACAACCTGCATCCGGCGGTGCCGACTCAGCAGAGCACTCAAACATTGACACAACAAAACTGGCAGTGAGAAAGTTCAAATTAAAGTTATATACCAGGGCATGATCTCTAGTACATGGTGTCGCAGGGAACAGTCCTCATCTTCCACCACAAAATTGAATACTATCAGAACGTCCCATATGTCGCTTGATTTTCTCTTTGGTATTTTCTCCCGTACATGCCATTTTTTGACAAGGTAGCAGCTCCCCCAGAACAGGAGAAGCAATGAAAAATGGAGTCAGGAACTGACATGCTATTTAGGTTTGTTGTTTCTTATACTGCAAATTCATAGGATAAAGTCAGCCTTACTTTGCAAGTAACTGCAAGCTCAGTCTGCCTCTATTTTGATCCATCTGCACAAGAACCCACTCTTACAATGGAAAGCCAGCTAGCAAAATCTGAGCTTGAGCTTTTAAACCCTGCCAGAGAGATCAGGCCAAGTTTTGGACCACGCAAACATGGCTAAACAGCTGCTGGGTCAAAGCTGGCTTCTATCCAGCAAAGCAGAGAGACTTCATACAGATTTGCAAAAGTCCACATGGATGTATCTGAAGTTAGTATTTGGAAGCAGTCATATGAACAGGGGAAAAAAATGCTGTTGTGAATGCTTAAAAAGGGAAGACGCACAGCCACAGTGCCTCATTCACCAAGGAAACACACAAAAGCTGACATCTATAATCCTCTGCCAAAGGCTTCTGGGTTGCCTCTTCCACCAGTACCAGGAGCACCTCCGCTTTGGTTCATGCTCTTTATTAATTTCCATTTTGTTTCTCTGTCAGGCTGAGAGCTGAAGCAGTAACAGCTCAAAGGCAGTGCTGTCTAAGGCAGCTCTGGCTGACTCCCTCACTGTCAGCCCCTCGGGGCTCAGCAAGCCAAGGAACCGTGCTGCAATAGCTTGTGTCAGCGGCTTGAGGAAGCGATAGTCGGTTACATTGGGATGGATCCCCCTCAAAAAGACTTTGAAATTCAGGAGAAAGGAATATGGACTCAATCTGGGATCAGACTTAATGTTTGAATCCACACAGGAGGAAAATGAGGAAGGGAAACTTTTCACACGTGTGCTTCACACCAAGTCTGCGGTGGCAGGGGGGGAAGCCTCTGACTGTTTTCCAGCAATTAAGATATTCATCTGGGACACTGAAGACCAGGTTTCTCCTTTCTAATAAAACAGGAGCAGAATTTGATCTTCTTAAGAGATTTTTCCACCTGCTAGACTATTTTGAAGTTCTGGCTTTTCTGGTTCCTCTTCTCCTAACATACTTAAACCGGGTGTCTCTGTTCCCACTAAGAGCCCTGGCTGGTACGATACCAAGATATTCTCACTCTCTTTGGCCCCATGAATATGCATTGTTTGCCAAAACCCCAAACTGATCTTCAGCTCTGTTTTCATCCTGTCTCACAGAGCAATGTGAGATTTTTAGATGCCTACAGCATTTGGAAAAACAGAATGGAAACATTTCTGAGAAATTTACTGTTTGCTTACTTCTGCATAGTTTCTTTAAATCAACACTTCGTATAACAGAGAAGTATCAGAAGGAAATTAAATAAGACATATTCCTAGAAAACTGAAGCTACTTCACCATAAATATCATAAGCAAAATAATAAAATCTCTTGGGTACCCTTCCAACCAACTTAGTCCATTCCCTTTATGCCAAAGTTTAATGTTTCTGCCATTAGGCTGAGTCCCCAGGGTATGTCACAGTAAGCTTGAGTGAGCACATATGAGAACTGCTAGTAGGATAAACGGCCTTCTGGTCTCACATACGCTTATTTTCTTGCTATTTTTCTACAGCACTTAAAACAGCCAGTCTTGCCAGATACTGATCTCCACACTAGTGCTGTTTTGTAGCACACTGCTTTGAACTTGTGAGGCTACTTGTCAAGGAAGGTGCTCAAGTTCAGGAATAAAGTCAGTCTTAAGAAATCACATAACCACAGAGAGCAAAAAACTGAACCAAAGACCCATTTTCAGGCAGCCTGCAGAGGCTAGTTCCCTCCCTTACAGGAAGGCCAGGCATGTAGTTCATATCCCTCAGTTCAAAGAAATAAAGTGTTGCAAATTCTATCCCCCAAAAGTCAGGAGATGCCTGTGCAGACCCTAATTCTTTCCCATGGACTGTATACTCCAGGATCCAATGTTTAGTTAT
This sequence comes from Haliaeetus leucocephalus, assembly GCF_000737465.1. NCBI lineage: Eukaryota > Metazoa > Chordata > Aves > Accipitriformes > Accipitridae > Haliaeetus > Haliaeetus leucocephalus. Next base: position 7,001,560 of record NW_010972809.1, on the reverse strand, counting down.
ATGTTATTTTCCCACGGTTTCCAGTCTCCTTCAATGTATAGGATGAATTCTGCTTTGGACACAAAGGGGGCATATTAAAGTGAATTCTGGTTGATAGGACTCACAGTCACAGGAGTTGGGAGATGTGTGGTGCTTCCCTTTGATGATAAACCTGGAGATAAAGTGGCTGTACAAATGAAAAGTGTTAGGGACTGCCTTCCTGCATACCCACACAAGAACAGGAGGCTTCATAGCGTGGAGCAAGAGCCCCTCTTCTTGCCCTAAATCCCCTCCTGCAAGGTCATTAGGAGACTGTGGCAGAGGAGAAAGGAAAGCCGTGGATGGGAACCTCTGGGGCTGTGAAAGGGTGAAAGCAGTCCACAGGGAAGATACAGAAATGCTTTAGGTTTTGCAGAGAAGCTTCTCTTGTTCAGGCCCAGAGGTCCTCACCCTCAAACTGAGCAGTGGACAGAGGCGCTGACAGTAAAAAGTGCCTACATGGTCAACATTGGAGAGAGAGGCACAGCCAAAATGCCTGTAATTCCAACAGCAGGTGCGACACAAATCGAGCTGTCTCCCAAATTGCCTTGAAAGGGTGGGTTTGTAGTACTGGAAATTCTGCGCCACCCTGGAAAACAAGATTTTCACCCTTCTTTGGGCACAGCTTTCCTACATCATGGAGTTTCCCAAGGCCCTTCCTAAGCCAGCATCCTGAATGTACCCATGTTTCATTTTCCAGGTGTCCATTTGGGGACATTTGGTACATGCATAACGCATAAGAATTCCCACTTCCCACTGAAGGTCAACGGGAGCTGTGCTTTAAATGCAAATACAAGCAGAGAAGAAAATGCTAAGTAGCCTAGTCCCCCATATCCCAGATATAGAATCCAAAATGAGTAGGCACATCAGGCAGTAACGGCTTTAACATCTGCATCTCAGAGGCTCACATACGAGATGGGGTTAACACCACCTCACTAGAGTGCTAGCTGCTGGCAGAAATCCACCTGTGCTCGTGAACAGCTTAGAAACTATGATCAGAGCATTTGCAGTCCCTGAGGAGAGTCTATATTCAGTGAGGGGGTCCGAGGATGTGTATGAAGTAATGTAAAGGAGAATAAAAGGAAATGAAAAAGCACCATCCATCTTGACTGAGGTGGTAAGTCCAAAGTGAGAAAACACAGTGTGACCACCTACTTGAAGACTGTCTTAATGCAAACACACACACACAGCAGTGGAAAAGGATGGGAGAACGAATCAGGAGTTTGGACAGCTGAATTTAAATCAGGCACATCTAAACATTTAGCTTTTGGTACACAGACATACAAACACACACACACACACCCATGTTGAAAATTGATCCAGACAACTCCTACTGCCACCAGATAAAAATATATATTTATATACTACCAAATTTGCAGCCCAGGCTACTCTAACCTTAGCTTCTCTCCCCTGTGGACATAAGTCACACATGGTATACTTAAATAGCCCTAGGCACTGAATTATAAATACTGTTTTATTTACAATTCTGTAGCAAATGATTCACTGTGGATATATGTCAATCTTTTCATTAAATATCCATCATTCAGTGGTTTGCTCCTGCTGCCATAGGGCAATGCAGTGGCAGTACCAGTGCTTAGATAACAGTGACAACTGCCTTAGAATTACCAAGAGTACTCTATTTCGTAATAAGGCAATAAATTGCAACTTATTTGCCAGGAAGATATATTTTTAAAATCACTTGGTTTTCATTTTAAGCAGCACTTTGACCTAAAGTTCACTATCAGGTACTGAAACCTCTTTGATGCTACAGTAATCTAGTTCACTGCTAGGATTGGTCAAGTTTCAATCTGCAGCACTCCAAAGGGTTTGCAGGCACTGTGTATGTCCATCAGAGGTATACAGAGTTTTTTCAGAGGAGGCATCGCCTTTCTTGAGGAGCCACCTTGAGCCAGATACTCCCTGCCATAAAACAGTTGCACATTTAAAAGTAAGTATGAACCCACCTCACATACCATAATCCCAAATTTTGAAGAGATCAAATAGGTTCCTTTTTATGTTTAAAAAAAAAAGTATGTAGCTAAAAACATATACTGCCACACTCACTACTGAAGTGCCACTAAATGCATACACATTTCATACAGTCTCAATGGAAGATATTGCTTTTGTGCTGGACTTGGAGCTAACCATGTAGCTGGAGAGCCTGGAAACATTTCTGCCAAGTTTTAGTTATTCTACAGAGATATTTTTTTCCAAAGCTTCTCTGGTTTTTTTTTTTTTTCTCCTGTGGGGCTTGCTCAGTTATACACAAAAGTAGGAAGTTGAATTCTGTGGACCAAAACTGAACAAGGTCTTACTTCAGGTGCTTAAATACAGGCAACTTGAAGCGGTTATGTCTGCAATCTCACCACAATCAACAACAGAGCTCCAGTGACCTGGATTTTTCTCTTCATATCTGAAGCGCCACATGAGGGTTATTACACTGGAGACAGTCAGGGAGCAGTTTACACTAATGTGTTTTCCTTAGCAGTTGGGATTGGTTACAAGAAGGCATGTGTTCAGCAGCCACAGCTCAGCTGACTGATGAGAGCTCACTTGGTCAGACACAATAAACTAGTAATTTGCAACTGTACAGAAGCATCTCTAAAAACAGATACATAAGATGGTTACAGACAATGCTGTCTTCAATGCTGTCTCTTAGAACAGCAAAGGAGAAAACTTTACCTTTTATAGCTACTAGAAGAAAATCACTTATGACCCTGTATTTGCCAGTCTCTGGTACTCTGCCACCACTTTCTGCCAGTGAAACCACTATGGCAGTGTGAGATGACTGTTGTGACATTAATTAGTGGAACCCAGGTTAAAAATGGTCAACATATTCCCCCTATACAAATACTTCTATAATTATGGGAACAAAAGGGAGGAAGTGCTTAGAAAGATCACCACCTGAGCAAGCCTTGCTTGGGATGTTTGTTCCAAGCCAGTCACACTGCCCTGCGCTGTTACTTTCAGAAATAATGACATCCATCCTGCAGCCAACTTCAAAATGATTTCTGGCTTTCAAACTCTCAGAGAAATACTTTACATTCTGTTCCTGAAACCAATCAATACTGCAGCATCCACCACTGTTTCTAATACAACTGCCTGAAGAGTATGTGTAGGCACTGGGCGAGGATTACCAGAAAATGACACCTTTCCAGCTGGAACATAACATTTTCTGCCCAGTTCTGTTTAGCTCTCTGCTTCAGCCTCTCAGTACACTGCTGGGACTGTACTTCTGTTTCACTAAGAGTCCTTACTGAAGAGAGTAGTCATGAAATGAGATGGTGAAATTTGGGCACATCCTTTAGAAAGCTACTCTGAACTGATGCTTATGCTATGCAAAGGGTTCTGTCTCCAGAAACCACGAGGAGGTTTCCCTAACTCTAGTTTGCTGCATAGTCCCAGCGTTGTGGAACATCATGGCAGACACAACTATTTTGTAAAGGGGAGTCAAGTAGTTGATTTAGTTAATTATTAAGATTTATCGGCGTGGACAGAGAGGGTCAAAGCAATAAGGAGCCTGTCAGCCACAAGCAACACTGACTCCAGAACATCAGATTCATCATTCTTTGGGGGCCTGAACTTTTAATAAGTTTTCTTCACATGACACAAATTCTATGTACTGTAATAAAATTTACTTTACTTCTACATTGAAATTCACTATAAAAGGTTCTGACAACATCCATACCTCCACGTGCTGGAAAATATAACCACCCTGCATGCACTGGAGAGCTGTCAGAGCACCAAACCACATCGCCCCATCCCATCCATGGGAACACCAGGCACTCGTACAAAATCCAGCTCAGAGGACAGAGGAGGAGGAGAGTTATGGCCTCCAGCAGGGCTGCACCACAGGCTGGTAACAGGGACATAGCAGAGACTCTACCCATGTTCACACAAGCTACAAATCTTGCAGGATATGAACAAGCCACCACAGTTGATAAGGATTATGTCTATGTTCACCAGGAAAAAGCATCCCCTTAAATCATGACCCATACCTCTCAACTCAGGCAGCTCCTGCTGTCAGAAAGTAAATAGGCGGGTGGGAGCAGTGACCACCGAAAGCAGCTGGCCCCATCTCACACACCCTGATCCCTGCCCTGGCAGCAGCAGCAAACCTGATTTCCCCAGGCACTGGCAGAGGCAGAGCAAGCAATGAAGACATGACCATTTTGCTGTGCCCTTGGCAGGCTGCTGCTGCCCAAGGCAACAGCCTACATCCCCTGTGCTCCCAGCTGGCCCTGTTTTGTCAGTTCTCTGTTATGTCTTCAAATGACTCTATTAGCACCTCAAAATAAGTCATTTGGGCCCCACCTAAGGTTCAGAGAGATTTTAACAGTTGCCTTGACTCATGGATCTGCAGACTAATTGCAAGTACCATCCAGGAACATTAAAGCCCACACACAATTGTGACAACTTTGATATTATTGCTTAGAACACTGCCCACTTGAGTCATGCTTTAATTCAGTCATTAGTATTTTGATGGAAAAAGGCGTATTTCCCCCAACCCCACTCCACAGAGTGGGAAGCACACAGGAAGGATTTATCCCACATAAAAATAAATTGCTATTTGCATGTCAGAAAATGACTGCGGAAAACAGAAAAACATCAATTATTCAGAGCAGCAAATAAACAATAAGGGTATTTTTCCAATTTTTAAAAAGAAATAGGTTATCTGCAAGCAATGGTTCCATTTTTCCCCCCTCACAAAGCAATTGCTATATCCTCCTCTGTATGAGTATAGGTATCAAGTCTGACACACTGGTTTGATTACTGTGAGAATGAGCAAAACAATGAGCTCTTACAGCCAAAGAGCTTTGAATTCAAACAGATGCCAATTCAACCTGTAGAGAGATATTCCGTTGTGCCTTTGAAAACTTGCCCCCCCCAAAAAAATTAAAAAAAATAAAAATAGTCTTTCACACTTTTTTTGAGATAAGAGAGGTTTTCCCTTTTAATCAGTGACCTGAAGATGTCAGCTCTGCTCTTACACATTAACGTGCCATTAGCATATGAGTTCAGGGCAATTATCTTGGTGAATGTGACTAAATACAATCTAAGACACCACAGGGAGAAAGAAGCCCATAAATCTCACTGTTAAATTATTTACATCGCTGTTGCAGCCAGAGGTGCCTGTTCTGCAGGGATGAGATTGTTGCCATGCTGCCTATGCACTCAGGTTGTGAACGTGGGTCAGTGTCTCAGCCTCTCCTTCTTCTCCACCACTTTGTCTCCATACAAGCTAGGACAAATAGCCCCGTAGATGCCTACTGATGTGCCAGGACAGTTATTGCCCCTCCTGCACTGAATAGCGTCCAGCCTTGACTCGGCCACTATCGGAAGGAGCAACAGCCTCCCTGCTCCCAAGACAGAATGAGCTCACTGTGGATTTAGCTCATTTTTTCTTGTTCTGGCAGGTTTTAATGAGGCTGGAAAAAAAGAGTGAGCACAAATAATGAAAATGGCGTTTTGTACAGAGACTTAGTTCGGTATTAGTTTGATGGAGGGATAAAATAGCAGACTGTGGATGGTGGGGTTTTCTGCTTCATCATCTCTTTTTCTTAAGATGGCAAACAGCTAGCAAAGTGCTCATTAATGGATAGTGACAAGTAGTTTCCTGTGGTCTTAAAACAAACCATCAATTACAGACAGTGTTTTCAGTTCTAGAGGCTAAAAACATTCAATACCATTCAGCTGGTTGCACGTTTTTCAGGTGATGAGAAACACAAGAAGTGGGAAAAAATATAAAAAAAAAAGAAAAAGAGAGAAACTATTGTGCTTTCTCCAGACCAGCATGCTTCAAAATACCCTTCAGCTGAGGCCTAAATCAGCATCCCTGCAAAACAAATGGCTCTTGGAGAGCTATAGCCTGATCTTCATTTGACCTGATCATCTTTGTTCGACAGGTCAGTAAAGGCTCAGGTCCCATAAAGCAAAGCACAGAGTAGCAAGAAGGCCAGGCTGAGCTTCAATGGATACTGCCAAGAAGGTTCGTTCTCATCGCTTTTTCTTTCCATTTTAACCCTTAGGCACTGAAAGGTTAAGAAACAGGACACTACAAACCAGTTACTTACTTCACTTACGAAAGGCAGGAACTTTTTCCCCCCTCTAGAGTGGCAGAGAACACCCCGTTCTCCTAAACCAGCCCATTTTTCCTTCACTTGAAAGTGAACAATGAGAAAACAGAAACTGCATTGACAAATGTTACAAGATCGGTTCGGTTCCTCACTGTAATACCCAGAAAGGGGAACCAGTTACACCACTGGAAACATGCAAAATAACAGCAAGCTAAAGCTGTATCACAAAACACAGCATTGGATTTTATGGGGCTATTTATACCATCTAAAGTAAACCAAGAAATCTTCCCTGATGTCCCTGCAGGAAATTTACAGGGTCTCAGGAAAAACACAGCTACTGTATTTAAAATGGTGACAGAAACATGCTTCTGAGCAGTGGGCACAGAATGAACTATCTGGGTGTTCAGGTATGTCTACACCTTTTACGCAACAGACATGAGGTTTGGAAATGCGGCTCTAAAAAGCACAAGGTCATACCCAAGCAAGCTCTGGCATTACAAGCTCTAGAAAGCATTTCCAACACCAGAACTAGTTCTGAGTTCCCTTTCGTAAGCAGATTGCAGCATGCCATAGAGCTGGTCTGAGAGGCCTCTGCACTAAGCATTAGCTAGTGTTGTACAGTTAGAAACAAACTTTGAGAAAAGTCTGCTTCCCATATTGAGCTCCAGGGCTCTGGGTCGTGGCTGACGGGCAGCTCTAAGGCTGGGCTGCAGGACTGATGCACAAAACCAGTTGTGCTGTTCAAGTTTCATGAGGTTTGGATCCAGAGGTCCAGTTTAGGACCAACCTCTAGTCACTCATCCCTTCCTTCACCAACAGAGACGTACATGCCACCTTTACAATCGGCAAGCAGTACAACTGTAATCTAAACTAATATGAAGAGGGTTCAACAAAAAAAGCTGTAAGCAAGAAAGCTTTTTCTGGACAAGTGTAATGTTGATATCTTCTTTTTAAACATGCTACGTCCAACTCAGGACAACAGCTGCCAGCCCCTTGCACCCACCCAGGGTGCTCAGAGACAGAAGTCCTGTCCATATCGCAGCCAAGCGCCACACAGCAATTACTGACCATTATGCCGGCACAAAACAGTAAGCACGCACCCAGCCACGGCTGCTGGTGGTGAATTGTGTACGAGGCAGCTCATCATTCGTGAAAGCTTTCTCTGCTCCCATAAATCTACAGCAGGGGCTGATTTTGTCTTTGCATGCGTATACTTGTTGAACTTACAGAAAACATGGAAACTAATGAAATACAGCAAAAAGTGGCTTTCTGCAAGTGGAAAGCTCTCTCCAGAAACCCAACTTCTCATGACGACAGAGGTGCTTGTTTGGCTTGCACTGTTGTGCTCCCATTGCATGCTGAAATGATTCCCCCCTTCATCCCAGCTGTGTGCTCATGCCATGACTGATAAAGTAAAGCCTGTCAAGCCATTTCGGATTCAGACCAGCCTTATTATTCACCCCAGCGGATATTATGTCAGTTAGATAGACCACTGGTTATCTTGCTATAGTATAACCACAGTGCCAACCACAAAGAAAACATTTCTGCCCACATAAATATTTAATACAAACATTATCTTCATGTAGAAGAAAGGATAGCGGGGACTCCTTTGAGACTATCCTGAAGCACGCTAACTACAACAGTACCAACTCACTTCAGTAGAGATTGTCCATACCTACTATCTCTCAGAGCCAAGACTTACTGATATAAGTTTTATAACCTTATTCAGGGTGAGTTTACTGAAGTCAGGAAAGAGATATAAGGACTCCTATTAGGGTGACCTATCCACATCTTGGGTCAGATCCCAGGAAAAAAAAACCTGCCCTCCCTTTTCAGCCATAAATTATGTGCTTAATTATCCAAATGTCAAACTGTGCTTGCAAATAACTAGGAAGGTCAGATCAGAGTGAGACAGACCTTTGAAAGCCAGTTTCAGGAGCCAGCCCTCTCTGCAGCAGACTTGTAAGTATATTGCAGTTAGAACTCCCTGCCACTTTTTGCAAGTTGCTTCTACAAGGGCCATGAACAAGGAGTGAACTCTCCTTCCCACTTGGAGCAGTTAAGCTGCCTGTAATGTCAGCGTCTGTGCTACGCACTTGCAGGAAGACAGGATTTCAGTTCCACAACTTCCCTATGTGAACATCTAACCATACAGAGCAGGAGGTAACCAGCTCTCCCTCATTATGGAGAATTGTTCAGACTCCTCATGACCAACTACCATTTACACTCAGGACAATCTCAACCCAGAGTAAACCCAACAGAGTGTGGGACAGAGGACAGATTAAGGCCCGGGGTGTTTTCTTTGAACTATTAGTCACAGTAGGAAATTACTAAGTCAATATTGGATTGCAAAGGGCTTCAGGCAGAGACCACGGCCCAAATTATCATGGCTGTAAGCAGAGACACACTGAATGAAATTCATAATGGGAACGAGTATTAGAGTGCAAGGGAGATGCACCCTGAATGTGGCTCTTTGGTTTTTCACAGTATGTCGCTACAAACAGGCCATGTCCAGCTCCTCAGACTCAAGAGTCCTATTGACTTCAGTGCTATTTGGATCAAGCCCAAGGTGTTTATAAAAGACATTAACCAACAACAGGCAAAACACACATTTCATGACTTCCTCTCCTATTGGCATCATGGGCCTGGAAGCAACTCGGAAGAAAACCACTGGCCAGATGCACTGACTTTGGCAGCAGCTAGCCAGCCAGCCTTGGTCACCCCCCTGGTGTAAGCCTGGGAAATCAGGACTGCTCCATGCATGCTGCCCAGGCACCCAGCACAGCCAAACAAAGGAGCAACTGGGCAACTACTGGGACAGAGATCAGATGCACTGTATGTCAGGGCTGCCAAAAAGCCCCAGATCTTCCATACTCGGGTTTCACACTTGTTTTGCCAGATATGCCAGACCTAAGCAAACATCATGGAGCCCATCATGTAGTAAGAGGAAGGCTACAGCATGAAACTTCCCAACCCTGATACCAGAAGATACCACCTTCCTTACCTGGATAAAATCAAGCCAACCAGTCCTGCAGCAAACTGCTTTACATCTCCAGAAAACACAGGTACAATTGCCTGTCTGCCCGATGCCGTTCTTACTCTCTTCTCTCCTCATGGGGAGGCAGCAGCCCTGGTTCTTCCATCAGCACGAGTTTCTTCTGCTCTCTCCCAGAGCAGGTCACTGCATGATGTTCTCTGCATCTCTAATAGTACACTATTTTCTGTATAACTCCCTTATTCTCTCCAGGCTGTTCCTTGCTCCCACTGAACTCAACCACCACCCAAGCCCCAGCCCAAGCACTAGCTGTGCCAGCCCCTCTGCATTCATAAAGAAGTAACCGTTGAGCTCTGCATGCCATAACACAGAGGTACATAGGTGCCTCTGCAGAGCAGAATTGGTTTTGGCACCCTGAACAAGAACTGTGTCCAGGCCATGTCTCCTCCAGCATCAGCTCTCCTCCCCCTCACCCACAAAGGACAAATCAGGTCTCAAGGAACCCAGATCAAACATCCCATTTCCCAGGTGCTTTAAGGGGCCTGGGATAGACTGAAGGGTTTTCATCGTGACTGAAAATAACACCCCTTCACCAAAAGGCACTACCTTCTACCATTTCATGTGTCAGCAGTTGCTGCCTCTGCTTTGACCAAACCTCATTACAGCTTAAATGATAACCCATGAGAAAAGCCCAGAACACAGAAACATGGCATGGAGACATTACAGCTTTAATCCTTCATAGGATTAGCTTGTTTAAATTTGATGAGATAGAAGGGAAAATAAAGGATACACATGAAAGACACCTGGTTACATCACCTCAGCAGTTCCACGAGTGTATTTTCTTGTACTTTTTTCTTCCCTTTCTTTTTTTGAACATTTCTAGGGATTTCAAGTGAGTCAAAGTGTCCTTTACTCTCTCACGCACAAGAGGAGCTGCAAAACATGCCATAGAACTTACATCTTTGAAGAGCCAGACACAAAAAACAGATTCTGCTGTGGCATTAAACATAAATTACACAGCACAAACCCTGAGCTTTCCCCTAGAGCTGGCACCTTGCTTTTCTTGTCTCCAAATATGCAAGCAATGCTTGGATGTGCTTTGTGCATCTCTGTCATCCATTCTCCAGGAAAGAAAAAAAAAAAAAACACAAAACAACAACTCAGGGGAGAAAGTGTTCATTTAACTAATGAACAACAGAGAGAAGGAACCTGGTGAGAAATGCTAGCGTCAGATATGGGAAAATGAGAAGCCAAAAGGGAAGTATCGTGCAAAGTGCTTTGAGTGTCCAGGAGCAGTGAAGGAAGGTTGTGCAAGACCAAAAAGCAGGAAGAAATATGTAGTCTCTGTGCATGCATGTATTGGGAGAGGAAACAGATGATCGCAAGAGACACGCAAACTTTTGTCAAGAAGAGAGAGACGTGAACTCCTTAATTATTTAATTTTTTTATAACTTTTAATTTCACTTCCCAGCCATGAGTTTCTGTATGTGTTTGACTAGATCACTCAATCCAAAACCACTGACCTGAATGATTACACTTCACATCTGTGTATCTTTTCTCATAGATGCTGGACATACAACTTTCCCTAATGATAGGCAGACGATGCAGATGTTCACTATCTGTAAAACCATTGCTTTTCCAATTAAACTGAACATAGGTGCTCACCTCTGAAAATTTAACCTAGGGGCTTTCATTCCACCCCTGCAATAAAACGGATACAGTGAAGAGGTTCTTCAGGGTAGAGTACAACAGTGAGGAAAAAAAATAGCTGGATTTATCGCATCCTTCTTCAATTTTTAATTAGAGAAAAAAATGGAGGAAACACACTGGAAGCAAAATCAATTTTCTGCTCTTGATTTGCCTTTTTGTTTAGTGACAATTTGACTCCTAATACCAAATTATCTCTGGGGAAATAATTTCACTTACTTCAAGGCAATTTCTCCAATAGATAGTTGCTTACCTTTCTTTCTCAGGTCTGTGTGCTTCCCCCTTTTGTTCTCTGAACCTGAAAATATCTTTATTTTCAGGGCATTTCTCCACCAGCCCTTCAAACAAGATCTTCAAAGCAAGGAGCATTTTCTCTATACGACTAAGCTTCTCTCCATACCTATAACAAGTTTAGAAAAGCAAATTAGAAATTACCTTAGCTGCAAAACACCAGGGAAAAGAGATTTTGGAATATGCAGCATTCTGATTAGAAGAAAGAGCAAGTAAGACACACTGACTGATTTGAAGTCTATGTGATAGGAAAAAAATGACCTTTCATCAGACCCTTAATTCATTAATACAGTTCCCCACCTCCCATCTGGAAGCCAGTCATATTGCTGGATATATTGTGCATCAGCACAACTATTTAAAAACTCTTAACCCAAATCACAATAGAAAAATTGTCATTTATTTCTGCTTTTTCTTTACTTTTCCAGGGCTTTAACTTTATTTGGAACTTCCATCAAAATAAATTTTGAGAATCCTGACTGTGGGTTTAGTTGAATCTAAGCTGTTTGGAATTTATGTTCTACTTCTCTTTTTCAGCCCTGGTATTTCTTTGTAAGATATCCCACTGGGAAGTAACCAGAAAACCATTTCCTTTTTTTTTTTTTTTTGAGGATCTTAAAAGTCACATAAGAAAGATGAAATGACCATCAATAGTTCCCAGGGGGAGGACTGGAAATAGAGGAGATTCATGAGCAGTTCTTAATGTATCAGCTTCTCCCACACATTCAAAACCCACATGAAAATCGGAACCCACACTGTAAAAGCCCTTACGAGCTTGTGCACCACTTAAAAATTTAAACAGTCTTCTAATGGAAAAAGATAACCTATTAAAGGCAACAGTGCCCATCTACCAACATAATGTTCATGCTGCTCAGACTGCTGGGGCTCTCTGTTTTTATTAAAGCCCTTCCTGCTTTTTTCTTTTGTGTAGCACCAACTGAGATGGAAGCCTAACAAAGGTGTTGTTTCCCAGGAGGGATCTCCACTTCCTCGCTTGCATGTATTAAGACAACTGGGAGACACCCAGATGTAACTGCTAGACAATGGGGATGAAATGCTGACAGCGTGGCAAGATTAATGAGAGCTGATCCACTGGCATTGTCTTTCCTATCTCTGCAGTCCTTTGCAATTTGTATTTGGTAATCCAATTTTCCACTTCCAATGTGGGTAGCTCTCTTCATTTTTTCCTGACTAGCATCACCTGAAAGCTAACCATGGACCCATCACTACAAAAAACAACTCTGGAAGGATGAAACCCACATCTCTCCTTACCCTGAGAAATCCCCTGAAGGAATACTCCCATCCACACCAAGGGAATACACTGCTACTAGAGATCAGTTGCTGTAAGAGCAGCCCTCATCCTGGTGAAATGTGGCTTGAGAGACAGCAGGAACACTCATCTCACCTGAACACTCAGGACTGTATTTCTATGTGAACACATCCACCTTTTATTCCTGAGGCAGGCTGAGAGTTCACATGCGGTGAGTTACTATGGCTCAAGTAACAAGTGACTCCATCTCAGTGGAGAAGCAGCACAGGACAGCTGAGCCCATCCAATATTTTGCTGCCACTGTTGAAAGGGGGAAGTCCTACACCCCCTAAATTACTCTTAGACATGCTCTCTTGCTCACCTTCCACCAGCTCTGGTGCTTGCTGGGAGCCTCTGGGAATTGATACAACCTAGTAATCCAGCAACAAATTACCTCAGAAAAAGCAATTGAGTTTTCTGCCAGGATAGGGGTGAAATTGGTTCAGTAAAAAGTTTTAGAAGCTGCAGAGTCAGCACAAGACTGCACAGCTGAGAGCAAGTGCAGGGGTAGGGAGGACAAGGAGGAAGAGGATCTCTCCCCCTCAGCAAACGTAAGTTGTTTGTAAGACTCAGCCATAACACGCAACTTCACCTTTGGGATCACGCGGATGTTGTCTCCCGTTGCTATGAAGGCACCCAAGCAGAGTAGTGAAGAAGGAAGGGTAAAAATTCTTTGGAGTATACTCTGACAGAAAAAAAAAAAAAATGTACGTGAATAGAGTTGCCTAAACATGCATTTTTGTGAAAGAAAATTGCAGGATGAGTATTTTAGTCAAGAGGATATTTTAATCCTTTTTTTTTAAATCTGCTTAACATTAATCACAAACAAACATTTGGCACAAAGGATAGCCTTGTTAATGATTCAGTGCCTTGGTTCTTCCAGTGAGAGGAAGCACTGAAATAAAGCATTTACAGGCTGGATAACAAGCTGTTAAACAATAACTGGGAAAACTCCTAACCTTTCTAGGGAGAAATAGAAAAGGGAAAAGGAAGGGGAGAGGGAAAGGGAAAAGAAAGGAATAGATCATTATATACCACAAAAATAGATCACAAATTTAATTTTTTTTCTTTTAGTTCTTTGCAGGTTCCTTTTCAAATAAAAGACGTGACTTTTAAAAAGCCCGTAACAGCACTGCTTTGCATTTTTAATAAAGACTTCTTAAAGCCATTAACTTCCATGTGGTGCACAGCCTTTTCCTATGGGGAAGACATGAAATTGCTGTTCTGGCAGCGACCGCTGCCATCACAGTCAAACATCTCCCCCCGTAACCAGGCATAGCTGGGTGCTTACCACAGGGCTCCTCTTGTCAGTGCGACTGGTGAGGCATCAGTGACCAACAGGTGCTACCAGCACACCAATGAAGTCCTCAGAAGTCACCCCCAATCTGGGAGGCAGGCCTGTGAGGGTAGAAATCGCATCGTCCAACAGTATACACCTACACAGACTCAAGAAAAATATCAGCACAGTTAACAGCTCAGAAACAGAGATGGGCAGCCAAAAGTTTCTCTCTACATAGACACTTTGTGGTTTTATATTGTTATATGATCTCCTCCTCTCATGGAACGAAGATGAGCTCTGCAACACCACACAAAGTGTCCACGGTGGCGCGTAGGTATTTATTATTTACTGCAATCTCAGGAGGTCCACACTAAAAGCAGTCTGAGGAAAGCGGGCTATGTTTTATCCACCACATGACCCAGTTTCCAGCAGATCTGTCAAGAACTTCTGTCACCAGTGACAGGGCTGAATAATGTTCAGTGAAGTAGGTGATGAGTTACGTGAAACTAGCTTCCAGAGGAAATTAATTTCCACAGAGAGGCTTTGGCTACTTGAACTTTGTTTTAAAAAGCTGTGTTTTATTGCAGTCTAAGTTAATGAAGAAAGGTAGCTGACAGGCTGCTGCACCGTCTGTGTTATCTCTCAGCCACATTTCTTCCAGCAGCAGAACAGGAACATTCACTGAAATGAGCTTCCATTTGCACTCATTTTACTGTTTCTCTTCCTACTGCCACAGCCACTGCTCTACTTTTGCCATGAGAAATAATCAAACCTACTTTTAATACAATGCTGTGCGTATGCATCTCTGCCAAGATCATTCTTGAGCACAATAACAGATTGCAAAAAGTACTTCATGCTCAGCCTTCTGCCTGGGAACCTAGGTAGGGGATAACATCTATATAACCCACACTATTCCTTATGAGCACCCAATCTCCAAAACCATTCTTTTTCCACTTTTATTCTGCCAGACTCGCCACAGAGGATCTCCCTCTGTGGTCTTTGCATGCTGAAAGATTTTGGAGGCCCTCACCTGAGACCTTAGCCCAGATAGTAGGATAAAGATAGTATTAAGCTCATCAATCTGCAGACTATATTCTCCTTATTACGTCCATATTATAGCCATACTAAAAAGTTTACCCTAAATTTTAGGATAAACTACTTTGTGGAACCTGCGTATGGCAAGTACCACATTCACACCCGGGTAGGTTACTGCCTCTAATAGCATCGACCTCAAATATCTCAGTTACAACATCTGTTAGCTCTCAAACGTGTTCAAAAGTATGACTTTCTACATTTCAAAGACATGTGGGAAAACACGGGGAAAAATGCAAAAGAATCTTTTACTGTGGAGTGGCTGCTATTCCACATTGTTAATCTTATCACAGAAAATCAGGCGCACTTATCTCTGCTCACAAGATGGGATTTCCTTGTGGCATTTTCTATTGTTATTTTGAAGAAAAATGATGAAAAACATGAAGAACTTGAAGGTGCTTTAGCTTACATATCTTTGAGGCCCCATGTGCTTGCAAAGAATCAGGTAAAAGCATGTGCAAACTGTAAAAAGAATTTTAAAAAGCAATGCTCAAAAATACCAGAAACAGAGCTGTTTAGGCATAGGCCTTAGCCTAGACAGTCACAGGCAAGAACAAAAGAGATCTCCCACCTACCTTTTAGGTGCCCCAGGAAACATAGATACAAAACTAACAACTTCTTGGTCTTTACATATCTTTACCCTACTCTTTCACACAGTATTTTACATGTTTGGCTAGACGCCATGAAAATGTCCCACACACTTCATTAGCTGAAAATCTTCTCAATAGCATAATAGCAGGGTTTCCTACAATAAAACCCAAATGTGCCACTGCTTTCCTTAATGTTTCTAGATCTTCTGATCAGTATTAAACTCAGCCATGTCTGATGCATTGGAGTGCATACCCAGCCTTCTCACCAGTACTCACCAGCCATTAGCATTCAAAATTAGTGACTCAGTTCCTCACCAGACTACTTTAGGAACAGAACAGTTTTTTAAACAATTATGAATTCTGAGGGGATTTGTCTTCAGATTTTTGACCTTGATGAGTTTTGGTTCTCAAACTCTTCTTTGTAGCCACCAACATCAGAATCTTATATTTTAAAAATAGACATGTGAAAGTTACATGAAATAACATAGCTTCAGCAGTCCATGCTACATAGTCAAAATAAATGCATGAAGCTTGATAGCTTTGTTTATTTAACTTCACAAGCTTTGTAGACAATCTAAAGCAAAGTGTCAGGACCAGACATAGGCAGTCCTTGGGTTTTTGAGAGACAAGAGGCAGCAGCAGGGTGAGAGATCCCTGCCCTCAGCGGTAGGGAAAGCAGCAGGTAAGAGCAGAACCGCGACTTCACATGAGCACCCCGCAGAGGTGCAGGGGACAGAGTTGCACCTTTTGTGGCTATGGCATGAGGTCAATAAGTAATACACTTGGCCCCTAACTTTCAACTGCAATGAAACCAGAAGCAATAGCCAGAAGCCTCTAAGTGAGGGACAAAATTTTGAATGTCGTCTTTGAGTCTAGGAAATGTGCACACAGACCTAAGTCTTGATGTGCCACAAAACACACCAGATGCACAGGTAGGAGAACGCTGCCACATAAAAACTAACTTCAGATCTTGGGAAACCTCAGGGTACTACTCTTCCAAGAATATATTCACACCAAATAATTTATTCCTTCTCTAAACCATTTGAGCTGCTAAAAAGCCAGAGGGTGTAGGGGACACCAAAGCTTGTTTTATATAACAAGAAAGAGTTTTCCTTTTCCACTCCCCTTCTAACTAGAAACATCTGACCAGTGTTGATCAAACCAGACTATATTTACTTCCAAGAAAAAGATCAAGTTAGATTTTCACTAGCAGCATAAATGGTCTCAGAAAAACTTGTGAGTGACAAAAAGTAAAAACCTGAAAAGACACAGAGGACCAGAATCAAAACATTTATGTCACTTCAGCCTTTAAAGCTTTTCCTTTCTTTCTGCTGGTACATCTCAATTCTCTCAGCATTTCACTACAATTGCCATTAAGCTGGGATCTGTTCTGTGGGAGACTGGTGTCACGGCAAAGACGATTCCTAAGACTTTTACATCTGATCTGAGCAGAGGTGCTATTCTGCAGGCCTAATAGGGACCAGGCTGTAGTCCCACTGCCTGCCTTTTTCATCTACGGAACAGTGGTGGCAAGACAGCTCAGAAAAGACAACATGATTGCAGCTGGGCACTGTAACCAGGTGGGGTGCTAAGACAAAAATGCCAGAACAGCAGCCCAAAGTAGAGGAGTGAATGAAAACCCTGCTGCTACCCTGGATAGATCAGGGGGTCTTCTCTGTCAGAAGGAGGTGAAAGCCCACTGTGTGCAGGCACGTACATAGCCATCAGAAATAAACATATGTCCTAAAAATAAAGTGCCCTCTCATGATTAAATTCAGCAAAAGTTCCCATGTGTGTCTGTGTGCTTATTTGCATAACTTTACCTGCTTTTCTGTGCTGTGCATCAACTCTGGTCTGCACAGCAGGGGCAGGTCACACAGATAAAATCCCTGACATTTTGCAGCTCCTTTTAAAAGTCTGCATCCATGCAGGGACCATGACAGCTGCTGGACTGACAAGCCCGAAGCAGCGCGTTGTTGCAGCTCAGAGCATCTGCGGCACAGGGGGCAGGGCTGCGTGTCCCCCCGCACCAGCCCGATGCAAAGGGACCACAGTGGGGGGAGAGTCAGACTCCGAGCCAGTGCCTTTTTCGCTTTTCTGCTGAAAGGTGCCAAGTTTGCAGCCATCAGTTAATTTTATGCAGGGTCTCCCCCCCCACAGGCAGGAGCAGGAGCCACCACCTCATGTCACCAGCTGGTGAGCAGGCACCACGAATTTGTACCAACAGTCAAGAAGTGCAAAGGCAGATTCTGCTTTCTGCTGCATGGGTAGAGGCGAGCTCTGATCTGCCAAGCAGCCTGAGCCTGTCCCTCTCATTTAAGCAGTTCAGAGCCTTTTCCAAGGAAACAAATGTTTCATTTACATTTCCCTTTCCCATGTCAGGTAAGGGGAACATATCACTGATGGCAGTCACAGACTGTACATCACGCAGCACTTCTGAGATCTCCTTTTGTGTGTTTCACAATAAAAATACTACAAAAATCCACAGGGGCACAAGGTCATCCTCCAAGTCACAGTGTTTGCCAAGTAAAGAGAAACATGCAAGGCCTAATATTGTATCATCCAGGGCAGCTCTAACTGCATGCTGGAAGCTTCCTCAGCACAGTAATTAGTAACGCTCGAGTTTTTTTACAAAGCGTTGAAACTGCAGTTTAAGTGAAACACATCTGCTAGCAAAGATAGAAGACATTTTTGAACATACAGTATATATCACAGTGCCAAAATACACAACTATTGTACCACTGCCCTTCTTTGAAAAGTGGGTAAAGGAAAGGGTCAGACTGCCTGATCTAGCAAGCCAGCCACATAGAAAAATCTTCATTTACCATGTACCAGTCTCTTACTGCTCGCTCTGCCTCCTCCAGCCAGGACCTCACCCTCAGACACCTCCATGTCTGAGAGCCCAGATCCATCCCCAAACTTCCCTGCATCTGAGGGCCTTGAGGACCCCAGCCCTGCCACAGCTCTTACCCAAGGTGCTGCCTGTCCCTCTGAAAGCAGGCAGAGGAGCCACACTTTACTCTCACAGAAGAAAGCTCCTGTGCTGTGCAGAAGAGCTGCACTTCAATGATTTGCAATCCCCAGGAAGCCCAGAAGCAGCTTCTTGCCCACCTCTGGGTTGGATGCCATTAATAATAGGCATAGACCGTGCCCCATCTTTTCTTTGCAAATGCACAGGTTTAATTCTTGCTATCCTTTCCTTTGCCTCCAACTCAGAAATCATCCCGTCGCTTCGAAAGCTAATGGAGAAACTGTGAAAGAGTATAACTATCATACATCCCCTAATATCACCTGTGAGCAGATAGTTGGAAAGGAATCAGAGCAAATGAGATCTCCTGGGCCTGGAAACCTGCATGTGGAGATCACACTAAGCATGCTACTTCCCAGAGGGCCCTTTACATGCAAGTTTGAAAGGATGGGGCTGAAAATCAGCATAGGCAAAGGAATCTTTTTTTTTTTCAGAATAGTCCTTCGGTTGTGGAGGAGTAAAGATACACTTTCAGAAGTACTGTTGTGGCTTAATCTTCCTAAATACCTTTTCACATGAGGCCAAGCACCCTACATTTTAAACGAGATTTCATAGACTGTTTATCTTTATATAATCTCCCACAAACATTTACAGGGAGAATTTTATTTAATACAGTCTGTGATCTGTATAAACATCACCATAGTATTAGGCTAACCAAGCTCTAAGCTGAACTAGAAGTCATGTGGGAGCTTTATTTGGGATATTAAAGTAGCACAGTTCAATATATGATTTTATTTGCAGTAGACTGCTGGGAATTAGAGATAGTCATATGGGGACTTTAACAGTTGTGTAGTTATGAGAGGGTGACTCAATGATTTTCGTCTTGTAAAATGTCACCCAACTGTCTTGTGACTTCAAATTTCAAGATTAAGAAGTTAAATACTTAAATCCCCAAAGAAAGGCTTGAATTTGAGGGTGGGAGGGCAGGAGAAAAGCACAGAAGGAGAGAAGTAGAAAGGTATCTGCACACACAGTTCCACACTCCTCACAAGTAACTAGAAAAATGGCACTAGTGCTTCCAAATTTAATTTTCTCTCCATGACCCTGTGTCAGATTCATTCAGTTTACAAGTCGATTTCGTATTATTAATTGTCAGCCTTGAAAACTCCACTTGGGATCCACAAATCAAGTTGTGTCTCTTTATGCCTCCTAAATCACCAGTAATGAAGATTCTGCCCTTTGTAATTTACTTGTCAGTGCTTTAGATACCCAGACCCAAAGCCATCTTACCCCTGCAGTGCCTGCGTATGCTGGCTCTGGATCTTTTCTGAAGAAGCGCTGTTGTTTCAACATGGAGAAGACCAAGACAGACATTTCCCAGGCTGCCTCACTTTTTTCTCTACAAACAACCTCTATATGTTGCATGCATATTGGTGGGATACTTGGAGAATCTGTGAAAGATAGGTCTTAAAATACTGGAAAATATGCACTAAGTGAAGGATCAGGTGTGATTAGCCACTGCTCTGCCCTGATCTATATGTTGACTAGCTCAGTAGCAGAACAGGCAGAGGATGAAAGCAGAAAGGGATGGGGACAACTTGACCACCATAGCAGAGTTTCAATATACCCTGAATTCACTAGGTTTTATTTCATATGCACACAGGAATCCAGGTTTCTGTGACATCCAAATTCTTGACCTTTTGCCGCCAGTATCAATAACTACTGTTTGTTATTAGCAGAGAGCACTTGTCCTATTAGAAGTCCATCCTTCTTCACATGCTAGGCTTAGTATTGATTTAATTTACACAATCATACAGTCTATTTAAGCCTGTACTTTTAGGAAAGTGATAGCGCTTTACATTAGGAAGTGTCACTTGCTAGATTCACATATGGCAATTGCATGGTGAGTTGAAAAAGCAGCAATCAAGGGCTGTGTGTGGGAGTTCCTGATTTGTGCCTTGGAGTTACTGCCTCTCTGCCAGGTATAAAGGCAGAGACAGAACAAACTCTTCTAGCAAAAATAACACTATTTTTGACTGCTCGCACATAACCAAGATCAGGGATCAGATTTCTCATATCAGTCATGCTATCTTTTTAGCCAGCTCCAAACTCTGTGTATTGAAACTTGTATCTTACTGCCTGCAGTCCAGTTTCTGGTAATCATTCTGCCTCAGAATGAGCATTCAGATGGACAGAAATTATCTGATCTCAGAACCTTCATATTTACTCCCCCATATGAAACCAACTCTAAAAACCATATATCAATCATAAGCTTAAAATTTTGTTTTGTACCACTTTTGAGGATGGAAAAACGCCAATGATCCATGATTTTCACTCCATTCATTCATCAAGTTCTTGGGATGGTGGAGCCAGGAAAAACACCATGTAGCCGTTAAACAAATGCCACAGAAAACTACATCCTGTTAAGAAAAGTTAGGTATATAAGACTTCAACAAATATTGAATGTAGTCCATTCTCTACTAAGCCAAGACTTTCCTTGCAAAAACACCTTCTCCTTAGGAAGTTGCTTGAAAGAGAACCTTATACAGTATGTTTAAACAGTTGCAGAACTGAAGCTTCGTATAAGTTCTTATGATCTTGGCTGTATCTCATTTTTCCCTGCCCTTATTTCCAATTTACAGGGATCTAATACAGCTACTGTAATCGATTAAGCAGAGCAATCCTGATGTAACTTTAATCTCAGGAATTCCCTAAGCACCTGACCGTGGGATGCAGGGGAGGTATGTCAGGGTAGGCATCAATCTCTGACACACCATGGCAGTTTTCATTTTCTTATCGTCTTTTCAAACAGGTACAGTTATGATGCTACTCTTCCTCTGGGAGACTGAGTGAGCAAATATTCCTCAGCCAGCAGTGTTTTGTATCTTTCTTCCTTGCTTTTCAAAGCTTTATCTTAAGAACTTGCACTGTGTAAAATAGTAGTTTTGCTGTCACAGGTAGACACAGCTTAGTACCTAGAATAACCTAGTGGGTTACCCAGCGATGCCAGCAACCACTCCAAGAAGGACAAAGGATAATAATCTCTTATTCTCCCTTTGAGAGGAATAAGCCATCCTTACCTTCCTGATTTCCACCTACTTAATCATTACTGAACTACCATCAAGGTAATTACCTTCATCCATATCATCATTTTAGCTCCTTTTAAACATTTGGTCTTGCCCACATGCTGTGGCAATGAGTTCCACTGCTCATCAATCACTGTAAGGAGATTTCTTCCTTGAAGACCTTTAAACCTGTTCCCCCAGTGAATTTCACCAGGTATTCTTGCATTGTGGCAGCCCATAGCAGTTCCTTACTTTCTCCATGCTGATCACAGCAGACCTCCACGGCACCCCTTGACAGTCTCCCCACAGTCACTTTTTTCCTAGACTGGAGAACGTGACTTACTCTCATGCTATAAAAGCTACAGCATCTATCATCCTTCTTGCCCTTTTTGGAGCATTTTCCAGTCCTACTGCATCCTGTTTGAGATGGTATGATCAGAACTGCATAGATTTATGTAGGGACATAATGATGTTAGATCTCCATTCCTTTTCTGATCAAGTCTAGCCTTCCATCACAAGGTCACGAGGGAACTGAAACAATAGCTTTTTATAATGCACAGGCAGTATCTTCTGTGCCCCAGCTGAAACAGCTTTGGTTACAGGGGATCCAGGCTCAGATGAATGAGACGATGCCACCAATAAAAGCAAAAAAATAAAATGAAATAAAATAAGGCAGTCAGGTTAGAGTTTATTTTAAAAGAGGAGATAGTGAGATAATAAAAAAGAAAAATGTATGCAAGCTTTCCTAGCACAGTGTTTTGGAGAGGTGAAAAAAAAAATCATATTTTATTTTCAAGCTGTGGTTTGAAAAAGTGTCACTGAGGAAACCATACCAGAAATTTAGGATATGTCTATGCTGCACAATGCTAATTTACCCAGCTGAGCTCTGTGCTAATGCAGCTATATTGCTTACAGTACTTACAGCTAACTAGTTTAGAGGTCTCTCTGAAATCTCTTCACCAAATTGCATCGTGCAATGGAGAAATACTTTTTTTAGTCTTCAGCAGTGCAGGGCACCTTGAAAAGACAGGTATCACACTATCTCCTTTACACCCATAGAATAGTGGCTGTGGTACCCTTGCAGACATAGGGTATTAAATATACCTTGCAGAAAGACCCCAGCCAAGACAACCTAGGTAGCTTAAATGCACATAGATGAATATACCTACAAATTTCAACAGGAGTGCTCTCAGGCACAAAGTTAAATCCAGGCATATGGGTCTTCTGCAGCAGTAGGGCCTAAAATTGGTAACCGCCCCAAGCAATGAAAACTAGCTCTTCAACAGAGCCTGTGCAAGATATCATGCTATGGGGGTGACAGTGCCAAACACAAATGGATGTTGTACTTTGGATACAGCCCTTACTGCACACTTGAATGCACCTTATACTACACAGGCTCAAAACGTAAGAGCTGGACTGAGTCTTGTACAGTCAAAAATTCAGATAGAACAGGGGGACTTACTGCATTAGCTCTGATCTAGAGAGAAAGGTTGGTTATTTCTGCCCATAACAACAAAGCAAAACCAACTTGTGCGTGGAGGGTTAGTGCTTGCTAACGGCCGTCTTCCTCCAGAGAGGAGCCCCACACTGTTACAGCCTGGTCGACGCTTTTACCTAAAGCGCGTAGCCACAAGCAAACCTGTAGGGCCAGTCCCACCTGCCTTGCACAGAGCCATCTAGTGTGCCCCCAAATCCACAAGGAACAGAAAACCTCGGGCTGCCAAGACCCCTCTGATAGCATGAAATGACATTCAACACTGAGCAGTGCTTGGAGGAGATGGACCTGAACATCTCCAAGTAGCTCTTCACTGAAACAGGCACAAAATAATCGCACCTCCTGGACACTGGAGTAGCTATCCCCACAGGCTGGTCTGGGAGAAATGCAGTATTAAAATAACAGCTACCCATGACACACACAACTGACATGATGGCTGATGTATTTTTGGCCCAATTCCTGTCTGTCAGCTCCCTTTAGTGAATTTTCTCCTTAGCTAATTTTAACCAAATTTGAAAGAAGGGCTGGAGTCTCACAGATAATTATATTTTTATAAGTTTCAGGGATCTGGCAGCTGGAGAGACAAGAAAGACCAAAATTAGTGCTTTCCATTAAGGGAAAGCAGGCAAAACTCAGCCACTATATATTCCAGCAAGCCTGAGACAGCCAACAAACCCGTACACATTCGGAGGCAGACTAGCATCACTGGTGTTTGCTCTTGCCAGAGCTGGTAGTTTTGCACTGGTGTATGGTTTAGGACACAAACTCATAGGCATCCATGTCTAATTAGTTCTGCTGTTCTCATAACAGTTTCTATTATTTTGTCGAGGTATTGATAATAGCAGAGCATTCACAGAAATTAGGATGATTTGTGAAGGAGCGGTCAAAATTTAATTTTTTTTTTTTTAAATGTAACTGTGACACCTTAGCAATGACTTATTCTTCTCGAACAGTCTGTTTTTCAACTTTTAATCCTACAGTTATTAGAAAGTAAGATTGGACAGTGAATTTTGTAATTATTAGAAAATGAATTCCAAGCATCTCAGGCCAATCTTCTGTTATGTGTCAAATTAAGGGAACTTGTGTTTTGCCTTTAAATTAAAAAGAAAAACAATTCTTGAGAAATAAAAATGTCATTGTTCAAGGAAGAGTAATAAAGTATGAATGCTTCTCCTTCAGCTGACTGTCTTTGTAAATGAGCAAGAACGCTGAAGTCAATAAATTGCCATTACCCAACCTTCATAAATCCTCAGTGGCTAGATTTTACCACATAGTTTAAGTTACAAGGCCTCAGAAGGGGCTAAGAAAGATTCATTTGGTGTATTTATAGGCAGAGACGAGGTCTCCAAACTTTTTCAATTGTTACTTGCTGTGTCAACATGGAAACTGCTAAAACACAGCTCTCTCCATGTGAAACCATAAATAAAGACCTATGGTTACTCAGTAGCATGAGAGGTTTTACCTGCTCATTATCAAGTGCAACTTTGCTAGCAGATTATCTGCAAAAGGTAGCAAGAAGGGCAATACAAAATTAAGTTAAAAGTAGGGCCAGCACAGATAAAAACAGCAAATATCCCTGAAACTTGGAGCACAGTGTAGAAAGTAAAAAGTAGGAGAGTTGATCAAAACAGGAGATAAAATATGACCACATACGCACTAAGTTGCATGAATCTTACAGGGAGTTATCCGACGATCAGTGACTGCAAACAGGTTCCTCCCATAAGGATTCGGCCCCTACATGGAACAACATGAAGAACTATAAAGGATATATAACAGCACAGTTTGAAAGGGGAAAATCAGAAAAAAAAATAAAGAGAATGTGTAGTCTACACTATGAAATTAAACAACTGCTGAAAAGCACTTTGAGCCTTGTGGAAAACAAGCCTAAGCTTGTCTGCATTGTCCTGTGACTGGAGCGTGGCGGAAATGCCTACATTTCGGTACAGCATCCTGAAAAAAAATCTGGGAATAGATGTCATTAACTACCAGTGAAATTCAGGCTTCTAGGTACCCTAATCTCCTTTAAATTTGGAGCCTGTGTCACTTCTGATGATTTTTACTCCTTTACTCCCTTTGAGCGAAGTAAACTCAGCAGTCTGCAGACTGTCTTACATGTTCATCTCCTTAACTGATCCCAAAATACAAACAATAGCTCACCATCTATTTCTAGAAGAACAAAAAGAGAGACCTCTATGGCAATGGACAAATGAGAGAAAGCCACCATGACTGAGCTCAGAGCCAGACCGGAGGGGAACAGGGGCTGTAGGAAAGCTGTTAATTAAATATTGCTTCTACTATTAATAGGCTAATGGAGAGCACCATTATCAAGAGGAAACATGTGCATCATTTCAAACAAGCTGTTTCTTGTTCTTGCTCAGTTAACAAGGAAGCCATTTGAGCACATCAGATTGAGATCACTGTTATATGCTGTCATGGGGAATCCTTGAAAGCAACTTATGAGCTTAACAACATATAGTATATGATAGTGTTCAGAGCACAGCTTTTACTGTTCCCATGCCTTTGAACAGCACTTGGTGACCTTGAATATTCTGAGTAGGGACACAGGAAGGCTGTATTAAGAAGGAATTATTAAATATTGATTTTTTTTTTTTCTGGCATTGGTATCAAGATAAATGCCAGAAATTCATCTATCCTGTTGAAGCTGACCCAGAAAAGGTGCTTCATCAAGTTCAAGTCCATAGAAAAGGAGACAGGGACAAAGGAGCAAGAACTTTTTCCATCTTATCAAAACACTAGCTAGTCTTTGTCAGTGTTCAGAGCAGATGCTTCAGAAAAGCTTCTGCGACTGATGTTAGCTCAGTTAACCACACTGTTCTTCTACACTCCCATCACAGATCCATTCACTCACGAAAACAGCCCCAATATTGAGACCACAAAAAGTTTGGCAAAGGGCACTTACGCAGTGCTCAAGAACTTTGCCGATCCGAAACCTGGCAGTTGTCTGGCTTCCCACAGAGCACAGGCCATAATCTTTCAACCAAGAATACCTGGGTCAGACTCAGTAACTTGTGGCATCTTTCTGCTAAGCTGGCATATGCTGCAACATTCCCAGCTTGCAGTAGCTTCTGTGAAGAAGTTTCAAAATTAACATATCTTTGCATGAGATCTCAAACTGAAATCCTGAACTTTCTTACTTTACTGACTGCTAACAAGCGAGTGCCCTTCAATGACTGTTTCCTTCATTCACTCTAAATTAACAAAAAACCCCCACATTGCCTCCAGAGTTCAGCTCTGGGTTTTAAGGCCAGCATGACTTTGTCCAGGACTGGATGAGTTCCAAGGCTGAAGGCAATGACAGTGCCAGCACTTGTGATTGCATCGAAGCTCAGCTGCAACTCAGACTAGGATACAGTCTTTCTGGCACCTCCAGTGCTACTGGATCCACTTGACAAAGGGAAAGCTGGAGGACATATTAATGACTTATTCAAGCTATACTCAGGTTGCTCATAGTTCTCTGCTGACAGTGCGACATACTCCTTTGAACTAGGGCTTCATCTTACCAACGTTTTTCCAGAAAATTTGGAACAACTGACCTCTTTAGAAGAGTCATAGCCCAAAGAGGTTGTGCAATTTCTGTTCTTGTAGGTTTTAAGGACCCAACTGAGTAAAGTCCTGAGTAGCCTGGTTTAACCTCACTGCCTATCCTACTTCGAGCAAGAGGTGGGACTACAGACTTCAAGATCAATTCCAACCTGAATTATCAAATGATCCTGTAAAAACGTGGAATACTTGTAGATAAAGTCTTCTGTAATTTTTTTCTCCCATTGAATAAGAAGAGATTAGATTTTTTTTTTTTTCAAAACTTACAGAAAAATTCCTATTTGCCCTGTGTCCTATTCAGATATGCTGGTATGGACTGCATTTGGCTGATCCAAAGCATGGATCCTCATTTCAACCTCTGGAGACCCAAGACAAGTTCTCTGTTTCATTTTAAAAGTTGACATAGTGGCTCTTTGCAGTCTAAGCCTGGTGGCCTGAAACTTCAGGGCAGGGCACAGGGAGGAGAAGAGAGAGTTCAATGACATCTGTTGGTGAAAAGAGAGAACCACCCTCCCTCGCAAGTCCCTTATAAGACTTGCCAGAGGAAGAAGCTTTCCATGAGAATCTGTGGAGGAACACAGGAAAATACCTGGAAAGCACTGGGCTGAAGTAGACCTAATTTTCAAGTGTGTTTTCTACTGTTTCAGGCTTTTCATTAAAGCAGATGATGTTTTCAGCTAGAAATAGTTCTAATAGCCATTTTCACATACAGGAAAATACAGGCAAAGACAAAGTTCATTGTGCATGGGGTGAAGAGTGGCAGCCTGCAAAGTTGTGGCAAAGCTGCTCATGGTATGGACAGTCCTGAGGGAGTTTTGTTTCTGAAAGGGAGTGCAAA
Source organism: Haliaeetus leucocephalus (assembly GCF_000737465.1). Classification (NCBI taxonomy): domain Eukaryota; kingdom Metazoa; phylum Chordata; class Aves; order Accipitriformes; family Accipitridae; genus Haliaeetus; species Haliaeetus leucocephalus. The sequence goes on along the minus strand of NW_010972809.1, from coordinate 6,974,278 downwards.
GATGCTTGCTTGGAAGTCTTTCTGGTGCATTACAGAGATGGTACAGATCATGTAAGACACTCACTCAACTCTTGCACAAAGTCATAGAACCCCAGAATAATTTAAGTACAAAAGGACCTCTGGAGGTCATCTAGTCCAACTTCCAAAATTGAATACCTCCAAAGATGAGATCCCACAGCATTTCTGGGCAACTTCTTAGTGTTTGACTACCTTGCCTTTGAAGATTTTCTTTCTTATATCTAGCTGTAATTTTTCATGCTGTGACTTGCATCTGTTGCCTCTCATCCTTCCTCTGCTACTCCTTGTATGTCATATACTCCAGTTCCCTATGTGTCCTAGTAGAGTCACTCCAACTTGCCAATATCCCTCCTGTGCTAGGGACTCAGAACTGAGCACAGTACACCAGACATGGCCTAACAAGTGCCACACAAAAGGAAGATAACCACCTCCCTTGACCTGATGGAAAAGATCCTGCTAACACAGCTCAGTCTGCAGTAGGTCTTCAGTATCACCAAATGCAGGGCTGCCAGAGATGGAAGCAGCCAAACAGTTCTGCATCAGCTGGTAACAAGAAGAGAGACAGAGGGATTTACCCCCTCCATGTTTCTTTGGACTTCTTACCAGCATCCCTGCCTGCCCAACCACAGCCCTGGAAACAGCCAAGTACAGTGGGAGGACTCGGACCAGTTTACACTGACGTCTGAAACACATTTGATGGTTCTCACAGTGCAGGCTTGCTTAAGAGATGGACAAGCAAAGACATAAGCTGGCAGATGGACTGACAGAGCATACAGCATCCATGGCCGGTGAGAAAAGTGACTAATGGAGGGCATGGACAGGTGCAGCAGCTACTTTGTAAGTAAAAAAGTAAAATCTCCTATATTTACTCTTTTGTGCAATATCTGAACTTACTTAACTCATGGCTGAAATACTGTAAAATCATAGTGTGCAAACCCAAGAAATGTCAGCTATGCTGCTGAGAAAACCCACCCTGAATCAAAATTTAGACACGCTGCCTCAAATAGCAATTTCGATTCTAATTGCCCTCCCTTCAGCAAGTTTCACTATAACAGTAATAATTCTTCTTTCTTTTCCTAGAGCATAATACAAGTTCATTTGTTTGCTCTCTACTTCAGAAACTAACCAAGTATTATTAAAAATGACCATTTTTGTTCCTCCTTCAGGTACAGTTTCTGTCACTTTTATTTGTAGTAAGCCATGTTTTGCCCTATGACTAGTCCTGTTTATTTCTGAGATGACAGAAGTGGCAAATTTTGGCCCATAATATCTGTGTGCATCAGAAAGAGAGAGTGGAAGAGACAGTGAGAAGTGTATTCTCAGTAACCACCCACATACACTTGCACCCCCACAGAAAAGTCTCACTCTACAAAAAGTTATTAAAGATGTACAGGTTAATTGAGCTGTTTTAGAAGAACTGGCTACAGAATCAGTTTCATTCTGTCATTACAATTGGTCAAATTAAAAATCCAATTATATTTAAAAAAAAATTTAAGCAGCCCAATAAAGACTATGATGGAGTCTAGGATGCCCTCACTTTTTTTTTTCCACACTGCCTTCTTTTATTGCATTTCATGAACATTGGCATCAAGTTTCCATACACATAACTTCCAGATGATATCCTCCTTTTACAAGCTTGCCTCCCCTTCACTGTTTTCAGTGAGCACTTTGTATCCTAGGGTACCAACCTGAAAAAACGTGAAGACATTAGTCAAGTTTAAAGAAAAAAAAAAACCAACAAAAAAACTACAAACAAAAACCTTCCAAAGCCTACTCAAAAAAAAGTAGAGATGAAGTACAGAGGGGTTTAAAGCAGTCAAAAAGGCTGATTTTCCCAGACAAATTAGTGAAGCTTCTGGCAGGACAGAGATTAAAGTTTCCAGTCACAAAAAGGCCACCCCAGCCTAACCCTACTTCTACAGCAAATATTCCCACTGTCTTCACTGGGTTTGGGCCTTTTCTGGGGGGATCCAACCCCATGAACCAAAGGATGGCTATGACATTGTACCTAGGATAACCAGACCTCTCCTAGGTGTACTTCCATACACTATGTCAAAGCATGAAGTAAGAGAACACATACCACATGTGTGTGTGTGTGTATCTATATATACACACACAGTCACAGGCAGACTTGAATAGCACAGTGGTGGCCTGTCCATGCCCTAGAGAATTCAGAGAATCTTAAAAACAAAACAAAAAATACCCCAAAGTAAAAGCCCCACAGATCATTAAGATTAAAGCTCGTTCCAAGCAGTTTGGTGAAGAGGGCCAGTTCATGTACCATGAGTTCACACCAGACCCTTTTGAACAGCAGTGACTAGACAGTGTCACCAGCATGAAACTCCTGCTCAGTCCCAAAAAAGCCAGCAGGCTGGGGGATGCAATAAGTCCACATCTGCCCAGTTTCCAGATCCTGTCACTGTTCTGCACAGCGTATGGCAAGAGCTTCACACAAAGCAGGGCACCTAACCAGGTTTGCAGGGCCTTACCTACAGGGCAGCATGGGAGTTGCATAAGTGCATGCTGTGCCAGACAAACTGCAATATTGAGAGCTGCATGAACTGTGTAACGTAGACCAAGCTGAGATGGAAAAAAATGAAGAGGAGCCTACCTCATTTTCCACCCTCAGAAGAGTTGTGGAGCCTAGTTCTAAACTACCAACATTTCTCCTCTGCATCTGTCAAGATGACCTCCTACTACCCCACAAACCTACCAAGTTTTATATATTCACAGCTTCTCTCCTTTGGCTCTAGCTCTGAAGCACCAGATGACCAACCAGCAGTAAACGAAGAGCAGGCACATCTTGAAACCCATCTCTGTGGTCTGGGCAGCAAAGAGAAGCTTCTGAGCATGCAGGGAAGCAGACTACCTCCAGGTACATGTGGCCTCCTTTCCCTCTCCTGTGTCTGACACAGTCACAAATAACGTTTGTTACTGGTAGACCCCCAGAGCTTGGCTTCAGCACCACCAAGGGAAAGGGCTCAAGCAGCTTGTATGATTATAGGACCTCTTTAGTTGGATTATTTTCTCACTAGTGAAACACAGCGCATGCTAATGCTCTCCATAGCACTAGTTATGAGAGTGAGACATCATTCACCATGAAAGCCGCGCAGTCCAGAACATCCAGGAGTGCAATACAAACTGTTTTACAGTGACATAAACAACACCATAACAGGAGAACACCTTCCCACTGGCTTTTCCCCAGTCAACTGGTGAGGCAGGAAGCACTGCCACCAGCACATCTGCACCATCCAGCTGGGACTTTGTTGCCACTCCACTGCTGTGGTACAGCAACATCCTCCCTCTCAGCTGGCAGCTGCTAGGTAAACTATCTTTATAGACCCCTGCTGTCAGCTTTGGTACTCTATCCCAGCCCCTGTTTTCTTTAGTTGGCTCAGCAATAAAATACCTAATGATGCTGGTGCCTGAATCATCACTGGACTCTGAGACAAACGTCTTGGGTCTCCCTCTGCAGAACTATCGCTCCAGGCTCTTTGCGGTCTCAGGCAGGCATTAACACCAGCATGTGTCCCCTGCACACTGTGCCCTGCTTCCACTAGCATGTTTTGCAGCAAGATAAATTAGTCTCACCACCTACTCTGCTGCAAGTACTCACTCTTCCTGGCACTTAAGAAAGGAGTCTCCGAGTCCAGCAGAGCCTCCCTCCTGGAGGTGTGGCACTGCAGGAAGGAAAGCCAGCCTGGGTATTGCTCTTTGAGCAAATGGGAAGAGACAGCTGCTCTTGCTATTTCATTGAAAGAGCCCCTCCCCAAGCAGCACTGATTCCAGGGATATTTAAGTAGAATCAAGGTGAGATAAAGAGTATTATATTAATACATATATGTATTTCTCCCCCTTCCACCAACTTTACCTCCTCAGCATCAGCAAGTAGCACGTCTGACAAGAGATGCAGCAAGGAAACAATTTCAGGTTGAGTGCATCATGTACTGACTGACTGCCATGAAGCTCTACACTTCAACAGAATTCCTGGTGAACAAGGATGAAATATTCATCAGCTCATATTTGTAAATGGCCCAGCAACACACTGAGTAAATGACCTCCGATGAAGCGCCTTGCATTAAAACGGAACAGCAGCCAGCTGAAGCAAGGGAGCTACAAACTACGCATGTTTTGTCAGCACAGACAAGCAGCAAATACAAACAGAAAGAAATCTAGTTGGACTCATCATCCTGACAGTGCAAAACAAATGAGGAGCCAGCCTGTTCACTGCAGGAAGGACCCACTGGCAGTGCTGCCTGTGGTAGGAGTGAGCGGGGCAGCCTGGGCTAAATTTTACTCCCTGTGGAGTAAAATCCCTCCCTTTACGCCCTCTGTCACAATCAGAAAACAAAGCAGGCAAGGCAGGAGGGTAAGCTGTTTTGTTCTTCCCACACGTTGGCCCTGGTTGTTCACCCCAGTCACCCCCATTCCCTGCACCTACACCGCAAAGCACCACACCGCTAGTCCTTAAATGTGGGGCTTGGTCCCTCAGATGGCAAACACAAGCCTGCACCCTGCAGAGCAAATGAGGAATCTGGCCCTTCCACAATAGACACCTGGTGCTGGGCAGGAGCATCCCCACAATTTGCATTTCTTGCCTTGCCTGCATGTTTTGATGAGAGCCCCTGCAGAGAGGGAGCCAGGCCGTGGGAATTGGGGTGGGGGGTGGTGTCTCACCAAGCGCTGCTCTATCTGGGGCAACGTTGCCCAGGGCCGATTTAGGGAGCAGAAGGGTGGATTTTTCTGTCCTGCTTTCAGCTCTCATCATTATTCAGGATGCGTGATTCCCAGGGAGGTTGCCAGCACTGCACTGCACCGCTTGTGATGGTTAATCCTTGTACGGGAAAGCTCCACAATGGAAATTGTGAGGAGAATGCAAAATAAATTAGGAAAACCTAGCAAGCCATCGCCAGCCTCCGCAAAGCACAGAGGCACCCAGGCCTGGCCTCCCCCAGACCTTTTCCAAGGCACTTTCTTGAAATAGAGCTTAAAAAAAAAAAACAACAAACAAACAATAAAAATCTGTTGTTGCCCCGGGGCCTCCCAGAAAGGTGAGCTCCCACCGCCAGAGCCAGGTGGGCGATGCAGGCCTTTTTATTAATCACTTATTTATTAATTAAACCCCCTGCGATGAGGCAGGCCCACACGCAGGCCCGCGGCTCTGCGGGCGGGCGGGAAGTTGAAGGAACAGCGCCCCCTGGTGGCCCGCCGGGAAATCGGCGTGAGGCGCTTCCCGGGCAGCTCCGGCCGGGCCCGGCCATCCCGCCGCTCGCTCCTCCTCCGCGCCTCCCGGCAGGGAGGGTCCGCAGGCCCTCCCGGGGAAACGCCACGCCCGGATCGTACGAGAAAGCTTCGGTGGCAGTCAGGCACATCCAGGCGAAGCCTTAAGGGAAAACTTCCATCTCCCCGCCCCGCCAGTCTTTTCTGTCTTGTCCTTTTCCTTGCTGACAGCTGTACGTACCTCAGCTTTAACTCCGCGGTTTAACTCGTTAGCAGGCTGCCTGCTCTGGCATCCAGAGTGCCGGTCTGAGCAGAGTACAAGTCTCGACCCTCCCTTGGCCTCTTCGAATCTGGGGGGGCGCTGGCAAATCGGCTTTTTCACCTTGGAAACTATTCCCCGAGTACAAACGCCGTTAGAGCCACTGCTGGCATCCAGCTCCCCTGCCTGCAGAGGGAAGAAGGATGCCTCGTTCGGCCTCAAGCAGGTGCTCTTTCATCAAAGACTGCCTTCGAAAGAACTCGTCTCCTTCAGCATCTTTGCTGCCTTCTCTTGCTGCTCACATATCTGGTTAGCGCAACTAGGAGCAGAAGCATTTCCCAGTAAGGAGCCAGAGTCCCTTCCATCCCCTGAGAGTCACGGAGCAGACACAGTCCCAACACATGTGAAGATAACAGGGGAGAATTCAGCTCCCAGAGTCCAGACCTCGGTCACATCACAACCTCTACCCTCAGACTCCTGCCTGTCATCCGTACCCAGCCTCATAAAGACAGGAGGGCACTGGATGAGACAATCTGAAGGAAAACAAAACACTGTTTCGCCCATAGTGCTGCAGTGACTACAGCCATACCTACACCATTTGCATGACTACCAAGGAAGGGACCTATGCCATCAGTCTCAGTTGCTTTTCTCATACCTGCATTTTTAAAGATTTTTCTTCAGGATGTTCTCCACTCCAGTGAATAATTAGGTATTTCCAATTCTCTCCTATCAGAACTTAAGTCATCTAAATAGAAATGCATATAAAAATATTTATATTTAGTTATTTGTACATTTATTTGTTTATACATATATATTTACTTATGGAAGACAAATATTTGTGTCTTACATTCATGTCAGATACAGAAATAAATATGCAAACACACAGTCATGTTCACAAATTTAAAGAAAAACGATTCAAACACGTGGTTACTCAGTTCCTCTAGGAAACACCACAGCTCAGTTTCAGCCTTTAGAGCCCACAGCTATATCTTACAGCAGCAACCCTGAAAATCAGGACCTTCCATAGTTATGTTTGTGCTTATGCATATCAAAGGGTTGATTTACACATCTAATTACAGGCTTCTAATTTTCAAAAAATTGTGGCCTGAACAGGAAGTCCCGTGTTTCCAGTTATACTACCCCAAGGGGCTCTTCTGTACAAAGCATATCATCCAGTCACCTTGAAGGGATGTTAAAGCATTGCAAGTTGTTGACAGCCCATCTCAAAAATCTCTGCCTTCTGTAATAAAGAGGCCTCCCAATTCCCAGATATGCTCAATGCAATAAAATTTCTGAACATCCCACATAAAGATGATAATGGAGCACCTAACACAAAAGACAAAAAAAAGAAAATGAAATGAGATTATATTTCCCCATCATGGCATCTGCATTAAGCTCAATAGCTCCTTATTTCTACTATAATTGTACCAGAGTCATTTTGAATTTCGTTTTCTTTATGCACCTTGCTCTGAAGCCAAGATATTTTGGGAAAAACAATGCACAAAATGGCACTTAAATGCACACAGCAACATCTCACCAGTTGCTACTAATGATGTCAGAGGAGGTCAGGTGGGCACAGAAGTATGAATTGTCCCTACATTTGTACAGTTTTTGAGTGAATGAAAAGCACCCAGGAGAACGGAAGTCTTCCTAGGACAGTAGGAACACAGAAAACTAAGAAGGAATGTCTTTTTTCCTGCCCCCTTAATTCTCTTTGCTTTCAAGCCCTTCCTCAGCCCTGCCTTTTATTTTTCTGTAAAAGGAGAACGCAGTGCTAAGGAAAATCAGCTTGCAGCAGTGTTGGTTCATGGGAAAGCCTGCAGAAGCCACCTCCAGGCACTTCTGTAAGTACATTTTTTCTATGCTGGGCTGTCAGTTGTGCTGCTCTATTCTAAGCATAGAGCCATGGAGCAAGATGCTTGGGGTGGATTTGTTGGCAGATCAGTAGGGGCTCATAATATTCCTGCCAAATTCATTTTCTCATCTGACCTGAGCTTGACTTGGAACATGGATTTCCTACAGAGACAAGTTTGAGCAGTGCCAGGAATCTAAAGGCCAGGTGGTCTGCAAAGCTTCTCCCCAGGCTCTGCGATCCTATTTCCTCACGTCATTCTTTCCAGCCAGAACGGAGCTCAGACTGGGGTGCTCACAGCAAACTGAGTCCTCAAAACCAATGCAATTGCTCCTTCCCACCACCACCAATCCTCTGGAAGAGATTGTGACAGAAGTGGGAGGAAAGATGAGCACGTTTCTGCTAGGAAACGGATTCAGACAGGCTTTGACCAAGGCTGCTAGTGAAACTTCTCTGCCAGAGGAAACTAAAAAAAAACAACCACTTTTTCATCTCAGCAACATCCAAATTGGGCTTAGCTAGTCCAAACTGTTGTGTCTTTGCTAACGCAGAAAACCTGAATTTGCCTACCTGAAAGGGAAAGCTATCACAGAAAGACAGATAGATAGGCTTTTTTGAAGAAAGCTATCCATAGCCACACTGGTCTCTTGGGACAAGAAGGTCCATACATTAATTTTAGATCTCTGGCAATCTGCATACTAGAAATACCTTGTGGCTCTGATCCATACTGACTTCCATTAAGGAAACAGAAGCTAGAATGAGCTGGAAGCTCTCCCAGATGATGTTCTCTGAATATCCATTGAGAAAAAGCAGCCTACCCTAATATATTACTTGCCCCATCCCTAAGGAACTCTTATTAAAGCAAGCAAGTTTGGCTTCCTGAAGAGACACAATAGCATTGTCAGCATTGTGATGTGATATCAGGCCAGGACCTGAACCAAAGATGATGCTTTTCTCACTGTTTTGTCTCAGCAGCAGCCAGAGGTAATGCATAGATTAGTTGTCTACTTCTGGACAACTTAATCTTCTCATACCACTATGGAAGGCTCCCTGCTGTCCCACCCCTGACAGAGCAAGGAGTAGCAGTCTGATCCTAAAATGGCCCTTCACACATATAATCCCATATCTATAATTGCTGCCTTGTTGGCAAATTCCCATCACAGATTGCACTCGGCTCTATCCCACCCTCACATCAGATGCAATCCACACCAACCTGTGCCTGCTGGAGTGCCTGGCTGAGGTAGCAGGGTGGAGAACAGCTCATTGAACTGGCATCCTTGGAAGACTGAGCAGAGAAATCAGATTTGGGCAAGTCTGAACCCCCTGCCTCAGCTGAAGCCATGCCTGTACCAGCTCTATCCCCCGAGGAAGGAATGCATATCCTTTCCCCCCACCTAGGAAGAAAAAGCCTGTACCAGGCTCAGCTCCGTCCTGTCAGACTTCGATTTGGTTGCAGCAGCCAAGCTCTCCCTGCACAATTACAATAATGCTCAACACAGAGGGAGTGATATCTTCCATCAAAGCAGCATTTGAAACAACAGCACAAGCCACCAAGAAAGCGACCTCCCTGCATTCTTGTTGTTGGCATCGTGCTGATTGCAAGGGGACACTCGGAAGCCCTGTGTTTCTACAGTCTGAGAACAGCAGGATAAACTCAGGAATAGCTTTACCGGGAGCAACAGCAAACTCCCTTAGCAAACACACTTCTGGAAGAATGTAGCTGGGAGAACGTCAGCAGCAGCTATGAAATTCATTTGCATCAGACTCACAACTTCTTGGCAGTAGGCTGACCAGTCTGAAATTCACTCCTAAAATCCATCAGAATCCTGTTTAAACTTAGTCTTCCTTCAGCTGTAGTTCCTTCGCCTCCTTTTTTCCATGCATCCAAACAAATCCATCCTCACCACCCGTCAGTCAGAAAGGAGAGAAGAAATATTGGTTAGGGAATGCTCAGGTACTAAAAGGGAGCAAATGGCAAAGTAGGTCAATGAAATCCAAAATTCTTGATGAATTTAAGCCCTGCTTTCTTGCCTGGAAGGGCCAAGCTGCTTGTTCAGAATGTCTGTTGCTGGTACGAGACCTCCACTTTCTGCTCTGCCTTTTACAGCCCTCTCTGTGAGCAGACACTTCTTCACATACCTGCCAGCACATGATTACAAGAACATTTTTAAAGATTTCATGTCAGGCCTATGTGGAAGTCAACTGGATCATTTTAGAGCAGAAAGATTATCAATACTAGGTGATCCAGAAGCACAAGGACAGCTATTTTGGACATTCATCCCTGCTTGCGGATGATTATTCAATCCAAAACCCTGCTGAGTTGCCAAGTTCCCCAACACAATACTTGCATGACTACAAAATTTCACATCATTCCACTGTGTGCATTTGGCTATAGATACTTGATACCTATAGATATCACTTCTTGCCCTGTTGAGTCACCCGTAAACAGAGTTTGTCTGTAGGGCCAGAAACTCTGTTCCTTACCTCAAACATTAACTAGTCCTCAGCAGAGTTGGCTCCACCACAAGGTCCCAGCGCATGTTATGGAAGGAGAGCCTGGACACCACTAAGCATTTCCTAGGCAGCAAACGGAGCTTATTCTGCAGAAAGAGTCACTTCTCCATGAACATCAAGGAAACTCAGCTAGCCAGGATGGAGAAACATCCATTTCCACTAGGTAAAAAAGCCAACACCACACATCAGTTCAGCTGTCCTGATATGCCATTCCTTACTGCCTAACCAGCACGATTCTGCATCAATCCAAAGTTGCACACCAGCACTGTAATGTTGGCAAACAAATTCAATCGATCCAGGAGGGCCACTGGGTATTAGAGGCCATTGATCCACTGTGATCCTGATTCAACACCAATTTAAACATATTGCCTGCCCAAAGAGCTGCTCACGAGCACAGCCATGAAATAACACAGGAGAGACTGACTTGTGACATAACGAGACCTGCGAAGTGTGTGCTAAGCCAGAGGCTGTTTCCTTAGCTAATTAAAGGTTGCTCACCAAAGCAGTTCCTCACCATATTGCTGCCACTGCCATGCACTGAGAGGCAGCCCACCAAAGGGACAGCACAACAGCATGAAACACCTTTTCTCACCCCTTTGAAGCTTGGGATTTCAAAGCTTCTCCCATTCTGAGCTTTAACTGAACAAAAGGAGGCCACCCCCACAGCAGCTCAGCCTGTTAGCCCAGAAGTCCTCACACAAGTTCCTGCTTTGAACTCCAGCCTTGCAAGAAGTGAAAGTTTCTCAACCTATACAGCATATTCCATAAGGGGAGATTTCTGCTAACCGTGGTGCTTGCTCCTTGTGCTGAGAAAACTCCCCTGCTGGTATGCACATTCCCACCACATTGTACCAGCACTTTCATAAGAAGCTTTGGACTCAGTGAAGTGGTATTTTCTGAGAAGAACAATGTTCACTAGAAAATTCCCACCCACCTCAAAACCTGATTGCCACAGTAATAACTGCACAGCTATTGAGATCAGTTGGTGGAACCGAAGATGGGAGATGCAGAAGCAGATAAATGCTTCTCTTTGCACCAAAGCTGGTTTTGTTGCTTCCACCCCTACTATGGTTTGAGAGACCACATGACTCCAAGATCAGAATTTCTTTTCAGCCTTAGGCTTGCGTACATTTGCATCATGAACATGCAATGCAAACCACAAATGTATGCACATATCATTGCCTCTGCTCTGAGTGGTGCTAAGTCTACTTTCCTCCTTCCCATTCCCTTATTCAAAGGTGCACACTGGGGACGAGTTGACAAACACAGCAACACTTGTCCAAAAATAACATCCCAAATTCTCAGGCACTCACTCCTTACATGGACATATGTCATCTTAGCCACATTACAAGTATGGCTATCCTCTTCAGAGAGGACCAGAACAAACTCATCCTACGTTTTCTTCCTGCATGCAAACAAATGGTAGAGGGATAGTGTATAAAAATCACCTTCCTGCTCCAAATCTACCATGACCAAAAGTTTTCTGTGTCTTTGATACTTCTTCCCTCTATGGAAAGAAGGTGCTAAAGAGAAGAGGCCATACAGGAGACAACCTATTTCTTTCCTTGGGGATGACACAGAGTTTGTGTCACTACAGAAGAGTGCCTAGCACAGCAGCACAACTGAGCAATAACAACATATAGTGATAAAAGAAAGCTGGAAACTAGACAACTGCTCTTACCTGGTTACCACCTGTCGACTTCATACCTGCGTTTCAAATGCTTCTTCTGCTACTAGTAGAAGTCTACAAGCCCCAAAAGCAGAATCTTTCCACCTTGTCTTCCACTACTTTGAGTTAATTGGAGTTTTAACAAATAATCTGTGTTTCTATATGAAGATGCTATATAATCACAGCACAAAAATTGCATATAAGTCTTTGAAATATTGGACATATAAACATAAGGATTCAAATGTTAAAAATCTGGAAGTATTCACAGAATCATAGAATGGTTTGGGGGACCTTTTAAGGTCATCTAGTTCAACTCCCCTGCAATGAGCAGGGATATCTTCAACTAGATCAGGTTGCTCAGAGCCCTGTCCAACCTAACCTTGAATGTTTCCAGGAATGGGACATCTACAGCCTCTACGGACAACCTGTTCCAGTGTTTCACCACCCTCATCATAAAAAATTTCTTCCTTATATCTAGTCTAAATCTACTCTCATTTAGTTTAAAACCATTACTCCTTGTCCTATTGCAACAAGCCCTACTAAAAAGTCTGTCCCTGTCTTTCTTATAAGCCCCAGTCAAGTATTGAAAGATCACAATAAGGTGTCCCTGAAGCTTTCTCTTCTCCAGGCTGAACAACCCCAACTCTCTCAGCCTGTCTTCATAGGAGAGGCGTCTATCCCCCTGCTCATTTTTGTGGCCCTCCTCTGGACCCAAGGAGCATGGCTGCTTCATGACAGCAGCTTAATTTCACCTTTTCTCCATGGCTGTCTACCAGTTTACTCCAGGAAAAAGCTGGTTTGTAACCAGAAGGAAACTGTACGAGGCTTCACTTTTGCACGTATCTATTACAGCTGCATGGCCTAAGGTGTGTATGTTGGTGCAAATGCACACCCTCTCACTTGATAGCAGATGAACCAGGAACATTTACTCTGTAGACTCCAGGTGGAGTCCTGAAAAGATGTAACAACATATAAACTTAGTTTTCTGAACATTTAATACAAGTGATAAAAAGGAGAAAGTTCCTTCCTTTTCTCCATACCACTGACTACTCCCTTTTCCTGAAAGCTTTAATATTAATAAAAGCAATTAAAAATTAGCAAGGTAGCTAACATAGTAGCCTGCTACTATTTAAGGTGTCAAAGTAATTAAAACCTGACCTGTATAAAATCATGTAGGCTCATGCTACACACAAACAGCACCGGTGTTTCACGAGGAGCAGGTACTCCTGAGCAGCAGTCCAACCCAAGGCAGCCACGAAGGCTTGTGCCAAGAGCATGCCAGGGCTCAGCAAAGCTCAGCTTTACAGTGCTCAGAGAAAGCACAAAACAGCAGCCCCATCTGCAACTCCTGCTTGTGTCAAGTTTTGTCACTTTGCAGCAGTCTCAGCCCCAGCTCTCGGTTTAGTCCTGGAGCACTTGCAGGGACAAGGGGCAATTGCAGGAGCTGGGTCCTCGCCAAGCAGGTGCTGCACTGGCAGCCAACAAGGTTGGTGGGTCCCAGAAACTCTCCCACTCTGTGGAAGGAAGAAGTGAAGGGAGAAGCCTTGGGAGCTTGAGGCCCCACTGGTGTCTGCTCCTGCAGGGCTTACGCTGTGCACAAACCCCGTCAGGCACGCTGCTGAGAGCACAAGCACTTCAAACAGCCACAGCACTGTGGAAACCTCAGAAAACAACTCACCCTCTCTCAGGTGTAGCTGGAAAGAGGGGGATCGTGGCACATTAGCTTGCACTGCCTTTCTAGGCCTTGATTTCTAACTAAAATATTAAATACACATTAGAAGCACAGTAGGAAAAGTTACCTTCACTCTCCTGAAGTCATCTCCTATGAAAAGCCTCATCTATTTGCTGTGAAAGTCACGCGCTGTCTTTCACTAGCAAGGGACCCACGCTGAGAAATATGAAGCAAAAAGCTTTTGTTCAAAGAGAACTGCAAGAAAAAGGAAGAGAAATCAGTGAGGATTTTAAAGTGAAGCTTTCCCTGTGGAAATGTTTCATTGTATGATACAGCTGTACACAAAGATGCCAAAGGCAAGAAAAAAAGGTTTTGGCTTGAAGGAAGACTTAAACTTTGGTTATGACTCGCCTTATACTGGACTCACACAATAGAGCGGGGAAAAAAAAAAAAATCTTTAAATAAAAAAACTCTTATGAGGAAACCCGATTGCTGAGATTGGGTGAAGCACTATCCAGGTCTACATTTGAAAAAGTTTTGCAAACAACCACTTGGCTAGGAGCATAGGAAAAACAACATGCCCATAACTATTTTGGCAAAAGTCATCATGTAGGTGCAGTTGTACAAATGCAAGCAAGAGGCCCTGCTGGAGCACCAGGCCTCATGACTAGCTGAACCTCTGCAGGGAACCCAGAGAGCAATTAAAACAATTCAAGGGCAAGGATGCTGTATGAGCACAAAACAGAGCATGAAAGACACATAGCTTTGTTGCTCTGGTATGCAGGCTGCACCTCAGATATGAAACTACTTGCATTAATTAGAGATAGGTAGAGGAATCAAGGCTAAAGTAGAATAATTTGCTTTAGTGAATGTATGAAATAAAAAAAAAAAGCATTGCCAGTATGAACCAGGTAATTGTAGGGGAGTTTCGGGATGTAGTCTTAGGAAGCTGCCTGAGCCTCAGCAACTGTATCAGTAATACTCTGTAAGGCCAACATTGCCTAAAGGTATTGGAAACATCAAATCTGAGTACACAGGTAGCAGAATTG
>NW_010972809.1:6833106-6960015 GCF_000737465.1 Haliaeetus leucocephalus | reverse complement strand
TAGAGGGGGGGGGGGGGGGGGGGGCAGCAAATTGCTTGTTTGCAAAGAGTTGGGGTAAAGAAAGAGACGGTAAAGGTAGGAAAAAAAGGATGGGTCCTGCAACAGAAAAAAGGGGGAATAAGTCATAATATCAGGTAAAGAAAAAAAGAGGTTGGTATCTTCTGACAGTAGGAGCGCAAGCACCTACAAACAGCACAGAAGCCATCTGTGCACCCAAGCCTACCAGGACACCGAAGGGAACCCCTGCGGACAACCCACACAACTCTCCATCAGGTCCCTGCCTGAAAGAATCAATGGGGGCAAGCAAAGAGTGACAGGCTTGCACTCTGGCACCAAGTATTGTGGGTGGGAAGGGTGGCAGAATTATAATAAAATAGTTGGGTGTGGTTTATAAGATCAGAGAACGAGAATGAGTGTTATATTTGGTTGTAACTGCACAAAATGATACAATTGTAAATTAATGGTAAGTGTATCTATTAATAGTATATCTATAATTAGGCTACTTTATAGTATGTTGTTTAATCAATAGATGTTGCTGTCTATTAAATCAGTTATGACTCAGTATTGACTGCAATCCAAAAAGAGCAGAATTGGACCCTGAAGTAACAAGGAACAACAACAAAAAAACCAAAGACCACCTCTTTATTGCTATACTGTCTCCAAGAAGCTGGTACTGGCTATTGGCTATAGGTATGAGAGGCTAGTGGTATAAGCTGCTTGGGGGTGGGAAGGGTGTGTGGTTTGCTGATACAGTTATATCAGCAGTATTGTATCAGCCAACCCAAGAAGTTACAGACATTGATGTAAGATTTATCTGCTTACTAGTCTGCTATCTTTGTATCTTTTACTCTTCCCAATTATATTACAGATATAATGATCTTCTTGATAAGGAACAAGAGGCTTTTTCACTCTTTAATGCTGCAGAAGAATCCAAACAAGGTGAAAAGTGCTCTAGATATACGAAGCCACTGTCCCTCTTTAAGTAAATACTTTTCTTTACAGGCATTTTTAAGCTGCTTATCTCCATGGTCAAAGCCTTCAGTCAGGCAGATAAAGAAACACACTTGTTGGCCAGCTAAGCAACCTGCCAAAACAGAATTCCCACTGCCAATACTGATACCACTTCGTTTAGATGTAGTTTCTCATCCCACAGGCTTCGGCTGTTTGAAAGGAAAGCAGTTCTCAGAACAGATGGAGTTGGTAATAAAGCTCTTTCTAGGAGATACATGGATTACACAGGGAATGAAACAGCGAAACAGTGGTGTCTGGAGTACACATTGTAAAACTTGAACCACTCGAAGTAAAATTCCCTTCCCACTGAGAACAACATTGTGGGGCAAAGTGGAAGTGACAGCATGGCTTTCCAAAACATTAGCTATCATGGCCGTTTCCCCTCAGAACATTGGCTACCCAAAAATTGCTTGAGAGACATTCCAACCTCACACCCACAAAAAAAAAATCTTGTGACTTGTCATTTTGAGTCAGTGTCAGGAGCACTGCCAAAAAAAAAAAAGGATGAAGTAGCTGTCTCAAAAGAGCAAAAGAGTCTATGCACCAGACGGGGAAATGGCACAGGCATTCGCCTGCATATAGCGGAGCTCATCTACAAAGTCATATTTGATTTCCACTAGGGGATCTACCCAGCCATCCTGCTTTCAGTGAAGCAGGAAGACCTGTACCCCAGAAGTCCAGCATTGTTCCACTTTCCTGGGCTGTCTACTTGTGCTTAGACTGAAATCTCTGCAAGGCAAGGCCCAGAATCCTGGGTATCTGCAGACTGGCTACCACAGGGCTTCAGCAAAGACAAAAAACTGCTTTGAGTCAGCACTTCGAAAGCCATGAGCGCTGTCAACATTGTGCCAACAGGATGGGGTGGGCAGAGGGAAGGGGAGGTAAAGCAGCAGCCCAGTGTCCAGGTAAACTGTTCTAGTCCAGACCAAGGCTCCGTTTAACCCAGTAACCTGTTCCCAGCAGTGTGGGCAAGCAGGCATGCAGAGAAGAGTAAAAGGAGGGCAAGCCACATATGGTATTTCTCCCACATATTTTCCCAGCTTCCATGATTTTCATCTCAGGAGAGGTCCTGAGCCTGATTTGGTTTGTTTGTTTAGTGATCCCCAGTGGGTCTCTCTTTGAAGCATTTGCCCTATCATTTGATTTGGTTTGTTCATTGTTATTGAGTAAAGCTGACATTTTAAATGAAGGACCATGATGATGTCATTCCTAAAAAAAAATCTGGAGGTTATGTTCTCACAGTCCTGATCTGAAGTACTTCGCTTTTCATATTGCTATATCCAATTTTCACTGTCTTTGTAGACCTTAGTGGGAAGGGACTTGTACTTTATGTGATTCTAGTTTAAATGTATTGCAGTAATCCTAGACATTGTCTCTCCTTACTATTCCCTTCACAGTTGTGCTTGTTTTTATCAACTATCAGCTGGGTACAACCAAAGTCCAGTCAAACCAGACAGATCTGTAACCCAAATCTCTTTACATGACTCATACATGTTCCATGCCTAAGGACAGTTGCCTGGATTCTCACCCTGGCCCTGGATGTATAATTTAGCCTTATGATAGTTTGCAAAAAACACAAAGCAGGCCTGAGCCTCATTATTCAAAGCAAGGTCTCTTGGACTGCATTGAATTGGCTTTTAAATTTAATACATCATCGCTGAAATCTTGGCTCCCTCTTTAATCTATGGGATTACTTTTATTACTTTTGTTCAGGCCAGGATTTTGCCTGAGGAACTGCTCTACTGTTTAGCATTATTTCATAATTATCTTGTTAGGTGCTCTCCTGTTTACTAAAGTATGTAGGCTTTTCCCTCTTCAACTTTACTCAACAGCAGAGCAAACGATACTCACAGCCTTCAGAGGAAGAAAGGCTGAGATGGCCAAAGTGATCTTTTATCCAACTCTGTCATGCTACAGAGCCAATTTCTCTTTGCCTCCAGCTCAGAGAAGACTATTGCAGACATTTGCTTTAGGGTTGAATTTAGCTTGTAGCTTTTTTTCCAGTTGGTGCTCTGTCCAGGAAAGACCTTTTTGGCAACTGCAGTTTGAAATTGTATTCCAACCCTGGATCTTAAACTCAATCGGAGAAGTTTACTGGAGATGAAGCAACCCTCCCTCCTTTCCTTACTGATCATTCCCTGCCATCTGCAACAGCAACTGATTTCTACATAAAGCACAGCTTTAAAAAAGCTAGAGCAAACAACAAATGCACAGTGTCACTAGTGGGCAGTTAAATAACCAGGAGGACAGAAAGAGAAAAATTAAGTCTAGGTTTACCTGACTAGGTCTAGCGGTAAATAGTATATTCCCAAGAACCATTGAACAAAATGAACATAAATGCAGTATTTAGCATAGTCAAGCAGAAAGGATTCATTCCTCAGCATTTCAAGACTTGCTTATTTGGTGTCAGCTTTATCAGACACACCTCCCTTCCCTCTAGCAGACAGATTAGTTACTAAGAAGAACATACAAACCAAACTGACCATCTTGCAAATTCTGGTCTGACTTTGTATGATTAAGATGGGGTGATTTGGATCACAGTGTTTTGCAGCCAGAAGGGATAAATAAGCCTGTCTGAAGTCTTGACCCAAATGCTTTGACTTCAAGAGGAGAAACTGGCAGCAAGAGAAAAACTAAACAGTTTACTGGATTGTTCCAGCAGGCACCAAGGCAGGGCTATGCCGTGCAGTCAGTAAGCGTGATTAGCTCATTTGTCATTAGTTTAAACTAACATGAAGCAGAAAGCAGAAGTGTAAGCACACAGAAATAGCACCCTCCAATTCTGATTAGCCTCTTGCTTATACCACATTGTGGTAAGCTAAGGCTCCATTGGCTCACTTAACCCTTCTGCAGGCACGAATGTAGTAACTCCTCTCTCCCTCGGAGAAAGGAAGGAAGACCTGCCTCCACAGAGAGTTAGCAAGAGACAGAGGAGTAATCCTGCAAACTACCACCACCACCATGAAGACATCAAACATTCTTGTTCTCATCATAGTCCTGCTTTACATCAATGCCAGCACAGAATGGCCTACGCACACAGTCTGCAAAGAGGAGAACTTGGAAATATATTACAAAAGCTGTGGTGAGATTCTTAAAATTTCCATTTTCTTTTTAGCTGGGCAACAGAGTTGTTCTTATGCAGTGAGAGAGGTTTATAAGCCAGGCAATGAATGGAAGGGTTACATTCCCAAGCCAGCACCAGGTTTCACAGCTAGAATATTTTTAGTCTTTCAAATATAGCTGGTTTGGTTCACATACACACATATACACAAATCTAACTGTATTTAGATAGAAAATAATAAAGAGGAAATAATATAACCTAATTCAGAACAATAAATTGCTGTCAAAAATCCAGTCCAGCATGAAAGACATGACTAGGATTTTTATCTTGAAATTAGGTTAAATAAAAAAGGAAGACCCTAGGTCTTTATCTTTTTTACCCCTGGGATGACACACACTCTTCAATGCACTGATGCGCTGTTTTCCTAATGTGCAGCAAGGCTGTGGTGATGTGCTTTCTGTCCTCCCACTTGGGAGTGACAAGGGACCCGGCGTGACAGTGGGAAGGATTCGTGTTCTCTGCCATTGCCACCGTGCTTAGCAAGACTTCAGGAGCAGCACTTAACACAGGCATTTTCCAGGGACCATAGGGGTTTGTTTGTTCTTTAAATCTGTAGAGAAGAAAAGGAGCAAGTGGCACTGCAATGACTGAAAATGAATTCACTGAATGGTGCCTGCTTTCCACCTCTTGCTTTGCTGGCCTTGTGCCTCTCCTATTGTGCTGATCTGCTTTACAGCTGGGACAAAGGGAATTAGATTCACAGACGCCTCATTCATTTTCTGCACGTGATGTGAAAAGCGATTCATGGCAAATGAGCCCCCTAGAGTTTGTTTTTCCAATTCATCCTGATACAAAGGGTTTCCCAGGGGGCTTTTTCTCCCCTGTAGCTTTCATGCAGTTTTGCACACCCATTAAAATAAAGCCAGTGAGGGACAAGAGAAGTAAATAAATATTTGTAATGCTATTCTTTACTGGCCTGCTCCCAGGAGACTAAAGTCAGGCTTCTCATATTATAAATGGGTATACTGCATTAGGAAAATATTTAATTAGATATCGAATACAAGCTTTGGTATTACCTTTATTTTAGTAAGAATTCATTATATAAGTTAATTCTGTTCCCTCAACAGGTCTCAGTTAGCATGAGATGCCTTGACAGAGGCACAGGCTACAGTTTGAGTCAATTCAAATGATGATGAAATTTGTCTGCTGGGCACGTGTCACTCAGGCATTGCTTCTTACTATGCACACCAGTGACCTAGCTAACAAAATGCATTTGTTTAGAGCTTGTGTGTCACTTACCTTTGTGTATGGCAAACCAAAGTAAGAGGTACATTCATTCAGGAGGAATTCACAGCTTGAGAAGCACAAGCCAGAGATCATACAGGTCAGGTCCCAACACAGAGTGGTTTTCTGTTCTCCTGGGCATAGCTATGGGAGATGAGATTACACAGACATGGAAAAAATGCAAGAATTAAATCAGATTCCTTGTTTGAAGCCCAATTCCTCACTCCCTTACAGCTCTGGCAGATTCAGTTGTGGCAACACTCACAGCTGCTGTCACAATGTTCTGCCCTGCCTTTTTCCAGAGGCTACCACACCTGTAGCATCAGACCAGGATGCCCCATCTGCATCTCTGCTGACCCAGTTCATAGTCTGGTAGCTTGCATAAAGCAGAAAAATAAGGTGTTTTGGGCTGAGTCCCCCAAAAAAAAAAAGTCTATGGGTGGGGAGGATAAATCCAAACCCACCAGCCTACATTCCCTTCAGAGAAGGCACTGCTCTTCCTGAGCTCACTGGCAAGCTCACAACAGTGCCAGAGGTGCCGATCACCCTTTCAGGAGAGGAGCAGCTTTGTCCCCGCTTGATTTCTCTGTAAACCACAACTAAATGGGCAGAACGTAGCTTCGCTCTTTAGCTGCGTCCCTCCAATTGTTCTCACCCAGGAGAGAACAGACATGCTAGTGCCTAGGTTTGACAAGACCCTTTCCCAACAAACCTTCTCATGACAACTTTGTAATGTCAGCAAGCACAGAGTCAATGCTAGGCAACTGCCCATACTCTTTAGCTATTTCAGGGGAAGACTGCCCTGCACGTCTCTTCAGTTTGAGAAATCCCCATGGTATTTCCTGCTCCACCAAAGATGCCAGAGGATGACACATTTTGGGGGATACAGTGGCCACAGTGAGGTGTCTAGTATGAAATCTTGGGTAAAGGATTCCCTGTTGGCTTCAAGAGGGTCAGGATTTCACCTTTATTGTTGTTACTATAAACTCTAGGATGTTATCAGTGAATCAGGGTTGAATCAAGTAAAATTCAGGTTGAGATAATTTTAGCAAAAGTACTTCACAACTTTATTTCTGGAACTGAATGCCCTCTATCAACAGATTAATAGAGTTCAGTCTGAGCATCTAAAAAGGAGCTAAGTGTTCATTTTTACTTTGCAGCTTATCAGGTCCTCTCCTAAAACGCAGTAAAAATCTGACTAAAGCCAAAAATATGAGTTAATATAACTGCGATAAATGTAGCAGAGAAGCTTAGGTGCATAACTGAAGACAGAGAAAGAGTAGCAATCTCCTGTACCCAGGAGCAAGTCCCAAGTCCCTGTCACAAGCACTTGCTCTAGCTGCATCCTGCCCCTATAACGCGTAAGATATGGGCATGCATCAAGCCCCCAGTCTCAGTCCATGCTCTGGATCCTTTAAAAGGATCCCCATTCCCACCCAGCTACATCAGACTAAACATTCAGTAACCAGGACCCTAAGAGATGCATCAAAAGAAAGAGCTGGACAAGACCCCATTGATCAGTATCATGCACTTGTAAAAAAGTCATTTAAAAGAAATTGGACAAAAAAATCTCAGCAGCAAGTCCATAGTGAGAAGCTCAAGCTGAGAGACAGGTGGTCTACAAGTAAAGTAAATAGATAGTATGCTGCCTCCTCTATATAACCACAGGAGACATAACACCAAGACAGTCTATAAATACAGCAAGACATTTCCCATCAGTGCCACTCTTCCTCCCAGGAAGAGGTGACAAAAATGAAGAAAGATCTCAAATGACCACAAATCACTTTAGAAATCTGGGCAGGGATCCCGAGATAAAGGCAGTATAGGTTAACATCTCTGACTGAGAAAAGAGAACTGTAATTGGCAAGTCTATGCAGAGACATGAAAAGAACCTGCTACACAAATGGCTGATTCCTATCCCCTTTAATTTCACAGTGATTTTTACAGTAATAACACTTTTGATCTTTTCGGCTACATTTTAGGAGGCAATTGTCTGGGAAGGGAAAGGTGGGAAGGCAGTGGTAGCAAAGTGCCCCGAGCAAATTCCAGTGCTATTTGAGTGTCAGTCACCCACCTCAAAGTGCAATATGCCATGCAGTGAGAGACTACAAAATGTAATTCTTCAACATGTCTACCAGCACCTGCTTCCAGACCATTCATGTAAGCCTAATTGTCTTAATTAGCCATGAAAACATTCTTACAATGTAGTGTTCAAATGGGGCCCTCTTCATAGGGTAAAGCAGGCAATTGCTGCTGCAGACACATGAAAAACATTTTCCAACTATTTTTACAGCTCGCTCTCGAAATGTTAGTTGGGCCTACATCAACAAGTCAGTATTTCAGAATACCTGGTCTTGTTTCAACCAGCAAACCCACACCAGTATGCTTGGTGATTAATAAAGCTCTACATTTAGATTAGGACCTGGGGGATTTCAGAGCTGCCTGAAACTGTAGCTTTCTTGACAGTGCAGAAAAGCTTACTGGTAAAGCAGAAGGTTCTCAGAAAGGGTCTGGAGAGCATCAACCATTAAGGACTTTTTCTGTGCACAGGAGTAAGTAACAGGGAATTTCAGGGAGATCTTTGGAAGAGTCAAAGTATTAGTATTTGAAGATGACAACTTGAGAGAGATTCTCTAGGCTTTTAAAACATTGTTGAGACCCCATGGGATTTTTTTTTAAACTATCACAGACAAACATTTCCCAATTCATATTTGACTATGCTTTTTCTTCTTTTTCCATCTGAAGCAAGGTTAATAGCCATCAGCTGAAGTTTCAGGAGAAGGAGCAATCAATTGGTATTCATTTCAGCCTCCAGAAACTAAATATGAAACTTCTTACACACTTCTTTACAAGTTTTATATCTGCATATCTACAGATTTAAAAATAATAAAACATATTTAGGGATACAGATAACTATTTGCTTTAATATCTTTTGCTAGACAAAGCAGCAGTGCCCTATGGTCAACTACAGATTTTTTTTTTTTTACATGCTGATGCCTCTTCCTAAACAGAGCAAAGTCAGACTGAACTTACATCCACTGAGCTCCATGACTGCTTGTGTAGCTCTATCACACTTCAGGCAGGGTCATTTCTAGAAACCTTTTTCCTGCCCTACATTGATACAGTAGAAGAGAGCAGCACTGCCCATTTCAGTACAAGCTTGCACTGGATTGTGTTTATAGATAGAGAAACTCTCATTTGTATGGATCTTCTTAAAATTTGTGAGCTCAGATTTGGATCTCCACTAAAATGGCCCCTTGAAGTCAACAGGGTTACTCTGGTGTAGAACCTGCTCTGTTCAGATAGCACAATATAAACACCCTCCTGTTAAACCCTGCTCTGAAGGAACTTTTCAGTGCATAAAAAAAGAAAACATAGAGACTGATAGACTGGTTAGATTACAATTTTCTGATGATTTGTCTGTCCATACTGAATAGTTTCAGTTTTACTAGGGTCCCCCTCACACACTCAGCCCATCATATCCTTTCTTCTACATACTGAGAGATCAAATATACTATCTCTCTTAAAATCTTCTTTTTCCTTTTTTAAAAATAGACCTGTAACACCCTTCCCTGCTCAATCAGCAATACCAACTTGAAAACAAACCTGCTAAATTGTCATCATTGTAGCACTAATTTTACATATCACTTTGTTTTCTATGTCAACCAATATTATTAGTCTTTTTTCCTCTCTGGCCACACACTTACATGCTTTATTTAAAGGATATAAGTCATCTGATAGCTTCAGCTGGCAAAGAAAAGTCTGCAAAAAATTCTCACTTCATGCATCTTCAGGACAAATGTTCTTCTAGACACTTGGTAAAAGAAGGTTCTTTTTCCATTATTCTTTGTTTCTTTGGCAGACAGATTGAGCCAGATGCTTCTCTTGGACTTATTTATTTATTTCCCTCAAGCAGTCTCCAGCAATTGCTTCTGCTTCTAAATTATTTAAAGCCACACGACACCAACTCCCCTCTGATCTTTTGTTGCATAGATTGCTAATGGGCAAACAATCAAAGAACTTAAAGAATTTCACTTGAAAACATTTTTTGTTTGCTTGCTCTGTCCAAGCCATCTTGGTGTCATAGCCTTGCTGCTATACTCATCTGGTACAGCTTGCTTACTCCAGGAGGAAGGCCAGATGTTGACATGCTTATTTCTGGCACCAGATCCTAACAAATGGAAGCTATCACCAGAATCAAGGTAGCATAGATACGAGTGCACATACAAATCTCGGTTTAAAGTTTTGGTCCCTCCATGAATTAAAACTACCTTATCTGTTTTGTTCTCCACTTCATTAGAGACGATTAAAACTTTCTTTTCCTATGTGACCTCTTAAGGTGATTCTGATTTAATTTTACCTCTTCTTTCAGAGAGGAGAAAGTATTTAGTAAGTTTTAAAATGTAAATTATAAGGAGGAGCAGGAGACAATTTCATACCTCCAAGGTACTCTGGCAAAAGCATTAGGTTGAGCATCTAGACTGAACCATCTAGCAAAATCAATATTAATGCTTTCACTGAGACTACTAGTGGGGAGAATTAACCTCAGCTGAACATTCCCACCATGCTTTAAATTTTCCCATCTAATTTAGTTCTCAGAGTTTTCCTCACAGTGTCCATTTCTTCACCAGATCAATGAAGGTCCCACATCACGGACTGCAGAAGAGGGTTGGTTGTTTGACAGTCTCTCCTGCTTATCGCCAGCCGCTAAGTCTAAACTGGTAGACACATTTTCCACCTATTGACTTTTGCCATGTCTTCAGTTGTTGTAGCCACTGAGTCACTAAGGAATCACAAGCAGGAGGGGTAACAGCCCACAAGGCAAGCCATAGGAAAATGTGTTCTCCCCTTTGGAAACAAACAGGAGAGATATACCTGGAAAACTGTGTATTACCTTACAGTCAATGAGTACTGTGGGCAAGGCAGAATTGTCATTTGCTACTGCATGCTAAATTTGAGTCTCTATGGAGGGAGCAGTCTAATAAACTAAACAGGTAAGTCACAGCTATGTTTACAGTTTGGTGAAAATTTGAGATTAGCTTCCTGTATTACACAAAGTAGAAGTTATCAAAAGGCATATTCATTGCATCAAGTCAGGAGCAAGAACAATACCACAGTTGCTCATAAGTGCTCCATTGTAAAACTTCCTGTGTACGCATATGAAGCATTGCTAGGCTTTCTTGACATTGCCACACCATCTCATCTAGAGCTGTTAAAGGCCTCAAAATATCTCTGGACCCTACAATGCTTACAGTTTACCAAAGCAAATAGAGGCAAGAGATCAGGTTCTTGCAGTAATTTAACATCCATCAGCAAAAATACCCAGAATGATCTAAGAAAAATTAAGACATCTCAGAAAAATGCAAAAAGGACTTCAGCACTATTGTGTGTTGGTGTCACTGCACCAACTTCAAGGAAGCTTACGGCAACCTAAAACTAGGGAGGAACAGTGGCCATCAGGGACAAGATACCTAAATACCCTGTACAGAATCACCATGTAACAAATCCAAAACCTGATCTATCCCAGATGCTGCTTTTAGACTCAAGAGAGCTTCCAGTTGCCAAAAGCTGGAAATCTTGAAAGCTACCACAAATTAATTCAATGCACCACTTTCTTCTTCACCTGAAGATGGATGGCTCCTGTCAAATGATCCAGCAGTGATCAGGCAGGCAGGAACCCAGTTAGTTTCCTCAGCAGAGGGAGCATGCTATTCCAATTATAGCTTACTGCCACGCTCCTGCAGTGGATTTCAACCCATCCTGAGAAAATGAGAACATTTAGCCCATTCATATGCTGCTGATTACTGTTCTGTGTAATCAGCGGTAAAGCCTGCTATCCCAGAGCATGGCATGTGTCTAACAGCAGGGCAGTTTCTAGTAATGTTTGGTTCTATTTCTGACACAAGTCTGCAAGTCTGCTGTGAATCCCAAGTCATACTGGCAAGCACTGATGTCCAGAGATCTCCGTCTCAAGTAGAGCAGCATAAAAAATGATAAAACACATGAAGAGAGGAGACAGATCTGATTAGGAATACAGGCAGTTACTGTATGCATCTTAGTCATGCAGCGCATGGTGTTTTCTTACCAACAGAACAGAAGAACAAAGACTTTCTCTCTCTAATACATTCCCTGCTGGGCCCAAATTAATGCAGCATTTTCTTGTTACACTGCTGTAGCTGAAGCCTGCCCTGCCTCCCTTTCTCTCTCAAGCTAACTAGGACAAATCAGGATTATCAAATACAAATAAAGATCTGTACGTGCTGCCTCTCAAAGCTGGCATCTTTCAGTTTTGTCTTCTCAAACAGGCTGAGGCAAAGCTTTGTCATACCACACAAAGCACAGAAACTCCCTCTTCCAAATACCACCACTGGCAAAAGGAAAGTCTCCGTGAACCTTCAGACACCGGGCCCCCCCTCGAGCCCTGGCAAACAGCTCTAACAATCCTGCTGTCAAGAAAGGTGGTTCAGGCAGGAAAAGGCAGGGAGACTCAGGTCAAGCCTTTGGCGAGGCTGCTTTACACGTGCTGGTGACACCCCCATCCCCAAACACAGCCCTCCAGCTGCAGAGACCCCTCACACCCGCCGTCTTTACAGCTCTCCGCACCACACAGCCCCTTGCCCAGGCCACCAGCACTGCCACGGCCACAGGCGGCAACTGGGTGACCTCAGCTTGGTACCAGGCAAGTCTCTTCCTCTCTTCTCCATCTGCCACACTTCCAGCCCTTTGCTCGTGGGCTGAGCCCTCCATCCCGCATCTGTTCCTCACACCACAAATGCTGCTACTGTTGCAGTCAGTGCCCCAGCAACACATTTGGAGAAGCTGCCAGCCTTCTCAGTTACTGTTTCTGAATATTTGTAGATTTGGACATCAGTTATACTCAGCAAGGAGTTTTATTTGAAATAGAAAGAGACAAAGTCTTCATTCTTTAAACTAATTTCTTAAGACACTGGAATCGCCTTGCTCCAAAACCAGGGCCACACTGGCCAGTAATGCCTGTGCCTTGTTCTAACCAAGAAGTATATAATTGCTCTTTGCATTACTAGCGTTCAGTATTCTTGAGAGAGGAGTGGAAATTATTTTTTTTAAAAAAAGGTGTTTATGCAATTTTTAAGATGTATTTTAAGTTTCTCATACCAGTGTTATGGGGTTTTTTTTAGCTTATAGATTATACTGAGACCAAATCTTCAGGCTTCCCTCTACAGCCATCCAAGTTTTATCAGACAGGAAGCAGGGTTATTCACTCCATTAGACATCCCCAAGAGCTTCAGGTTTAAGCAGACCTCAGAGACCACAAGTCAATAGCACTGTTTGCAAAGGGGAATTCCCACAGTCTGTACCCCCAGGACATTAAGGATACATGAACTGTAATCTTCCCTATTCCTTCACCTCCACATTGCTTAAGCAAGCCAGAAAGGTACAGGAGATAAAACATATCAAGCCTTCTGCAAAGGAGACCAGAGCACCTATCCAAACTAGGCAAAAGCCCAGAGCTGGTCATGTCTGAGGTAAGCATCTGGGATGAAGCATCCTCATGACAAACTAGACACAGCCAACATAAGTCTCACAATTTATTCTGCTCCCCTCTGAACAGAGGATCACTCTGCTCCTCCCAGCCATGTCTGGACATGGCAGTAGCATGTGGTGAAGGCAGGCCCACAGGGAAGCTCATTAAACTGAAGGTGCTCAGGAAAACCTAGATGCACAACTGGGAGCTGCTAATTCACCTGATGCTTCTTCCTCAGTACCTTATAAGTAGATTCCAGTGTCAAATATAACCTTGAGCATTCAGGTTAATTTATTTAAACAGACATTAAAGGGAAAATGTTGAGTGAATACATAAAGTCTGAGATCCCAAACAGTTCCTCATTCTTTCCCTCTCCTTTCATCACCTTGAATGTTGTAAGGACTAATGATTTAATTTTATTAAGAGCTTTGAAGGTGAGGAGTGTTGGGTAATTACTAAATATGTTTCTTCCTTGTGCTAATTTCCAGCTCCTCTAGCACCAGTCTGTCCTTGTATGACCCTAGCCAAGTGCAGCTATGTCATTCCATTCAATTCTGTGGCTTATCTGCTCCTAAAAGTGTTATTTTTAAACACCCAAAGCTTTCCAATTTGGAGATTCTTCTCACCACTGCAAGACTTACAGATGTGGACTCTTCACAAGCAAAGCTTGCCTGCTTGCTGCTCCTATTCACTCATACCACTGATTTTCATGCTCATGTGGAAACAATGTGATTTTAGAGCAGATTCAGATGAGAGTAAAGCCAGTAGAGGACAGTTAACAAGATGGGGGGAGGGAGAGAGAAGAATAAAAAACAGAGGCTCTTGTACACCAGCCCAGCAAAATTCCTATAGCAGGTGCTTCCCATCTGGCCATGCAGTTTCTGTAATGCCCAGTTAGTCATCTAGCAGCTCAGGCTGAGGGACATAGCCATAGTGGGTTAGCACATTATCATTCCCAGCTGTCTGCTGCATCTTCCTGCTGGAGATCATCTCCCAGAGCACAGGAGGCTGCAGGGCATAAGGGCAGCCCCAGCTCACAGCCCTTTGGCTTGGAGCACACCCGCATTCAGCAGGAGCATGAGCTGGTAGCCCCACAACTACAGTAACTGAGGCATGAAAGTGTGTTCCCATCTGTTGTCCCTCTTACCGGGGTAATCGCCATCAAAGGTACAAGACTTGCAGCCAGGAGGGTCACATAGGTACACCACTATAAATATATCTGAGCTAATATACCTATGAACCTTCTGCCAAGAACAAGAGCAGGAAGAGAAGCTCTAGGAAGAAAAGATCAGGAACTCATCTGAGCTTCTAGGCTGCACTACACATCTGCTCAGTGTTCTAGAAAAACACAGCCAAATTCATCGCTGTGCGCTCCTCACAACAGTAAGCCAGGCTGAAATCTTGCACTATGGTGCCACTACAAGTCCTATGCAAGGAAAACCACATATCAAGCCAACATAGCAATGAATCTCCACTAGGGTACTTGGGTAAGAGTGAAATGGGAGGTGGGATGCATGGCGTCAGCTGGCACTATACCACGTAAGGGGTGATCAGTGGCAGGATGCCAGGTACAGCCCAAATCCTACAAAGCAGGATTGTACTACAGAAGCCAGTCTTCAGCAAAAGCTGCACATTTGATGCTAGATACAGTTGAGAGCTCAGCGTTAGCCACAGCATCAAGTTCAAATAACAGGTCTAAGGTCTTAAAGCACATTGATTGTTTACAAAAGCCGAAGACTTGCCTCTTTCTCAGAGCAGTTGCCCAAAAGATGTAGAACTCTCTAGAGAGAAACTTCAGTCAAAATCCCACTCCCAGGCACCTTCATGCTAGCTGTAAATGTTGCGGCCCAAGCCCTTCTCACTAGATAGAAACACATAAAAAAATGCCCCATTTCCCCCCAATAAGCAGATTTTCACTGATAAACCTCAACACGTTTACAAGATTTCCAGCAATGTTTTAACTGTTGGTGATATATCAAAGCTGAACTGGAAAAGCAAAACTCTGCAACCAGTCGAAGAGTTTCTAGCTTTAATTATGGAAAAGGGAGCAGATTGAAGGGAGTGGGTGGAGGGAAGTCTGGGAACATACAGTACTGTGCACTATGAAATGTTGCAGGGAAGTGGAAGGCTGAAGGGCAGCCCCACATATTTTAGAGATTTAACAGTAAATGTTATTGCTCTGCACATGTGAAAGACATAACATGTATTTTTTTCAGTCTAACCAGCTCTCTTCAGATTGAGGCAAACAAGAAAGAATAAGTATTAAACCTCCGTAAGAGACACACAGTGACTCACAGTTGTGCATCTGAGATGAAACACAAAAATGGCAATTGCCTCGAGTTGCCTTTGCCACACGAGGGACTCCTCAACATTTAAAGAAAGAGGGGTATGGCACACCACCTTAGTTCATGGTGCACAGCTGAATTTACAGACATCTTCACTTATCAAATGGTTAAAACACATTATTTCCTTTAATTTCCTTTTAGCAGCAACCTTTCCGCCTACATGTTTCGGAATCCAGACTCCCTGGCACCATAGCTTTAGCAACACAGCCATCCTTTCAGTTGGTTTCAGCAGGAGGTCCCCACGTACACCACAATATCTAAGATGCTGGACTGGAAAGTCATAGCCTGCATTTCCACAGGGAGACCATCAGAAAATTAATTGGGGTTTCTTTTGCCAGTGGAAAAGTTTACACTTCTCAGCAATGGAGTAACAACACAAAATCCAAGTGCTCTAATTCACAAATTTTGCTGGAATTTCTCATGTGAGTGCTTCCATGCTCTCCTCCTCCTGAGGACCAGACAACACTTCTCTGGATACAGACTCCTATGCTGCATCATTAGCAGTGCAGTAGAAGACACCTATGGCTACAATGCACCATTAAATCTATTTGGCAAAAGAACTCAACCCATAGGGGAAAAAAAAAAAAAAAGCACAGACATGAGACATCCAAACTAAAACTACCCTGAGATCAGGTTCATTGTAAGAAGCCCATGCTTTCCAGAGAAGCTTTGTTTCATGAACATTCCCTTTCCATCCAAACAGTTACTGATGAGAAATTTTAAGCAAAAAAATTCAACTTCTAGCCTTAATACCATTATTTAATTTGTTGACTAAGGCACAGCCTAGTCTCTCTGGAGGGGGGGGGGGGGGGGGAAGAGCATCGTATATGTTGCAGTGCCATTTTTGATGATAGCTCCCTCTGGAAATTGCAGAGCTGACAATTTTAGTCTTTTGACAACCAGCACTGTTTGTAGGCATCAATGCCCAAGTTGCTCTGAATCTGAGCAGCTGCTTCCTGAACCTTATCATCGCACCACACGCAAAACAGAAACGAGAGGGGCTTTTGCAGAAGTCCAGAGGAAAGCGGAAGCCAAGCCCTGCGAGGTGGCAAAGACCAGAGGGGAAGCAGGCATAACGGTCCTGAAGAAAAGAGAAGTTTGACATGCTTTCCAGCTGGAGCAGGAAACTGCTCTCCTACCTAATTGCAACAGCTTCTAAAGCTGCAACAAAAGCAAGAACTGAAAGGAATGTGGAAAAGGAAGACAGACAACCCTCTGACTCTTGTCACACTTGAGCTGATAAACAACTCCAGGCACTAACCTTTTTGTCCCAGGCAGATCATGCAACTGCAGATACTGCACTTTAATGGTATGGAGGACAAAATCCAGCACAGGGATACAGAACTGTGGGAAATACAGCTGTGGGGGCCTTTTATCTCTCTCCCTTAAACAGTTATTTTATCAGAATTTAGGACTTGGGAGTTCCTTTTGGACCACACTGACAATCTGTGTGCTTTCAGAGCCTGGCTTAGAGCCCCCAGCTCCTCCCAGCACTTTCATTTTTTCCTGTTCCCCAATAAGTTATCAAGCTTTAGTCACCCAGGCTTGCTCCCTGCCAGCTGCTGCAGCTGTGGGGCACTACTGCAAAAATAACATCAGACTACAGAGATGCTAGCTGAGCCTCACAGAGGACACTTGCAACTCAGGTTTCATCACAGCAAAGAAAAATTCTCCCAATGTGTTATTTTCAATTCAGTGAAAAGATTACCTCAAGCAACAATAACTTAGAAACAGAATTCAATTCCCAGGTCTATATTTTGTTACCAGCAGCTCGATGTAACCCAGGGAGCCTGTGGCTGCTCCTGCACATGCTGCAGTTCCTCCTCTGGTTTCCACAGAGAAGGAAGTTGGATGCACAGGCTGGCTGGAAAGCCACCATGAGGGACAAACCTGTGCCTAAAGCAAGCCTTGAGGTTCAAGACAATATGCTTCCAAACTGGCCAAATCTTTCACCTCCAGCCACAGCTCTGGAAAACTCTTGCACATGCTGTTGGTTGTGGCAGCTGAGCTGCCAGTTGTTGTTTGCTGGCTGTCACCAGACTGACATATTGGCAAGGCTTCAGGCATAGCATGGAACCTCATGGAGGGTAGCAAGGAAGAAGGTGGAAGTGGGGGGAAAGCAGTTATGTTTGTACAAGAGTTTTGGAGCTTGATGCAGAGAAAGCGGTACTGTAGGAACTGGTAAGAGTCACGTTCGTGTCAGTTGTCAGCTGTAGGGCTCCCTTTGACCCCAACTCTGCTGAAGTCTCCCAGAAAGGCAAAAATGTAGACTATTTCCTGAGTTAGAAATACCGTATGATGGTAGACCCAGCATGAAACACTCCAGGATCTCAGTTACACAATTTTATTTTCATTTCTGGACTTTTCATCCCACTTCAGGATTCAGTTTCCCCATCAGCCTCACCAAGTCATCTTGTGATACAAATGAATTAAAAACCATCATCATAACCAATCGCTCAACAGTGCTGAGGAAGGAAGGGCGATGCAAAGAACCTGGAAAGAGCAGCTGTGCCAAGACTTCACTGTTGAATGAGTATTGACTACCTACCACTGTGGGGAACTTGCTTTCCCTGAACCTGGCTCATTTTCCCACACAGTAGGTTTTAGCCACATATAGGCTATCATCTGAATGTGCTTCAGACTGAAGTGGCAGGAAGGACAGAAGTAGCTATTAAACACAGGGTATGGGAGCTTTAAGCACATCTTAGAGAATATTTAAGGAATACATAACCTGTTTTTTATAATGCTTCTGTATTTTATTGTTTTCTTCTATACAGTCAGTATCTTGTTAAAAATACTACTTCTTACCCACTGCTTTCTGTCTCCAAACAGATCCCCAGCAAGATTTTGCCTTCAGCATTGACCATTGTTCTGATGTCACAACCCACACCTTTAACGTTAGAGCTGCAATGGTCCTAAGTAAGTGAATTGCCATTTTCTCATGCCATAAATGGGTAATTCACATGTGAGTGCTGGTATTAAGAAATAAGCAAGGGTGACAGCCTCCTATAAAATATGAATGGGCTCCATTTCTGAGAAATTTCAAAACCTGTGTGGGGCTACAGAAATGTCAGTTCTGTTATCAGCTCAGCTTCAGACTACATATGTCACCCTAAGCAGGTCATATCAGCCCTCGGCTACCTTCATTTGTACATATGGACAGTAAAGGTGGAGGCTACTCTACAGCTTGTCTTCACAACTAAGTCTTCTAGGGAGAGACTCTTGTTGAATGAGACAGCTACAGCACCCACACTCCTGTGTCGGCACCAGCAGCGCTTGCCAAATTGCCAAGGCTGACCCTTGTAGGTAGGAGGCTGAAGGGACTCCCACAGACCAAGGTGAGGGCATCTCTCTGCCCATCCTGGGCATGTAGAGAAGCATGCTGGGGAAGTGCTAGCCTGAGGCAACAGTCATGTCATCAGCTGCACTAGCTGAAATTATACCTCTTCAGCACTTGACTGATCAGCAATAAAAGGTCAAAAGCAGAACTGCATTTGAGCTAACAAGCCAGGTGCAGAATTTAATATTAGCCATAGCTTGCTTTGTTTCCCTTGCACAGGAAAGCCACCTTCTTACAAACCTGTTGGCCCCAAGCTCACCTAGAACGTCTACTACCAGAGCATAAATATAAGAGCCCTGCTGTATGCTCCTGGTGCTGAAAATGTTTGTGTGCCAAGTGTCTTTTAGCACTTGGGAATGCTTCCTTGTATGCAAAAAGTCTCCCTCCTGTGAGACATGCTGCCCTTTTGCCTGGGGAGCATCAGTTTTCAGATGGCTGCAAAGTTAAACAAGCCCACAAAAATCACATTACTGGCATTTGCAAATACTTTTCCAACAGCTCAGAATATGGGACCTCCCTCTAAATCCAGTAGCCTCACTGGCTGTATCTATGTTAGCAAGCCAGGCACAAGCAGGCAACCTCCCAGCACTGCCAAGCTGCTATGCTGGTCCCTGGTACAGGTTTACCTCAGGGCAGCTACTGTTTTCTCAGGCAGCAGGTATGGGCCACAGGCTGCTCCCAGGGGCCTATTGGATATAGTCCCTCCGCTAGGGACAGTAGAAAGGAACGTTTAGCTGTATGGACACAAGATTTACTATGCCAGTTGACCTCAGAGTCAGAGACTAGTCATGGGCATAGTTTATTTAACAATAAAGATACATGCTATTACATCCCCCATTATGTACCCTTAAGGAACTTAGACACCTGTTCCTGAAGCATGGATTCCTAGGTATCAGGAGTTCAGTGAAGAGAAAACATGCAGTGGCTTAAACAGCTGGGGGGGGGGGAATGGAATTTTTTAAAAATAAAGTAATAATTGTGTTTACCCTTGTATTTTCTCTGAGCTCTCCTTCTGCTTTGTGTGTAGGACACAGCATCAAGGAGCTGTACGTCAAGGTTGACCTGATCGTAAATGGGAAGACCATCTTTACCTACTCAGAGACGCTTTGCGAGCTGGGTCTTTCTAAGCTTATTTTCTGTGGAAAGAAGAAAGGAGGTAGGTAATTTAGGTAGCACTCTAAGTGTTTGATGGCTACTGAATACTCCAAGCAGAACACACCCGCTGTGCTGTTGAACACACCAATACATCGTAACGTTCTGTTTACTTCAACAGCATGTTAATGGATGGCAGAAACACAGTAGGACAGACATTTTAATTTCAGAGCCTGCTTTTTCCCCCAACCTGTTCACTTGCTTTTCTTTTAATCACAGAATATTACACACACATGGGATTTCAAGCCCATAAAAAAATAACTGTGGTAATGTGACCCCATCCAACAGCAGAGAGGTTCATAAGCTCTATTTATAGCCACATGGTTGTCACATGAGCAAGTATGACAAAAATAAGGGCCAGTTCTGTAAAAGAAATGGCTGAGCAAACAAACAAGCCATTCTGAACATGCTCTTCACTACTAAACAAGTAAAATTTCCTGTCCTTAAAGGTAGTTCTTCACTCGCTTTAAGAGGAATTATGCTTGAATAAGGATATTAGGACCAAAATACTATTTGATACTATCTATGGTTTGCATGTTTTTTCTGCTCAACACATGCCTATGCAGCAGTCAGATTTCAGTTCATGCCAGTCAAACTGCCAACTGGTGCAGACTTGCACTAGTTGGTTTACAGTGGCATTAGCTGCCCCCAAAAAGCAGGCAGCTTTGGTCCCAGGTGAGCCTGGGCACCTCAAAGTCCCTTCTGCCACAAGCCAGACCAGATAGTGCAAAGCTAGCCATGGCATTTCTGGAAGAGCTACAGTCATGCCTCTGGACAGCAATATCCACATATCTTAAACAGTTATTTTGAAGTCCCTCTTATACCATGATCATCTCTTTAGGCTGATTTTAAAATAAACAGGTAGAGCTGCAGGGACATTTCAGAGTCATTAGAGCACCAGTTAGTTTCAGAAGCTCTGCCTTACTGCCATTCACATGCACCTCCAGCCTGATAACACTGCAATAATTAATGTGCAAGGGCTATCAGTCTAAAGACCATGCACAGTACTACTGCTAAGACAGCCCCTGGAAAATTACTAAGACATTTCACACAGCATAGAAATACCACAAAGAATAGAGAAATGCTGCATGAGCAGACAATTGCTTAAATCCTGTAAGCCAGATAGACCAAAAAAAATTGAATTCAGAGGTTTCTTCAATTGCGTATTGAATTACAAGGGGGGGACACACCCATATACCTACTGAAAAACTATATTATTCTGATAAAGTACTAAATAACATCCTTTAGAGAATACACTAAGGAGAAGCAGAGTCAGTCCTGAGCTGAGCACAAACTGCTATTCACACATTAAGCCACAAAGCCAAAACCTCCTGGGGTTTCCAAGTCCCTTAATCTTAAACTGACAGGTAATTGTTTCTACTAATTGAAGTACATTATGATATAAAACCATAGCTGGTTAAATAATACTATATACCTTCATTTAGAAGCATCCCTAAGTTAGTGCAAGGACCTCTGCCACACTTTTTAATACACACTCTCTTGTTCAGTAGCTGTTTTTATTTAGTAATTAAGTCACAGTGGGAAAGAAGTGAACTTTCTCAGACTAAGGTTCAAACTGAAAATGTGTTATTTCTTAATTAGTTGACATTTGATTCTAACCTGTGTTTTAGGACACAGAATTGAGCTGAAGACCAATTTGAGATAATTCAGCACAGCCATAATTTACCATATTAGCACAGCTGTAAATCTGAGCTAATACCTATGCAGAAAGGACAACATTGTGAATGGCCAAGTATGCAGCCTAGCAAAGGTACAGAGGAGCAGACAGCCCTTTCAACTGAAGCTTCTCATGCAGAGCCCCCTTTTCCCTGTTGTACAGGCAACATTTCCAACACCTGGCCAGACCTGACCTGAGTTTAAATACAGTTCTCACAGAATTTGCTTGCCTTCCACAGGAGGCCAAAAGTTGCATGTTACTCCCTCTCCCAAAATGAGAGAGAGTGTAGTTCTGCTACAGGCTTTGTTGGTCCACTCACTTGTGTGGATGAGCAGGTAGAAGTTACAAAGAAAAGAGACTTATAAGAGCTGGATGTGGCAGTGTCCTGGTTGTTTTATTTTTCTCTGCTCTCCTATACTGTCACAGTTTTGCCATGACTGGAAATAGTTTAGGAGACTCGATATAGGTGGAGGTTTCATGTTCATCATAATCATACAGTATTTACTATTTATGTTAAGCAAAGGTCACATCTGACACTGCTCACTGGGATTCCTAAATAGGATTCCAAGATCTTTTTCTTTGAGCTATATGCCCGTTGTGAAGTTGTTAGCTCAAATGTTGCAAGGAAATGAGCCATTGTCCATTTAAGAACAATAACAATAAAACTGCTAAATTCTTTGTAGCATAACATGAACTCAGCTCTTCCTCTTTTTTAGTAGAAAGTACTGGTTATTCCCCATTTCCTCCAAAGCAAAGTTACATAAGATTTAACAATTTCCCAATGCAATCACTAAAATCAGAGAAAAAGACCTACCAGGGTAATATTTAGCAGTGTGCCAACCACAACTTGCAGGCTTAAACAAAGCTTCCTGACAAAAGATAGTTGCATCCTCTGCAAGTCTGCAAGTTTTCTTTCAGGCCCAACTGATAAAGGAACCATCAGAGCACTTGAATGATTCCTTGTGCACACTCCCAAACCATAGAGAACCCACCCCCCGCCTTGCTTCAGACCTACATTCTTTACATTATTGCCTCTTTAGGTGGGTGTTACAGTGAGGAAGTTTCTAAAATAATATTTGTGAATAAAAGTAGAGAGCATAACGAATTACAGAACTGGGTATCACATTGAGATTTATGTACATGTTTTTGAGAGAGCAGCTACACCACAAAGCTAGGTCTTTAGGCTGATATACAATGCCATCTTGCTTAGCATCTTCATCTCACTTTTTCCTCCCCAGTAAAGAGAAGGGATGTTTCTCACCCAGCTATGTATTTATATAGGTTTTTCTCTCAACTATACATCTATAGCTGGCAGTTATTCAGATCACTCCTGCATCCCTAAAACTGACAGAAGTGGTGTGTCAGTTGCATGGGTGCAAGATCATGTCCTAGAAGAACTCCAACATGGAGCATTTAAGTTCTAAAAAGATTTAAAACATAGAAAAAGGAAGAGGTGGGTGCAGATGTACAGGGCCTTTATATAGTACAAGAGTGAGAATGTATAAAGATTTTCAGTGCAAGGAAGATTTGAGAAAGAGGAGTGAGAATTTCATTATAGGTGTTTTGTCAGAAATGAGGCATCTTCACGATAAATGATAACTAGTAACTTGAAGTAATCCTCAGGAAGTTCTTACACATTTGAAAGCTCTGCTTCAGACTGGAAGCTACTAGAGGCCTACTCACTGGCAAGGAAAAGGACTATGTTACTTTTGGTAGAAATAATGGTGAAAAGCTGCTACAAAAAAACACAATAATATCACCTTGAATCAGTGGTACATTAGAAATGTCTTCCAGGATGCTCTACAGAAATCACCTTCAGTTAAGTCTTGAGAAAAAGGGCTGAAAACAAAAGGTAGACTGAAAAAACATCACTGATGACAGCATGCTTGACAGATACCATAACTTACCGACAGAACAACAAAGACATAGGGAAATTTAACTGGAAAAATGCACTTGTGATTTATGCTGTTCCCAATGTTTATACATTTTCTTGCAACTACATCTGGGCTTGCTCTAAAAAGACCACAGAATTCTTTCAATGAGCTAGGCTTAGTGTTTGTGACAGTTACACTTACTGCAGCAGATGTGTTCATCCTCTTTCAATGGAGAAATGTAAAAATGTATGAATATATGGAGAAAAATTTATATGAAGGATGCTGTGATAAACTACAGTCCTTAAAGCCTGTGAGGATGTTTACACTTCTGGAATTATAACAGAAATCCTCATGTGAGAGGAACATTGAATGGGCTTTGAAAAGCCTGATCCAGCCAGCATAGGGACTGAGTGGTCCAAAGTGAAGATGAATGATAAAGTCCAGCAGATCTATGGATCCATACTATTTCCTGGCAGGTCTCAGCTAGCTGAAAATGAAAGCTGCCTATCAGGACATACTTCAAAGCATAGTCCTTTCCCCCCAACATCACTAAAGCAAGGAAGGTCATAAGAGTTTTCTAGAGACCTGGTTACAGAACCACAGAATGGTTGAGGTTGGAAAGAACCTCTGAAGGTCATTTAAGTCCAACTCCCATCTACTCAAGCAGGACCACCTAAAGCCAGTTGCCCAAGACCATGTCCAGGCAGGGTTTTTTAATATATCCAAGGATGGAGACTCCACAGCCTCCCTGGGCAACATCTGCCAGTGCTCAGTCACCCTCACAGTAAAGTGGTGTTTCCTGACATTCAGACAGAACCTCCTGTGTTTCAGTTTGTGCCCATTGCCTCTGGTCCTGTCACTGGGCACCACTGGAAAGAGCCTGGCTCTATCCTCTTTACACCCTTCCCTTCAGGTATTTGTACATATTGACACATTCTTCCCTCATCTTTCTGTTCTCTAGGCTGAAGAGTCCCAGCTCCCTCAGCCTCTCCTCACTGCAGACATGTTCCAGTCAATCATATCAGTGGCCCTTCACTGGACTCTCTCCAATAGCTCCATATGATTAATAACTGTGAAACACTGCAAGACCCCAGGTTAGAAAGAGCTAAGCAAGGGCAACGCTGAAGCACAAAGCAGTAAATGTGGACCTCAAACCCGACACACAGCACCTAGCACCACAGTTGGAGGCTCCCTAAAAGATAGTACAGCCCATGAGAGTGACTCCATTGATTACCAAGCAAAGGCATAGCTACCCCACATCACAGCAATCATGGAAAATACCTCAGAGAGGGCTGAGGCAGAGCCCTAAGACTGCATTCATCTAGCTCTGATGTAATCATTACTTTGTCACAGCAAAGGGGGGAATAGCTTCTACCTACACTGAAGGAGAAATTAGCATTGCCATCATTTCAGAAGCAAATTTATGGCCTGATGACTCCTACTTCATTTTAAATTATAGTTTTTGCAGAGCTTGAATGCTGTATCTGTGTGTTTAGATTCCAGATGGCTGACAGCCTAGGTGAGACCCTAACAAGCCACATGATCCAAGAGGAGTTTCCATGTCCCTGTGGAGAAGGACTTTGTGGAAGCATGACTGTTCACAGACCAGTTTCCTCTCCACCATCCTCTGTTGCCATCCAAGGTTTACTAGGCTCAGAGTTGACTGAGGGAGAGACAAACAAGGCTCTCTACTGAACAAAAGGATACAAACCATAAGCCATGCCATTGCACAGTCCACACCACCCTGAGGGAGCAGCTGACAATATGGCTTAGCATACATCAACACACATACAAGCTCAAGTCCCAAGGGAGTCACTCACCACCCAAGTCATGCAGTCTGCAATGCCTTTAACTCCCATTTAGACTCTAAGTAAAGTTGTGAACTGAGAAGTGGGCTGTACTGTATTTTTAAAATTCTTGAGTCACCGCTTTCTGCAGCAGAGATGTGTCAGACTCCAGAGCTCTTGCTTCGTGCACAGAAGCAAGCAGCAATGGTGACTGCTCTTTAAAAAGGAAAAGACTTCTTGGTGTCCAGGTGAAGTAGCCAGGGATGCAGAAGGGAAGGAGTACAGCACAAGTGCTGCAGCATAGTTGATCAGTTTGAGAGTGACATGCCAAAACATACTTATTCCATTTTCTTTTTTGCTATTAGGTTTTTCAGGGCAACACTGACAAGTTCTGCATCTTCTCCACCTCCCAGGATCATCAGGGCATTACATTTAAATTCCTCATTAATGCAAAGTGTAGAACTTTGGTGATGTCTCAGGTTTCTCCTATTCTTTTCCTAGTTTCTTATAGTCATGATTCTTTCATCTAAGTTTGTTATGAGGCATTGACTAACATTTCATAGAATGTGTGGGGGAAGACCTTCTGTGGACTCTTTTCCAAGCCAGATACCTACTGCATGGTGGGATGGTCCATACAAAATAAATGTTAAAAACCTTTTGTCCAACATTTCACAAGAAACAGTTTAAACCAGAACAGTGAGACTGGACCAAAACAACTCTCTAGAAGTGACAAGCATCAAGATGCCAGCACATACTCATACATGTGATGAAACACTTACTCCTCTGTCAAAGTAAAGACTACTTCACAACACCTACAAAAGAGAATCCTTAAACAGTTCTTAGACTTTTCCACGAGTTGTGGAGGGCAAGTTGTGCAAGAAATTCTGAAATACTGAAACATCTACAAATTTTATTTTCAGTCAAGTCTGCACAGTTTGGCCCAGTAAGCTATGAAAAAGTAGGAGGAACTGCAGAACAGCTTGCTAATTCTGTCCATTAATGCCAAAGTTGCCCTTTCTTCAACAGCAAAGAGCAAGCATGCCTCGCAATTAGGGAGATGAGGATTGGAAGTTGGAACTCCCAGGCTCTATTCCAGTCACCAGCATAACTTGTGATGGCTTTAGTATATCATGTAACTTCAGTGAACACTCCCTCAGCAGTGAGATAGACATATTCTTATTACTTTAAGGTCATATTCAGCAAGCAGTCAGAAGTCCACACCTACAGAAACACTCAGCTCAGACTGGTTTTTCTTAAGAGTTACCAAGACAGTACAGTTCAACTATTACAGCTGCAGGTGTTTAATAGATCATGCTAAAGGACTTGTGCCTGGCAATCCCCCTCCCATTTAATTTCCCAATTTGGAGGATGCATGCTGACATAGGAACACCCACCCAGCTGTGCAAAGCCATGCCCCCCTCCTCCACTCAGACAGGGGCTGCAGGTCCTCTGTGAGCACAGGCTCAGCCCTTCTTTCCCCATAAGGCAGTACACATCCTGACATTTCTCTCAGGAAGGCTGTTGCAAGACTGTGTATAGAGCACTTCGCAGTTCCATAACACCTGTCACTGGAGCATTTTGAAGTGCTATTATAAAAAAGCATCTACAATCAGCTGCTTGTTTCCTTCATGTGCTACCTAACCACCCATCACCATTTTTGCTTTTCAGAACACCTCTACTATGAGGGACCAGTCACACTGGGAATCAAAGAAATCCCACAGGTAAGTTGGTCACAGCTGTGCTCCCAAGCAGTAGGGCTTTCTGGATGAGGTATGGCCAGAGGACTACCAGCAATCACATCAGCATATTCCAAGCTCCCCCAGCTGGCACACTGGATGTGATAGTGTTTACATGACTCATCCTTCTCAATATGAAATTAAGTGGCTTTGCTTAAAGCATTAGAAAGCCACCATTATTCAGAGACAGAATAGGTTTTCTTAGGATAGCAGATCCCCTCTACCAGCACTAAGTCATGCAGCCAGACAGTTCTTTAGTAGGCTCCCCCTCTGTCACTCTTAAAATAGCAACAAAAGCAGCAGCTCCAGGGGACTCCCGAGAGACCAAGGCTGCAATTCAACTCACTCCTTTGCAGGCTGAACAATTTGGAGAAGCTCATTCATCCTCACTGGCTATAAAGACAATTTAGATAACTATTGCAATTGTATGTGCTCCACTGTACATATATGGTATTAGATACAGAGACAGAGGTCTTCTAGGTTGCAACCAAAAGTACAAGCTATTGGGCCAAGAACACTGTCTCTGGACTTGTGGAGCCTGAAAATAATTTCTTAGAAAGGTGAGGAAACAGGCAGTACTCTAGGCACTGCTCTGACTTTCCTGGTCATCCATTACAGATGCTTTTTACAAGCAGCATTCTCCACACTCCTTCCAGAAGGTCAACCAAATCACACTGCAAAGCAAGATAGGTCTCAAAAGCTGAACACACCACAGGGTCTCTTAACTGGGCACAACATGAAGCTATATTTGACAAGTAAATAACAAAGGATTTTTAGCCACATACTTGAAGAGACTGGATTGAAGGGGAGAATGCAAGATCTGGATCATCAAGGCATCTGTTTGAGAATGTGGCAAAGAAAAATCACACTCACCACTGCAAAAAGCACACAGTTCAGGTGGTCAAACACTCCTTAGATTACTTACACAGAGAAGCACAGCATGAGCTCTCAGTTCTTCAGCAGCAGACATAAAACCCGTGTCAGAGCTGCAAAGATGAAGTCTGGAGCCAGCTCAGCACTGGGTTGGCCCAGGTGCAGGAAAAGAAGACAGGACCAGAACAGGGATACAGAACAATGACAGGAGTCCCAGAGAGCCAAGCTTGCCAAGACCTGCAAAGGTGATAACAAGGATAGCTGGCTCCTGGGAGGATCGAGCCTCCATAACAGCTACCATCTCATATGTCTCAGTCTTCCCTTGGTGATAGCAACAACCACAACCTTCATTTTCCAAGGCTTTCACACAGGGAACTGGGCCTCCTTATGCAGGCTGTTATCCCATCCTTCCCAGCCTGCTTCCCTAAAGGCTACACCTAGAGATGCTGTGTCAAGCAATGCCTTTTGATTTCTCACACTGGGGTGCCCAAGCTCCTATCAGCATCCTGCTCTAGGGGCAGCTTTACTAACATAGTGAGGACATTTATGTAGTAAATCCTCTAGACAACCTGAGGAATAGGTCTTTAGACCGAGAGGAAGCCCTAGAAACATTCAAACAGTCCAGTAAAACTCTAGTTCAGGGCAAATTAGCTGAATTTGGAGCCAGAAATTCTAAGACTGTA
Organism: Haliaeetus leucocephalus; assembly: GCF_000737465.1. Taxonomy (NCBI): domain Eukaryota; kingdom Metazoa; phylum Chordata; class Aves; order Accipitriformes; family Accipitridae; genus Haliaeetus; species Haliaeetus leucocephalus. The sequence goes on along the minus strand of NW_010972809.1, from coordinate 6,931,687 downwards.
CACAATCCTTTTTTTAATAACAATTTTTACCCATGAGCAAAAAAACTATTCTGGAGGAAGAAAAAAATCTAATCACTAATGAGCAATGGAAATGAGTTATTATAAACTCCCTCCCATGAATGAAATAAGCTTTTGGAGAATTAACATGCTTGTGAGAAAGGGAGTAGGAGGCTTTTTTTCCTTAATCAGTCAGGCAAATAACACCATCCTTCTATGCCAGCAACAAGGAGTTATTCCATGCAGCAATTGTCTTCTGCTCTTTACAAAGAACAGCCTCATCTGAGCAGCCCAAAGGATGTTTGCACAGTCTGCGCAACAATTACAAGGCTGTAGTCTCATGAGCACATTGCCATTGGGCCTGTCTAAATTTGGATGTTACACTTAACTTGAACCTCTGTGAGGACACAGGCCAGTTATTGCTTTAGAAATCCCATGGCAAAAGGCAAATGCCAAGAAGCCCGACTCATTCTAGCCGTGCCTCCTTCTACTCCACAACCGGGAGAGTTCTGAGCGAGGCAAGAGCTTTCTCTGGTTCAAAGCCAGGAGGCCACTGCTGCCAAGCTCTCCTACCCCAAGTTTTGCTCCCCTCCACACTCCAGAAAATACAGAAAGAAATACTGCAGTGCCAGCAATCTAGTTCACCTCTTCCTCCATATCTGTTAATGAGTCTTGCTACCTTCCCTGCCCAGTGCTTCTCCTTCTCCAAGTGTCTGGAGAGAGCAGTTTTGACCAATACAAAAAAGCCATGGCTTTTTTAAGGTTAAGATTTTCTTCACTGCAATGATACAAGTTCTCCCCAAAGCCAGAATTATTAGTAGTTTTAACTACACAATCTGAAATTAAACTACCTCTTGTTTTATTATATAGGAATTCATCACAAATTCAGTCATCTATACACATCCCCCAAGGTGCTCTCTTATAAAAATTCATATTGATATGACAGTGTACAACAACAAGATCCAAGGAAGAGAAGTGCCAGACAACTAAGCACCTCATCCTCTTCCAGTTACTAGACAGCACAGGTCATATTGTGCTTGCTCATAAGAAACATGAGAAGTTACACAGATTTGAAAGGAATTTTTATGCATCAAAACATTTTGTTCCCCTTGCACTGTTTAGATTTTGAACTTTCGCTGTCAGCATTGATATCCCTGATGAGATTAGTTTGGCAGAAAATATAGGCAAGTCCTTGACCAGTTCTGAAACATTTGGACAGGAAAGGTTTTGGAGGAACTTGATGGGAAAAGTGTTATTCTGTTTCTAGCAAGAGGACTCCCTCATAGAAACAGCAGCAGTTATATACTACTGATAGGCTAATCTCTTTGTGTTTGTCTCTTACAGGGAGATTACACTATTTCAGCAAAGCTAACTAATGAAGATCACGTCACTGTTGCTTGTGCCGATTTTACTGTGAAAAATTATTTAGATTATAATTATTATCGATAAACCAGTTTCATGAAAGCTACAGACCACCAAAGCTATTCAAGCCAAGTGAGCTGCTTGCATGCTATAATGCTTCTGAAGGAAGTAATCCCCACATGGTAGTTCTGATGCTATTCCTCTTTATAATTCACTTTTCGAGAAGTCACTAGACCCTCTAGTGGTAATTTTATCTCTAAATGCACACTGTAGCCCACTTTTTGCTTCTAATATATACAGCTGCAAGTAGAAAGTGTCCGACACCAACATTCTCATCTTAGGATGAAAATAGCGTGAGGCAGAACAGGCAAGAGCCTAAACATTTTTCTGCAGTAAGTTATGGAGGTATCCATTTCTAACACAGGCTAAAGATGACTTTCACATGTATCACATATTATGCAGTTACAGCACTCAACATTTTCAACCTTCCCTGTGGCCTGTCTGGAGGCTCCACTAATATAGATTTTGTTATAACCACAGAACAAAGATCAAATAGGATGAACATGCCTTTTTTCCAGTGATCCATGTCCTGTCACTGGATTCATATCACTTGAGTCTTCCTGGAATTTTTGTTCTTTAATGACTTTTAAGTGATATGTGAATCATTCTGTACCTAAGCTATGTGCTCTTCTTGCTTCTCAATAAATTCATAATGAAGAAATAATTTTTCTCATTTTTCCTCATGATTCTAGGATCTATCCAAAGCTTGGGGGGGGGGGGGGGGCAGACAACACATTGAGGGAAACAAGTTAAATGAGCATTTTTTTTTATATATAAAATATCAGTCATGTTGACCCACATTTTATGTTAGCAGAGGCCAAACTATTCCTTACTTTGAGCATGAAGCCACAGGAGAAGTAAACACAAACTACACTCCCAGGTGCAGCACATCCCCAAACCCTCTCATTCCAGGAGCCTTTGCAGCTGGCATAGCTGATAGGTAGGTAGATAACCAAGCATAGGGCAGCACATGGGATTAGGATCTTGGGTTGGACAGTGCAGAGACCTGTTTGGGAGACTCAAAGTGTAGGGGAAGGACCAGGAATAGGGTTGAGTTCTGATTTGGAAAGGTATGGGCAGGAATCAGAGCCACAGGAGGGTCCTGGAGCTGAGCATCGGCTTACGAAGGATGGTAGCGAGCATTGGGCTGCATGCCTCATCTTTGAGAGGTTCAGCATGTACAGCTAGGGCAGCTGTGGCTCACAGCTGGCCACACAGGAGCTCTGACACATGGCCTCCATCCCACACACCCACATGCTGCAGCTCAAATTCCTGAGCAGCAACAGCATCCCTGCTGCACAGATGAACAATGCCACAGAGCAGCCAACTGCTAGCGGCAAGGGATAGTCCCTTGCTTCCCTCCCATGCAGTGAAATTCTCACCTGCCATCCCAGCAAAGGTGAGCAAGTCTTTGAGGCCTGACTCGCATTTAGGGAGGCTTACCACTGCTGAACATGAACCAGCAAGTGCCACAAAATGGGATAGAGCATGTTTAACATGCTGCGGTTTCAGCCCATTTCTATTACGCCCTGATTTGGAAAAAAAAAAAGAACAGAAAAAAGGCCAGGGTGGTGGTTCACAGCTTTGGCCATCACTCCCCAGATCAGGGTTCAACTCTAAAGTGCTGATGCTGTTTTGGAAGCCATTCATCCAAGTCACCACCATTGCTGTGTTTTAGGACTTCATAACTAATACAAGAGTATCACAACACAGACACAAGCTCATTTTTTTCCTCCTCATGTCAGTAGCTCTTTAGATCCACCTCTCCCCACAATTCCCATAAGATATCAGAAGACCCATACCTTGAGGAGAAGCTAGCAAAACTGCATTCAGCAGCAGCACTCACACAAGAGTCCACTTGCTCAGGTACGTTCCACTGCAACCACACAACAAAAGCATGACTAAAACCCAAATTCCTGACACCAAGCTTCTTGGCCTGTTATCTGATTAAAGACTCACCAGATGAAAAACAAAACCAGGGCTAGTTTAAGCACTTCTACTTGAAATCGATCCCATAATAACCAAGATGCTCTTAGCCAAATTCACCAGGCTCCTCATACCCTGGGGCAGCCCAGGAGGGGCCCCAGGCCCATGGCAGCAAACAAGCCAGCCTTTGCCTCCACACAGCACAGGGGCTCCCCTAGAGCATCTGTAGCAGAAGCTGCTGCAGGAGGTCTCAGGTGCCCAAAGTGGGAATTTAATCCCTAAAGCAGACTTCTGGCCCTTGAGACCTTCCATCACTGACCCTGCACTGCCCAGCTCACAGACATTGCACAGCCTCACTCCCAGCACCAGCTGAACAACACCTGGCTTCCTATCACAAAAATTGCTTGCCCTTTTTCTCTTGGAATTTAGCTGAAGAACCAAGACCAAATCTTAAGCCCACGCTCCAAGGCTTAAACTGGAGGTTTCTCCATAGCAGAAGAAAGGTATGTTTGCCATACCACAGAGCCACGGAGCTTCATTCATTGTCTAAAAATCATTCAGGGCTTAGCAGCTCAAGGCCTCAGCTTCTCTCTAAATTAAAAAGGGCTCTGCCCCTTCAGCTTAAGAAATGCCTCAGTTTCTTCCTTGAATTCCTATTTCTAATCAGACACCATTGTGTATGGTCAAACATCTTCATTGATCCCAGCACAGCTAATGAATCCCTTGCTGTCCCAGGTGGTCTGTGGTGTATTCACACTATCACACCAGATTTCAACTACATTTGGCAGCTACTGCAGTTTTCTTTCTAAAATAGCCTCAAAAAGCTTAGTAAGGGCACTGTAGCAACACCAGGCTCCGAACGTTGCTCAGCTGTGCAAGGGTGAGAGCAATATCTTCCAGGTATTTGCAGCCTGAGCAAGGAGGCAGTTGGGTTTTGCCAAAACAAGGATCTGCACATTTCCAGCCAGCTCTCCTTGAAGTCAGGGGGATGAGGCACAAGTGAACCCCACAGCCAGAGTCTGGGCTCTCAGCCCCCCTTGCTGGCAAGATTGCCTGAATTGGAAGTGTCTTTATGTTGTTACTTCTGTTACATTGAAAGATGCTACTCTTTCCATTGTTTAAATTTCTCATACACCATCTTCTACACTCTCCAGTGTAGCCCTAAAATAATCACATTGGCTCTGTTTTATTCTTTTGATAGTGCTCTGCAGCATGAGAAAGGGGAGCAAGGGCAACAGGACATCTAAAGGGTGTTATTCTATCAAAAAATCAAGGGTTTTTTGTCCCAGAGCATGCTGGGAAGGTAAAGCACAAAGCTATCTTTACCCTCAGCTCTCATGCAATGGACTATGATGAAGAATCTGCCTAGAATATAGACCCCAGTCTCTTCAGCGGATTACTCTGAACTAACCTTCCCAGGACTGACAAATGCTTCAGTGAGACAGATGGGATAGGAGTGTGGTCCCAAGGAGCTCCCACAGGGCTCAGGCAAACACAATTACCAGTGTGCTACAAATACACTCAATCAGTTGAAGCTGAGATAAAACAGCTACTACAATGTTTCTACCAAGTCAGGCACAGCCTAGTCAGAGACTTCTGTATCTCAGCAGGCAAAGTCCAACACTGCCAGACATGAACAGATCTCCCACCACTCCTTTACAACAGCACAGCCCTAGATCAGCACAGAGGTCCACCCACAAATCTAGCTCTTGCCCACCCAGCCTCACCCGGCTTACGTGGCTGTACGCTGCCAAGACCCTCATTTCTGTGCAGCAGTAGAATGGGGCTCGTCTGGAGGGCAGCTCTCAGGCTAATGGGGCACATGCCACGGTGTTCAACCAGCCTAGAACAGGGAAGCCTTCCTGGACCTCGCGTGGTGGATGCGGTACCTTCCTCACACAGCACAAGAGAGCTGGCTGCGGCAGATATGAAGACAGAAAGTCACCGCTGGTCCCCTGGGACAGCGAGGGGAAACTCTTGCTTGGATTGCTCTGCCAGCCTTCCAGATTACTCCAGTTTCCCCTCAATACCCACACCTCCAGGGAGGGCCCCAACATTAAGTGCTCTGGCCTAGCTCTGGCTAGATAATGAGGAGCCATTTAAAAATAAGAATTGTAAAAAAATGTATTATGAAGCAATCCTCTGCAAATTACACCCACAGGGTTAACTTCCCACTGTTTGCTATCTTCCCTTGCTGCTCAGCCTGGCCTCTCCTTCCAGGCAGGGACACTTTGTGGCTCTTCAGCACTGCCCTGACCCGGTGAGGAGAGCCACGGTATTAGCAGGTACATTCAAGCCCAGCTCCCCACTTCCCTCCCTACTGTAAACACATTAGGAGCTGAATCTGAACTCAAGCACACTGGTGTCTGCAACAATCTCCCCAAGAGAGTACAAAAAAAATACAGAAGGGACAAAAATGGTGAGAAAAGAAACCGTAGAAAGAAAGTCAGAAATAAAGCTGCCTTTGTTCTGCTCTTAACATATGAAGTGAGATGCAAGATGTTTGCATAGAAAGATCCTGCTCATGAGGCCTTAAAACTTTCTCCTCCCTCTGCCCCTCTCCACAACACTGTGTTCCTCACCCATGTTACCTCCTCCCAGAGGCTCTAAGTATTTCCCCAGCAAGCAAGACTGGGCAAGAACACCACATTAAGCCAGTGAGCCCCCCTGCCAGATACCAACCATGGAGCCTGAAAGGATCAGAAAGGAGCAATTAATTTCAGCCAGGAGACTAATTGCCAAGAAGGATTCAAGCATCTCTAGCTGGGGGAGAAGAAGGGAATGCTAAACAAAGAGATCGGACAGAGAAGAGGCTCCCAAAGGGCCCAGCCTAAGGCCCAATGTGGTTTCTGTCAATGTGGTATTTTGTTGATAAGTGTTGCAAAGCTACTCAGTCTGCCAGGCATGAGCCTTCAAGATGGTAAAGCATTCCCTGTTGGCCCTGTGATAATGCCTGTACTATCTAGTTATACAATAAGCCTTAGGTTGTTTTCCTAAACCAGGCAGTGGCTGGCAAAGCTAAAATAAGCTACTGTTGTCTCATGCTGCAGTAAAGCACCCTCACACATACTTTCTTTCTCCCTACTGATACTTTCCTTCTTCCACTCAGCTGCACAGAGGATACTGATGCCATCAATGCAAGAGCAGGGCACTCCCAGACCAAGCAGGGAACAACTTAAAAGAGGTTCAAACTCCAACTGCTTTGATCAGGAGAGCGACTCCACCAGCACCAAAATAAATGTTTGCTGATAAGCCTGTGCCCTCTGTTTGCTTGTGTGGCTCCCATTTTATTAGCTTTCCTATGGTAAATTTTACAGCTGGGGTTAGCAGAGTGATAAAATGCACAGATTATCCTTCACTGTTGCCGATTTGCTTGTCCCCAGTTTAACGCAGCTTTACCTTGCAAAAACAGAATACTTTGATCCAGGATGTTCTCTTGCCCCTTGCAAAACTACACCTCCATCTACCACCTGACAAACATCAGTTTGAAAAACAGGCTGCTCCAGGGCAGGAGGAGAGCAAGTCATAATCAGGTTTCCCTACTGAATGCTTTAGATGCTCTTCACTAGAGCACCCAAATCAAAGATCCTCCTCAACCTTTGCACCACTGTGCTGACAGTGATTTACTCCCTCCTCCCTCCCAGCAGTGCTCTGCCTGGGCTCCAGCAGGACCCCTCAAGTGCTGAAACACAAATAACTACAGGATCAGGACCACAGAAAATTATTGGCATCCTATGATTTGATTTCTCACCCCGTCATCACTGAAGCCAAAACTTCAGTGCCTGTGCAGTAGATTTTAATTCAGCCCAAAACACAAGGCCATGACTTTCATCTGTTCTTTCTACTTGATTTATTCAAGTTATGCCCCAGCCATTTCCCATTCTGAAAGCCAAGACAGAAGCCAACAGAAGGAAGGGGCTTTGTTTTGCCTCTATTTTTTCAAGTTCAAACTGCTCAGATTGGAAGCTACACTAATCTGCATCACTTAGCTGGAGACAGCTTTGTTGTATCTAGATACAAATCAAAGCTGAACTAATTTATTAACTGTGGCACAGCAAAGGCTGAAGAAGTTGTCAGTAGCTTTCTAGTCCCCACATGGAGTTCCTATTGCTTTGCAGCAGGCTGAGAAATTACTACTCAGTCTTCACTGTTAAATTTTATGAATGGAAAACAGTTTTGCCCCAGAGCTTGTATTTATTATTCATAGCTTGGTTTGTTCCCTAAGAAACAGGAAAGTAGCATCAAATTCAAGGTCTCCCTGGATGTTAGGAAACTGCAGATCCAGATCAGGAATAACAACACTTTTCCATTGCTAATTCTTTCATCAACATCTCCAAGGGTAAACACACAACAAGAGACATAAGAGTTCAACAATACATCAGTACCTTGTGGATGATGAGCACAAATAAACAAATGGGCCTAGAGCCACTACTACAATGAGCTTCGGTACTGCAATTGCAGAAGGTGGCAAGCAAACAACACTGCAGGATTTTTTCACCTCCAAGTCACTGCTGCTCACTCACATAGTTCTCTCATATAGTAGTGTCTACAATAGCAAACTGCTCCCAGTAGCCAGCAAAAAAGAGCAATGTGGACACAAACCCCAAGTACAGCCAAGGTAAGAAACTCTGACGCAAGTAGACTTCTTGGGTATCTCTGGGTTTAACCACAACAGAGTATTCTGTGGCAAAAAAATAATCCTAGTCCAGCTGTGGCAATCATTCAGGGAAATTTTTCTGTTAGCTCAACTGAAATAACAATCTCTGTGCAGACCTTCACACAACTCATAGCGCCATCAGGATTGAGAGGTATTTTCTCTGCAGATTTTCTGGTTTTTACTTTCCACTTAGGATGAAGCCCCAAACACAAGTGAGACAGAACTAACAGACAAATATCAAAGTTTGAAGAACTTCTGCTCGATGTCAGGAGACGCACCCAGACCAAGCAAAGCACTTTGTCTGGAAAGGGTGGTGGCTAAAGAATGGATTAAATGGAGGGGCCTTCCAGACACAGACTGGGGTTGCACAGCAGAAAGAACTGGTAGGAAGAAGACTCATCATGAGCTATTTCAAGGAAAGTTCAAAACTATTAAGTTGTGCCTTGATGATACAGAGGCTTCAGCAGCAAAATTGGCTGAAGGAGTTCCTGGTTGTGTCAACACATTGGACTTGCACTGTAGCTTGCTTTACTTATTTTAGCCTCAGCCAGTTCTCTGGCCTGGCTTATACAACAAGCTGGCTCATACCTTCAGCCCAGCTGAAGGGTTGAGGTCCCAGGATGCAACATTCCTCACATCAAAATTGTTGCTGAGGTTTCTGCATCACCCCACCACAGGCTGAAGTGCTGCTCAGGAGGCACTACCACACTACCAGGTTTTTCCATCACAGCCATTTCAAGACTTTCCTGCCGCTCCTGCTTCCTCAGTAGTAACTACACCCACAGGAAACACCGTAGGATGAGATGAAAGTGAGGAGGCTGGGGAACACTGTGAAATACAGATATAAATCCAAAGAGCTTGCCAGAGTAGTACAACAGAGGGAAGATTAGAAACCTGGTCTGCTGTATTGCATAAGTGATTCTATTTTGTACCATCTAGAGAAAAAAAAAAACCCAACCTGCTGTTACTGGAGCCTCTGCAAAGATAAATTGTTTACTTAGAGAGGGAAACTGCTGCCTAAAGATCCTGAGCATCTCTAAGTGCTCTTGAGAGTACGTCAAAGCAGCTGATGTGCCTCAGGAAGCGCACCCTGCTGCTGACAGCCTGCCCCAGCTGCACTGGGGGCCATCACAAACAGCACCCAAGGCAGACCAAAGCACCGAGGCCACTGGAGCTGTGCTCACACCCATACCACCTCAGCTGTGCATTCCCATCCCCTTCCTCGCACCCACGCTAGGTCAACCCCACTCTCCTGCACGCCTGTTCATGAAACCACACCGAGAGAAAGCTGGTCACCTCTGCCTTTGTGTGCTTTCTGCTGGTTTAACTTCTTGAACTGCCTCTGCAGGCATCACAGGAGTGCCATAGCCAGCAGTGGGGAAACAAGGTGGGAGGTTAAGAGCTGCCTAAACTGCTGTGGGACTGCCACCCACATGCAAGGCCATCCAGGATCCTGCTCAGCTTCGTGGAAACTCAAGTGCAGCAGTAAAAACAAGGCTGCAAACCTAGTCCTTTGGGGAAACCAAGGTTTCCCCCAAGGCTAAGACCCTACTCTGCTGGCGTCTCTAGGGACAGCCTTTTCCACAGTACCCCAAGCTCCAGCTCCTCAGCCCCAGGCAAGTCCCCGGTCTCCAGCTGACACCCCATCTTGAGGAGGAGCCCAGCCATGCCACCCTCGCATCATCCTGGCTCAGGAGCCATTTGCAGCAGCAGCCAGCGCAGCCCCAGCAGGGCTGCCTGGCTACACCCATGCTGCCTTGTGCAGGAGCCCATGTCCTGTGCTAATTGGTATTAATCGATCAGGGGCCTAGAGGATGGAGGAATGGATACCCCCTCACACCAGGAAATCCCAGCCTGTTCCTACGGAGAAAGCTTTACACCAGTGCTATAGGAAGGGGCTTTTCATTTCAAAATACCTTTTTAAGTGTTGCCTTTGATCAACATTTAATGAAATTTAAGTATCAGCATTTGGACAACTGATCTGACCTTACCAAACAGGATCTGTCCTGCCTCCTATGAATCAAAATGGTTTATGTCCCAGCCCCCCATCCCTGGGAGAGGAGGAAAGACCAAGTCTTCTCTTCCATCCCAATGCAGATGAAAAAAAACTATTGCAGACTTGTGGCGTTTGCACAAAATGGAAAAATCCAGCCGGGGCCAGCCTTTGCACGCCAAAGACCGTTCCTGGCCGGCGCAGTGGGGAGGTAAAAGCCCCGGGTGATTCCCCCCCCCCCCGCAGCCCCGCACCGCGCAGCCCTTGGCGAGAAGTGCGTGTGCGGGGCTGCGCGGCTGCTGCTGGGAACTAACGAGCGTGGGACACGTCAGGGCAAAGCCGGGACACCCCTGCTCCCACGGCCAGCCAGGAGGTGGCACTGTTAAGCCACGGAGCCTTGCCACTAGTCTTCCCCCCCCCTCCCATCTCCCCCCAGTAATCTTTTTTTCCTGCCTTGAGGATGGCGGTACACCATTGCAAAAACTTGGCATAAAAAAAAAATAAAAGCTCCTTAAGCAGACGATGGTTTTACGATGGCACGAGTGTTTCTCTCTCGCATCGAGTTTTTAAAGGGCTGGCTAGCTACGATGGAGATGTTTACTCGGCAGAAGGTGATGTTATACAGCTTTCTCCCTCGAGCGACTGCCGGAACTGTTCTGGTTTTAACCCTCTGACACCTGGACCCAGCCCATTCAAAGTCCCCTTTTTTTTTTTTTTTTAAAACAGCCTCCACCCTTAACGCACGGCAATGCAGAACACCCACCTAGTTCTGACCCAGCAGGCAAACAACAAAAGCACTTTATCACGAGGGACACCTTATCTCCCGCAGTCCCACTCGCTGAGCAAACAGCAGCACTCCTCTGCCCGGCGCCCTGAGCCGAGGGGACATATTCTTTCCTGCTGGGACTCAGCGGGTCCCTAATCCCCAGGGAGGAGGCAGCGATGCTGCCAAGTTTGCCAGGACTCATCTGCCGGCAACTTTCATGTCCCAGCAAGGACCCACGGGAGGTTCACTGAAGGGAGGTGACCAAACAAGCTGCTGCAGTTCACAGCAGTGCTTTGACTCTGTGAATCCAGAATAAAATTCAAAGTGGGAAAAACATTGCCGAAACATCCCGGGAATTATCTCCGCTCACACTTTGGCAACACCAACACCAGCTTTCCTCATAGTTCTCACCCACCCCCTATTTGCAACTCTCACTGTGGCACAAAGCCCCATCCATCCAGGAATTACTGATATTCCCACAACTATTTCATTCTTTGTTTGCTGGAGAAAGATGATAATGAGAATGTATTTGCTGGATTTTTACTTCTCAAACTTGTTTAGCAGTAGTGGAAGCAACAGGTGGGAAGAAATTAGCCAGCCATGACCTGCTGCTAGCTCTCCCCAAGCTGCATCTGGCCATGGTTGGAGGGAAATCAGTGGTCAGGGGCTCAGCATGGGAACCACTCACCTACACCAATTCTGCTTTCAGGGCTCCAGCAAGTTCACAAATAAGTGCTGCTCCCTTGAGCAAGGAGGTCCACAACTGCTCAGCCTGCCTTTTTCGAGTAACAGCCCAGATGAGTCATAGCAAAGATTGCAGTGTCTGTATCTTTTTTTAGCAATTTAAAAGTTCTCATAGCCACTTTTTTCATCCCTGAAACTTGGCCCTTCTCTACCACAATTGCAGAAACTACCAACGAATGAGGTTTTGAAGCTACGTGCTATGGGACAGCAGTGCCCAAACTTCTAGCTAGAGACAGGCCACAAGTTCTTCTCACCACATGAGTACTGCACACCTGATCTTCCCTGAACATCACATATCACACCCAGGCAGAAGAGCTGACCTGTGTACATACAGTCAGCTCAACACCTCTCAGAAACCCTGCTTTTGCTGCAGGCATTCACACAAGCCTGTACCCACCCTGCTTCCCACCAAGGCCATCATGAGGACGGTCCTGGGCTGGTGGTACCAGAGCAAACCATTTTCCAAGAGCTCCTGGGATTCATTAGAGGAGCTACCCACAAGCACTGATTTTTCTGGAAACCAACCCAATTACCAGCTTTCCTGAGGACTTGGCAGCCCCTCCTCTCCCACAGAGAGAGCTCACACCTGGCTTCCTGATACAGAAAAGGCCATCATGAAACACAGATGGGGCTGCAGCGCCTCAGCTGCTACCCCAGCCACCACCAGCAGCCTAAGAGTGGCCTACTGCCTGCTTTGAAGGGCCCTCCAAACAAGCAACAAGGACCAGGCCACGAGCCTTATGAATTGTCCCTTGCCTGTTGCAGCAAGTCTAGTGTCATACACCAATACAGTGCCTTGAAAAGAGAAAGTTTCCAGTTAAGCAATCATCTTGATTTTTATCAAAGCCACTTTCCTAGGACTTTACTATGTGAGGAAATATTTATCACCAAAGTGTTAATGGCTTAAATATCATCTGTGTCCATAGTAAGAGATGATTTCAGCCTATGTTGACAAGACAGAGCTTCCTCCTCAGAACTAGAGCAACACTAACCCCAGCACAGTGCTACTGTTATCCTTTCTGACCTCAGCAGCCAGCCAAAAATGTAGGGAGCGGCACGTTTCCGTTACAAGCGGATTTGGTAGCTGAAGGAGGTGTTGCCTCCATCTTTTGCAAAGAATGCACAAATTCCTTCCCCCCCGTGAACGCAGCAGAGATCAAACAACACAAAGCAATGTATTTGCTCACATTCTCATGTAGTCTTTTGAAGTTCATACTCTGTTTAAAAGCCTCTTCAAACCTTGACAGCGGCTCTGGCTGTTCTTGCTGCAGGACTCAAGGGCACTGCCAGTTGTGGGCCACCAACCTCTTCTCTGCCAGGGTCACTGCCCTGCAGAGGGGAGAGCCGAGCACAGCATGTACCTGCTCCCAAGCCACCTCCAGTAACAGGCTACTGCACTGGCAAACCTGTCAATACCAGGCATTAATACAGCTGCCCATCCCCTGCAGCAGATCTACAGCCAGTTCATTAGCAGCCTCAGCTGCCAACACAAGACTCAGCAGATTTTTTCCTGAGAATCACCCTCAGATCACTGCCTCTTACCTCCTCACAACCCCCATCTGCAGCTGTGCTTCTCCCTCAGGCCAGCATGACCATTCCTGCCATCCCACAGCAAGCTGATACTACTAAAAAAAAAAAGATAAAAATCACTGTTGGGAGGGTGAAGGGTGCTGGGTTTGTTTGTGTCTCCCCAAGTAGCTTGCTTCAGAGTCAAGGAGGAGCAACAGAGGAAAGAGAAGAGGTAAATAGTGTGTTCAGCAGCAGTTAGGCATTGGGACACCCTTCCTCTATCATTAAAAGGACACAATCACTTTTCCCCTGCTCTTCTCAATCCTTTTGTATTTGACAAGTCAATAGCCAGCTGAAGACCCTGCCACCCATCATAAGTGTGCATTTGGGGCAGGGGCTCCAGTATTTCCACCTTTCAAGTTCCATTAGGAACCTTATCATTTTCCTACTCCTACCATAAACAGGAGGCACAGATTCTCCCTCCACCACCAGTTTCAGTGAGGTTTGGTCTATTTGTAATTTCACCTCGGTCTATTAATATCTGCAGCAGCACTCACTGAAATCAATAGGGAAGAGTCCATTTCACTGATGAAGGTGGGAATTAGATTCCTTCCCTTTCCAAGCAGCCTTGAAGTATCACTTTCTGCTCTTCAACACTCCTGCATCCTGCAAGCAGGGGTGGAAATGACCCCTTCTACCTCTGCTCACTTTCACAGAAGTGAAAATGGGGGAGGACAAGTCTGATCTGAAAACTCCTATTCCAACCTGTGTTGCCCCAAATAAGGTGATGTTTTCAAGATGTTTAATTCTGTCTTTTTTTGTTGAGATTTTAAGGCTGCTTGCAAAGATGACGTTATTAAATTGGGTTTCTGCTAATTTCCAGGGGAGTTTCTTGGGGCTTGAGAAATACTTGATCTTTTTGCATGAGGGGGGAGAAATTAAGTGTGCTTCCTTTCAGGTCTGGGGTGAGATTTCCCCCCCCCCCATCCCTTCTCCCCCAGCTTTAGGAATACCAAGCAAGCTAAACACGGCCTTCTTTGGTTTTGCAGAGATCAAGAGGTTTTTATAGCTGCATACTGAGTGCTCTCATGACTTCTGTGAAAAAGAGACTTTTGTGAAAGAGTACTGAATGCTCTGGAAAGCATCTCTCCTAAACACTTGGGGACCAAAAGCACTTACCACGTTAGTTTCCTCATTGTCAGGATGCCTTTCAGGCTGGTCAAAACCTCTGTGTTAAGATTTAATAATAAGGACCCATTTAGTGGATCCTAACAAAAAAGGGAACACCCTCTTTTTCCTGCAACTATGGTACAAAAACTTTAAAAAATTCTTACTCATGCTTATTCTCACACTGCACTAACAGCTGACAGAGAAGACCCTGAACTATTTTATCAATTGACTTGAGCTCAGTAAAAGAATAGGCAAGTTACATGATGAAGAGCCTGTTAGACCTGCAGATTATTTCCATTTTAATAAGTGGCAGTGTTGCTAAAAAAAACCCAAACCCCACACAAAACAAGTGATAGTCCCATGAATACTCCCTTAAGTAATGTTCAATATTCTATGGCTTGAACTTCATAATAGAGTAGTTATTAGCTCTATTTTGTTTCTAGGGGAAGCTGAGGCCAGTAGCACAGCTGGGAATCTCCCACACTTCCAGATTCCCAGCCCAGCATCCCCACTAGGAACTAGCTGTCCCTTTCCTGTTTCTAACATACCTCTGGGTCCTCGAGCAAGAAGTTGCCCCAAGAGCAAGCGAGGAGCCAGCCCATGACTCAGCTGCCCCCAGCCTAGTCCCATCCCTCTCCCTCCCGCAGCAGGAAGGAGAGGGGCCATGCCAGCTCCCCACCTGCACAGGCTGGGGCAAACGCAAGACCCCGAAGCTCAGTTTGCTCGCAGGCCTGCTCGCGGCTGAAGCCCAGGTGAGTCGCAGGCACGCTGTCAGGGGACTACGCCAGCAAACGCCAACGTCTTTGCCAATCGCTGCCGGAGCAGACAGCACCAGGTGCGCTGCTTAAAACCCCGGGTGCGGCTCTGATCCATTCCAGTCCGTCCCCGAGATACTTCGCCCTGAGTCAGCCGCTGGCAGGGCTCCCAGGGAGGCAGGCTGCCGCGCATCTTCCAGCGCAGGGCAGCCCTGGCAGCAGGGAGAGGATGGGAACGCAGCAGTACGCCTCTGTTCCGGGACAGCATTACACCTCCTTTTTGCTAATGTACGCTTTTATAGGAGAGAATAAAGAGTGTCTAGAAGCAGCCGAATCAAAACAGGGTTGGAACTGTTTGGCTAAACACGCACAAACCCATATGAATGCACTTATGCGAGCTGACAACCGGTTTTTATCTGGTTAGCGCTCATCAATTAATTACAGACCAGCATGTCCACACCATGGTTCCTCTGTGATTTAGCCAAGTCAATTTTCCAAAACAATTTTAACTAACCCAGTCACAACTGAATATGTAGAAACATATTTCATGATCTGGGACAGCAGCGTACACTCAGGACTCTCAGGCACACAGTGCACATAAATGCAGCCCTTCCAAACCCATTACAGAAGCTTGCTGGGGCTGCTTACAATATCCACGCCTACCCCAGCCCTCTTGCAGGGACTGCTGCACTCCCCAGCAATGCTGGGGAAAGGGGTACACACCTGGGTCTTACTTGCTTCGGGTTAGAAGCGGTACATTAAACCTAAGCTGCTGAGGAAGGTTTGTGCTCAGCCCCCAGCCTGCAAAGGGAAGGTAACAAACAGCTGAGGAGCAGTAGCATCTTAAACAGCTGCAGCTGTTTCCCCAGTGAACGTGATTCAGAGCCACAGCATTCAAGAGCTGAAGCTCAGAACATAGCAACGATTCTTGCAAAATATTTTGCTTCTTGTCTTTTTTTTTTTTTTTTTTCCCTCTTCTCCCCCACACAGTTTTTTAACCTCTTGGTGCCTATGCTGAGTTCCTCCCTAAAATAGGTTTCAGGGTGGAACATACTTGCCACTTGATCCATGGCTTGCTAAATTTAGCCAAACACAGGCTGCCTGTGTAAGATGGTTCTCTTGAAATGTCAGTAGCCACACGTAAAGTTGCCAATGTCATCCAGGAAGTGGGACACCACTGCAGTTATATTTTTTACTTAAAATAATAATAAAAAGAAACCTTCATACTCTGTGGAGAGGCAACTATAAATTTGATTCCAAAAAAATAGAGAGCAAAAAGAAAGGACAGACTTCAGCAAAGCAGCACTTGAGCCAGAAGAGAACCTTTGTATTTAACATATGTGGAAGAGATTAACTCTTTGAATTTGACTAGAGTCACTGAAAACTGAAAAAGAAAACAACCAGTTTCAAAGGGGTTTTGGCATTACAGAGTTAAAGTAGAAAACAGACCAGTAGTCCAGAGGAAGGGAAATCATGGAAGAAAAAGAAGAATACACCAACATAACATAATTCCACCTTCTTTAGTTACCAAGTGTTTGATGTCAGCATCCAACTTCGTAAATACATGACTACTGAAGAAGTATCAAATACCCAACTTCTCCTCCATCCAACAAGGCACTGTGATCCATAGAAACAGTTTTCCCAGGATCTTCACAGCAGTGACACCACTGGCTGCTAAAGAGCCTTTCTTCTGCAGTCCATAAGCAGCTGATTCTCCCCATGTTCCCTGCAGCATCAGAGAGCCAAGTTCTGATACTGAGAATTAGCCTAGGTCTAAGTATTCCCCAAATAACTTTTTCTTTTTAAAAAGAAAGCATAAGAAGGACAATTACCTGTGACCTTAAGCCCCTGTTTAGAGAATTTAAGATAAAGAATACACTTCTTCAAAAATTGCCTGGCAACAGTACCTTCAGAGTCAGAGAATCTCCTGTAGATGGAGGAAACATCAGGTCAGCTTGTCACTCCATAAAGGAGAAGGCAGGAACCAGCACTAGGAACAATGTTTCCTACCACCTCATCTCCCACCTCCATCCTTTCCAAAGAAAAAGTAAGAGCTACTACCAAGACCAAACCCAAACTCTTTTCTGATTGCTGGAGGGCCAAATATAAAGGTGATGAAGCTGCTGCTTCATCACTTGACTAAAAGCAGGTGAGCAACTTGGGACAGCCCTAAAGGCAAGGGAGTGCTGAATTAAACCCATTAGCTCTACTTTGCAAGTCCCCCCCCCTACCTCTACAGACAAACCTCCTGCCTAGGCTCTGTTGGGCCTTATAGCTTGGAAATGATCCCAGCTGTAAATAAGCTCCTCTCTATCAGCATGTAAGACTGGTCACCTGCTACACATTCAGGCATATGATGAACCATATGCTGTGAGCTCAGCTAAGCTAAGGGGAGGAGGCATCTAAATGCAGGTACAATTAAGGGCTCGTTAGCATGCAAAGTCATCATGGTACCCACCCAAAGCCTATAGCAAAGCTAAGCAGAAGTGGAGCTAGGCTGGCCCAGGGCTGCTGAGGTTCTCATCCCAGAATGTACAAAAAAAATAAGGGGCCTAAAACCTGGGGGAGGTTAAGAAGCATCTCTGGATGTGGGGGCTCTGAGAGGAAGCTGGGGTATAGGTACACCTGGGCTGGAGAACTGGCTCGCTGTGTCAGCAGAGGCAATGTCTTGTGTCTGACTGGTACTTCAGCCAATAAAATGTGATATTACACCCTTCTGGTAAACACAGTCCCCAGCCTTAATGATTCCTCTGTGGAATAACCTGTTGCATCTCAAATTTAGCTAACCATCTGGGCAGCACAAAGCTATTTTCAAGGCTAAGATGCCTTAACTTTTCCTCTCAGAGGCTGAGGCAAAGGAACGAGAGACTAACTCTGAAAAATGTGTGCATATGGAGAAACAGAGCTGTTATTCAGGATCATGCAATGTCTTCCCATTTGAAGAGCTGCCTGACTCTTCAGATAGATAAGGTTTTGGCTGTAGAAAAGGATAATGCAGGGTTTTGGACAGCAGTGGGACAAGCAAGTGTTCGCTATGCAACCAGCGGTACAGATGCTGCAGTGTTTTGTCATCAGCATTTTGCAGAACTCTCCATAAACTAAACTGTTGACCTACTTGTCCAAAGTCATGGGTAATTATCTTCATATCAAATATAAATTAGCAAGATGTGGGTGTCGCTGATACTGGGACAGGGTAACTTGCATCATTTCTGGCATTCAGTGATCTGTGAAATAATTCTAACTACGTGCAGAGAATGACTACAGCAGGAAAAAGGGGAAGATGCATGATTAAAACAGGTGGGCGGAGCCACCAGCATCAAAATTGTGCTGATTCATCTTCCCCATGTTTTACATTTTAAACTTAAGCTCTTTTCCTCCCCCTGCTAGATATCCCTAGGGTCAGCTGAAGATCCAGCAGGTATATAGTTTCATAGTCCCCAAGGCAGCAACATAAAACGATTCACCTTCTTTTTTCACCTTACTTAGAAGTTTAGACTGTGGCACAAATCAGAAAACTCAACTGAGTCCCTTGGAGATGTTCACCAGAGTAAAAGTTGCAAGCTAAAAGGGAAGCAGGACCTTTATTCCTAATTAATTCTTATTTAACTCAAATATCTAGTGATCAGTTGGATGAAAATCTCGCTTTGTTTAACATTAAACAGCTGCTGTTCTATTAATGCCTGCCTAAGCTACTAATCTGGGTTCCCCAAGGAAGACCTCCAGCAAGAAGAATCTGAAAAAAACATCAGACCTTAAAAACCGTGGCTCTTTTTTCTTTAAGAGGTGGGAGGGAGGGAGTAGGGTGTTCAGAAGCACTTTCTTTTCCAAAGTTTCGGAGGCATTGCACAGTCGCATACTCTTTAAATTCAGAGTTTGTGGCTGGGGGCTTCCACTTTTCACAGCCAACTGCAGCAGCAAGCTGCATGGATGCATAAAGCCCCCAACCAGCATGAAGAGGGTAAGCCTGGCAGGGAAGTGTAGGGCATAGTCTGAGCAGATACTGTCAGATTTGTAGACCTGCAAACTTCCAATCATAAGAAACAGACCTGAAGCATCATCCTGGACCAGAGCTCCCCCGGGTGCTAATGGTTTCAGAACTTGAGGCAGAGCCTTTGACTGCAGGGCTCCTCCTGTTCGTGGCGTAATCTCACTGTCTGTTAAGAAGAGAGAGAACTGCCCGAGCCATGGCAGCATTAGTCAGGTTACACTACTGTCTTGGCCAACAGTGGGGTAAAACAACCATCACTTAGTCCAGTGCAAATGTTATCCTCATTAAGCCTGTGCCAAGCGATTTGCTAGTTCAGCTAATCTGAATTGGCTGTGGGTATCCGAATGCAAAATAAGCACTTTCCCCTCTTTAATTATAGTCTTTATGTTTCATGATTTAGGTTGCTCCTGTCATTGTTTGCAAGAGAGGATGGGGTTGCATAACAGTGTGTAACACGATACAGCTGCAGACGGGGCTGCTCAACCAGCGCAAGCCCAAATAGAAAACAGCTTCTTCTGTTAACCAACAGCTGAACAACAGCAGGGAAATCTCACCCATCTCTTTTCCCCTGGTAAGGGCAAGGGAAGGCCTGTGGGCTGTTCCTTTGCCCTGTTTATATCCAGCTATTACAGCCACCAGCATCTTGGCAAGATTTGACAAACTTCTCTCTGGTGGGTCCTGCCTAGGAGAGGAAGCCAAACTGGTTCTGTGCGGAACGTTGCTTTTGATGGGAGTATTGGCGTGTTTATTTGAAGAAAACGGGAAAGTCACCCCAACAATTTCACTTTTCATTCACCAAGTGTCAAGCCTGGTAGGTCTCCCTCAGGCAAAAGTCCAACCTGTGTCAGCAGGACTGTTGGGTTTGTCCTTTTTGTTTTGTTTTTCTTTATTTTGTTTTGTTTTAAACAAAGCCTGTAGGATCCAGTCCAGCAACTCTTCAGACATCATGTTTGGGTCCGGGATTAGTCTGTACTTGACCGGATCCTCATTCGTCTGAGGCAAATCCTGTGGAAAGAAGGGACAGTGTTGCACCTAACAAGCATCAGTGTTTGCTTTACGCACTTCTGAGGCCTACAGGAGGTTCTGAGATCAGAGCTTGGGACCAAATTTTCTTCTTGTGTTCTTCAATGTAGTTCCTCTGAAGTCACTGCTACCAGATAAGCTATGGAGCATGGCATAACCTTATGTGGACACTTGGACTTCGTGACTTATTTTTAGCTCAAAGCTCTACCTTAAGACTTGCCTGTTCTAACAATCCAGCACAGCCCTTGGTGGTGCCTGTGAAACTTTCCCTACACAAGGTACTATGCTTGGGTGGTACAATATTAAACTAAATGAGTTTAAAATCATACAACCACTTTCAAGTGTTGCAGATGTGTGTGGATGTTCACATTAGTTTGTACGGCACATTGCATCCCAGTGTTTTAGCAGTAGAAGCTGCAGAGATGTAGCCATTTTTAAAATCAGTGCAGCTTCTGGGGTAAAAACTACACTGCGATTTATTGGTTTCACTGTCTACCCAAAATAGAAATTTTAAGTATGTTGACTGTTATTCTGGAATATGAGGTGTAGGATTTGTCAAATGAAATGAACAGCTGCACATGCTCTTTGCTGCACAGACACAGACCGGGGAATTTAGAAGCTGATGAGTGCTACTAGATATAGAAAGACCACCTGAAAACCCCATGGGTGCAAAGTCACAGCCACAGAGATGTGACCTAGAAATCCTTTTCACATGTGGCTCCTAGTTCAGTGTGTTGCACTGACCTATAATGGCAGCTTAGAAAAAGCAACCCTTCTAACAGAGCAGTTTTTTAACCTGGTGCATGCCCAAACCTGATCCAAGCACATCCCATAGCGCTTTGGCTACCAAGCGCGGATTGCTGTTAAACTGACTGCTGCCTACATTAGTCAGGAACATTGCTTACTAAGTATGTTCAGACTTCTGGTTGTCTTGCACCCGCCTATTATCTGATCTTAAAAAGCTACCAGGCATTCCCCTGCCAGTGAAGGCACTGCAGATGGCTACGTGTAAGAATTGTATCTCTCTGCAGACCAGGTTGGTCTGTAGCACATCATTCTCAGTTCAGGCAGCGAGAGAGGAGATGGAGAGCACAAAAAAAGCAGCTAAAACACGGCCAGCTAAACACATGACTTCTATGCCAGTTCAATTTCCTTGGGACTTTCCCAGCATTTTTACCCCAACTGTTTGCAGCAGTTTTGAGATTCAAGATTCCTTTTTCTGGCCCAGGCATCCTAATAGCTCTTCAGCCTGGCTGCAAAACTACATAAACAAGGATGAAATTCTGGCCCATGCAAGTCATGGCAAAACTCCCACTGATTTGAATGAAGCCAGGCTTTCACCCCCCACCTTCCAAAATGTACAAACCCAGATTTAAAATACATTTTATAAATAGAGCGCTAGAACTGTTCTTTCCAGGCTGGATAGAAGAGAGAACATCAAAGATTGCAGCCTTGCTGTTTTCATTAAACTTTCACTGAGGCTGGCTAACTGTGATGAAACAACAGTCGTGATCCTGTGTTCTCACTGAGATTGTTATCAAAATTAGCAAAAGTAGTTAAGTCAAAAGAGGGAGAAAGCTGTGAATGAAGTTAGGCTCCAGCCCCTGGAACTTTCCTCCAAGAGCTCTCAGAGTGCTTGTTTGTCTGCTTAACTGCAATTCATCTTTCGTTTTCCCCTGTCACTTACGGCCTCCAGTCCTCAGTAGGATGCTAGATTCCTTGGCAAAGACATGCAGGCTGTGTCGGTACCATTCTTCATACTCCACTGATCATTAACTCATCTGCAAAATTCCTTCCAGATATCTTACTGCTTCCCTCGTACTGCTCCAATACAGCAGTGTACCTCTAGACAGTCTTAAAGATTTTGGTTTGGGGGAGAAAACCAGAACTCCACAACGCTCCATGAGAACCAGGCTTTTCAGGGAGCCCGTGCTGATTCAGGAAAAGCTCCTGAGGGAGCAACATGCTGTACCTTGCCCGCAGATAAGCAGCAGCAAGCCATTCAGCAGGGAACTGCATGGTCCCTGATCGGTAAGAAATGTAATCCCTCTAAGTCAACAAGGCAGTCAGGGCACCGATAGCTTTCTCAGAACAGAGCAGACATTATTACATGTCTGGTAGCGAACTAGCAGAAGTTGACACTGTGTGTGTCTTCGTTACCACAGTAAAGCATTTCACAAACAGAGCTGTCTGAACTCCCTCCAAGTGTTTGGCAAGTCCAGAGCAGCGTCTCTCCGACATGTTCTGCAGGTCTCCTGTGGTCTGCAGAAAGCTGATGGAGTTCAAGGGCTGCGCTGCTGCTGTTCTTCCTTGTCCACCCTCTAAGCCGCACCTAAAGCTGTTAGGAAAGGCACGTACTTCCCTAACAGGAATCAAAGCAGGATGGGATGTGGCAGAAGCAAGGAGCAAAAGATGGGGTTTGCGCTGGGTGTGAGGAAGAGGAAAAGGCACGTTATACCATGAAGAGTAATTAAGAGATCTCGCCACACTCTGTCTCCAGAGATTTGTCCCATGCTATGAAATTGCTGGAAAAAGCTCTGAGCTAAGCAGATTTCCTTCACTGAATGCACAGAACCTGTGCTGTCCCAAGGCTCGCAGGGACAGGCAGCCATTAGAGGGCAGCAGGTATCTGACACATGCACTGACGGGTCCCTTTCTGATACAGGATGTCCCAACCAGCAGAACTCACCGGGCAAAGCAAGAGAAGAGGTGTTTAATTAAAAAAAAAAAAAACCAAACCACAACTCCTTGAAGAAGCACTGTTAGCCAAGCTCCTACCCACAGGCAGTACAGCCACATACCATCCTATGCCAGGAATAAAAGTGTTGTAATGTCTCGTCCTGAATGAGCCATCCACCATCCTGCCCAGCTATTATCCTGGAGATACAAGAAAGAATTACACTTCTGGCAAACATCCTGACTTAACAGCTGAATGGAAGTCCGAAGTGAAATATTCATCCCATGGGCTGCCCTCACCCTCAAGCAATGAAAATAGAAAGGGAGGGGGAGCCCCGAAACACACAAGCTGGGATACTTGTGACCCTGACATTATTTTTTTTGCAAGGAGCAATAAAAGCTGACCCTGCCAGCTAGGTATGGTCTCCATTGCTTTATGTCACCCGGTCCTCAGGTGGGTGGCCTGGTCACTTGAAGGTGGGGTGTTCTCCAGAGCACTGTGCTTGCAAAGCATCCTGAGAGCAAGCTGCAACATCTTCCTGGGGAGGGAAAGCAGGGCTCCTGCCCTGGCCGAGCGCCCTTCGGCAGGAGGCACGGTTTCACTGGCAGCTCCTCTCCATCCCACTGATCCAACGGTGAAGACCTCAGCGAGCGTATGGCACAAGGTGGAAATAAAACCTGACTGGCAAGCGCGTAGCCACTCGGCTCCCATCACCAAGAGCAACTCACTCGGCCACTCACATTGCCAACATTTTTAGGCAGCAAGATCTGAAGCGCAAGTCAGGGATTTGAAGCACAACACGATGTGAGTGATTTCAAGTGACAGACACACCCAGAGAGAGCTTCTCGGCCATGGGCTAACTCCAGCGGCCGACCACTCTCCGCGCCAGGAACAAAATGTCCGCGGCCTCCTGGGGATGCCCCGCGCTGCTGCGGCATCAGCCCCGGGGAGCCGGCTGCGCTCCCGGGCCCTGGCCCCACAGCCGGGGCAGCCGCCTCCTTCCATACCCCAAAATCCCCCGTTGAAGCCATTCCAGGGAAACCTCTCCTCCCCCAGCCACAAAACAAAGCGGGCGCCAGCGTGTCCCATCTCAATGGCGCTTCTTCCCTCTCTGGGCAGGTAAACTGAGACTACTGGTGGCTGTTGTGACCAGGGGGGGCTGGTAAAAGCCCTGCGTGGAGATCGGCACGGCCCCGCGCTGCTCACCCCTGGCAGTGGGGCTAACGTGGCTGGGGGGGCCTGTCCCACAGCCCCCCCAGGCCCAGGGAGGGCATCTCCCTGGGGACGGGGACGGGGACAGGGACTGTCACTGAGGCAGGGGCTGACGTGGGGTCCTGGGCCGTGGGGCAGCGGCGGGGGACGGGGCAGGGACATCAGGGCTGCCGGTGCCCTCAGGGTCCAGGCAGGATGGGAGCTACAGAAGTGCTGTGCCGCCTGCCCAGCACTGCACCCAACAGGCTCGGGCAGATGTCTCCCGCCAGGGTGCCACGAGCCCACGGCTGCTGTGCCCAGCCTGCGTGCATGGGTGGCCACAGCAATGCAGCCGCCCCGCGAGCTGCCCGAGCCCCCAGCCCTCAGCCTGCCTTCACCCTGCCAGCGGCCGGCCGCTTTGCAACGCCTGACATCTACCTAACTTCCCACCTCGGTTTCTGCACGCCAGCTTTATGATGCCCATTTGGGTTTGTGTCAGCATTGTCCTTTAACTGAAATAGCTCCTCTTCCTCCTTAGCATTAACCTCCAGGATGTATTTATAGAGAGCGATCATATCCCTCTCTCAGCCTTCATGGTGCTGGACTAAATAAGCCAAGCTCTTTTAGTCTACTTTTATAACCTCAGCTCTCCAATGCCCTAATCCTCCTGCTGCCTTTCTTTGCACCTGTTCCAGTGTGAATCAATCTTTTTTGAACGTGAATGACCATAACTGCCCCGCATTGTGCAGATGGCATGTCACATCGCTTTCTACAACAGAATTAGTACTTCCCTCTCTCAAGCACCGGTGCTTTACATCAGGCTGCCAAAGGCCTCGCCTGCCTCTTTCCTCGTGGACTCAGAATCAAAACTAGGTCCTGAGAGGACCACGACGTGCTGGGGCAAAATAGTACTCAGTAACAGTGATATGAAGAAGCACATGATATAAAGTCAGAGGCATCATATTTTCACAACTGAAAAAAAAATTATTTGGGAGCAATGCTGTCGACAAGATTTTTTAAATATTCAAGAGCCAGAAAAAATCAAAATTCTTTTTCTGTGACAATCTTACACTTAAAAACCTGTCAAGTTTAATACGGGAAAAGACATTGTGAAAGGGCTGTGTGGAAAAGGAGTGTCATGAAAACTGTTTACAGACCATAAAATTATTCTTACAACAGAAGAGCTAACCAACTAAGATGTGTGCTGTAAAGAGCAAACGACGGCCACTGTCCCACATGGCTTTTGCAGCGTCTCTGAGTGACTGCATTACTGTTCCCGTGCGGCTGCTGTGCTGCTTTATCTTCCAGCATCCCTTTTGACACACACCACGATCAGCCCCAGTATTTCCATCTTTGATCCTTCCACCCTCTGACTGGTGAAAGGAGCCAGTTTCCTCTCTGTGCATGTAGGATTCTGAACATCCATTACTTAAAGCAACTCCAGGGCTCCTCTGCACTCCAGTTTTCTGCGGTGACCAGCTAGGGATCCCAGCCACAGCGCAGACGTACCGCGCTGGAGCTCGTATCACATCTGACCAGACAGCTCCGTTCCTTTCTGAGCCCCCCAAACACCAGATGCCTGCACTGATAAAGGAGGATGACCGTTCCGCGCGCTTCCAGCTACCGTCTTTATACTGTCCAACAGGATGTTTCGAAGGGCTGGAAAAGCCATGCAACGCGTGGACTCTGTTTCCAGTGGGGCTTGGGGAGGAGATGGGGCAGGGGAGCTTCTGCCCATCCTCCTTGAGCCCTCCCCCGCCCCGCACTAGGAAATATTCTTAGTGCCACCAGAGAAGTTTAAGGGCAATGGTGCAAAGCCACAAACCTCCAGGCCCTTCAAGGCATGGCCAGCCCGCGCCTTTTTCCCCTCCCGTTTGTCTTCTGTACCAGGCGGGTCCCGCGGGTGCCCCCCGGGGGGCTGCGCCCCGACCTCCCGAGGGGACCCGGTGCCCCCCCGGCCATGCAGCCGGCCGTGCCCGGCCCGCTCTGCTCCCGGGCACTAGGGGCCACTCTCCGAGCTGCGGAGAGCGGCCGGCAGCTGGGTCTTGTCACCGTCCTCCCCGCCCCTGCCCGCTGCCCCTGCTCGCTGGAGCTTAGCTGGGAAAGCTGGGAGGGAAGGCAGGGACAACTGGCAGGGATGAGGAGCGGGGCTGGTACGGGCTGGGAGCGGTGGGGGGGGAGGAGAGGAGCTGAGGCTGGGAGAGGAGGAAGAAAAACGTGCTGCTGCAAGTCCTTCCCCCGTGGAGTCTGAGGAGAAGCAAGCTGATTGCTGACAAGGGAGATTAGGAGGCCCTCCCTCGCCCGTGCCAGCCCATCCCTGCGGAAAACTGCGCCTGGGTCCTGCCCTGGGACCCGTGGCGGAGCAGGGAGCTGGACCGGGGCGTGGGAACGGAGGGGCCTCCGGCTCCCTTGGACACAGATGGGGCACAGGCGCCCGCCTTTCATCTCCCCTCAGATTCCACGAGAGGTAGCACCCCTTCGCCGCCCCACAGCTTCCTCGGCGAGGGAGGTTCGATAAGGGAGAAAAGGGGCAGGAGAGAAGGAGGCACTGGGGAAGGCAGAGAGCAAGTAAGGCCAAGACGGGCCCTTGCCCCCAGAGAATCCCAGCAGACAATTCTGAGACGCTCTCCTTAATATAGCACCATCTGCCCAGCTATTTTCTCCTCTGGCTTGCACACAGTGATCTCCACATTACAATCAGCGTGACTGGCATACTTGAGCTAGCTGCAGCCGAGTTGGGTCCGGCAGGGAGCAATCGCAGCGGAGGCACAGCAGCAAGGACTTCAGCCCTGGCTCACAAAGGCAGCCAGATCTCCAGATCCCTGAACTGGTTTTTTGCTGAAGGCCCTGCCGCTCCCGCTTCCCTGCTTTGACCTGTACTGACGAGATCGGCCAGCATGTGCTGCCTTGCACCCATTTCAGAGCAGCCTGGTCCCTGGGGAGCGTGGCTTCATGCAGCAGGGGCTGGTATGTGCGATAAAGAAGAACAGGTACACTTGGGCACTGCACTGAGAAACAGTTTGGCGGGTCTCATGATTTTGTCACAAGTCACATCATTCCATATTTTTTCATCACACCTCAGAGACAAGAGCTTCATTCTTCTGCACAAACATCACCTTGCAAAAGAAGCCAGTAAGAAGAATACCACGTTTGTGGTTTGCTATTTATTTATTTCTCTGAGCCTTGCAGTTTTGAAGGTAAATTCATTTTTCTCTGATGGAGGATGGTGGCGGAAGAAATATTAAAAGACAACACGTGTGTTCTCGGAGGGTGTGCTTGCCGGCATCTTTTTTATCTTTTGGGGTTTTTTATCTACACAGACTTTGTGCTCTCTGATGCAGAACCAGGGCTTCACCTGTTCTGTGTTTACCCTGCATCTCACAAAGTTTGAGCTGCCGTGCAAATAATAATTACAATCGTTTATGTGGCTGAGCAAAAGCCTTATTTTTCTTTTCCCTAAAATGGGTGTGACACAGGGACAGACTGGGCAAAGTTTGCGAAACATTTTGTACTGTGTGCTGATTGCTCCATCTTTTAGACTGAGTTAGGGCTGCCGAGAAGAGAGGGAATTTGCCAGGGAAGTTCCAGTGAGGACCAGTGACTCGCCTGGCACAGCAGAAGCCTGTGCTTTCCCTGCAAAGATAGCGTGATGTCCATCTACATACACTGAAACCAAACCCGGTAAATTTCCTCTCGTATGAAGTAATCCTATAGCACAAATCAAGATTAATTGACATCCTCATGCCTACCACAGCTGCACAAATGGTTGGTACAGCACAAGTGGGGCCTGTTCGCTAATCGTGAAGTAGCTAAGAGCAGACCTTGGATTACTGTGGTCTATAGTAATATATCACTTTCCATAAAAAGAAAAGAACATTGTGCTCTCTTTCCCAACACTGTTTCACCCCAGCTCATCAGTTGCCCAGCAATCACTCTCCTCTCCCAACACTTGCATGGCAGAAGGAGTGTTTTTTAATCCTGGAGAAGTTCTGCTGCGCTGAACTGAAGCAGAAGGAGAAGGGAGAAGCAGCTGGGTGCAAGGGGACGAGTTTTCTGACAACAGCAAAAAAAAATGCAGTACTAGGGGAGTTTCCAGGTTAACAGGAGTCTAAAGGCTCTTCCATCCTTTCTAATGGCTGCAAAGTGCTCAGCTGCAACCGGGACAGGAATAGTATCTGACAGAGGGAGCGGACTCCTCTCTTCTCAGACAAATTCTGTCTCTCACTGAACACTCAAAGGTACTGTTGAGTTACTGCTCCGCTTCAGTTACAGTAGCTTTTTAAGGCACATACATTATGTTCTCGTGTTGTGAAACCAGTCATTTCGCAAACTGGCTGAAGTTTTCAGTCGTTTTGCAAAATGCCAGGTGATAATAGGTACGCACATGAAATCCTCACCCTCTGGCTATTATTAACTCCCTAACTCAAAGAGAGATGCAAAACTGTTCTTATGTTCATTTCTACAACGAGGCAATCTTTGGTAATTACTTCTAAAGCCGGTCAGCAACACCCATCCCTTGACAGAGCTAACTAGTATTTTCACAACTGAGCGTTGTAACATCAGCCATTACATTTCAGTCTTGCCCGTAACATCTGCCTCTGTCTCCCGGTGCTCTGGCCTGCCACAGCTCCATCACCCAAGCTGGCCTCCCCCAGATGAACATTGATCAACTGTCTGAATCAATCATAAAAGTTTCTTTCCATTAACCACAGGAAAACTGAAGAAATGGTCACAGCAAAAGAAAGTGCATTTCAAGTGGCCCAAGCACAAGGAACTATACACTGGGAGAAATATGTCAGTTCCCAGATCCAGGATGGAGATGCCACCATCTCGGTACACACTCTGCAGGGGAGGATCAGGGACATACACTGAATGTCAGTCCACAGTGCAACACCGTTAGGAAAAAGGCAAACAACATGCTGGATGTGTAAACAGGAGAAAAGGCCTCGGGACAAGTGAAGTAATCCTCCCACCCAGGACTAGCCAGACTGGAGCTGGACTGCTCTCTAGTTTTGGATACAACACTTCAACACCAACCAACTGGAAAGAGTCCAGAAGAGAGGCGTGAGATAGACCAGAGGTCTAGAAAACATGATCAGTGATGAAGGACCAGAAGAACTGCATCTGTCTGAGAACATCCCAGTCAATACAAAGTTGGTAGAAGCATAGTTGCCTACAGAATAATCTATTTTTGATAGCTGCAGTCCACCAGGATGCCAGTGTTCACACAAGTAGTGCAACGACAATGCCAGGCAGCTTGCAAATGTCTCCAATTTTCCATCACTTGGTGTGGCGAAGGAGAAGAGAAATCAGGCAGTGAGGTAAAACGTCTTCAATTCCTGTCACAAAGAGACTAAACTTTTAGTCACTTTGTGAGTAAAACGTGTTGCAAAGTCAAAGAAAACTGCGGTCATTCCATGAAATTATTTTACAGGACAACTAACCCCCATAGGAAAATACTTCAAAAAATTATTCGAACCCATTGGGCCATGCTGTCATAATACCTGAGCAGCATGCAATCTCAGGGCCCACCAGAGACTACCAAGGGCAGCTTGCTTCTTTTGCAAAAGGGCACAAGGCTCCAAAAGCTCGTTTACATGATTTGACCACAGAAACCACAGGAGTCTTTGGCTGAATTGAGATCCAAAATGAAATCTTCTGAGTTCAAGCCCACTGCCCTCTCCATACACTCCCCACCTTTCATGCTGTTCTCGTTCCTGTTCACCCATTAGCACAAGTAGTGCTGCAACTATACATTGCCCAGCACAGCAAACTACCTGAATCCTATGGGAGGTAACACAGCTTATACCCCCGAAACAGGGCTAAACCTAGCCGCTTTTGACCTTGTAGGGAAATTCAGATTCAGAGTCTGGGCTGGCAGCTGAATTCACATCCCACCCCAGGCCCTGCAAGGCAGATGTGCACCCGTACAGTCTGCATCAGATTAGGGAAAGCCTTTCCTCGCTGCTGACATGTAGGCAGAAACTGAGCATGGAAATATCACGAATTATCAAGAAAAAATATCCAGTTATCACAGTCCTTGTTGTACAGGGCAGAAAAGGCCTAGCAGCATTCTGTTTAAATCCTTGTTTGGCTCGAAGCATGTGTGTACACAACTTCCATTTCCTCTCCTCCATCCCCGCGTTCACCCAAGCACATATTTCCATGGAAAGGGGCTGCCTGGCACTCCTCACAGTTGTTTTCTGACTGCAACGAGCAGCCTCTCTGATACAAAAAAAGTGATCACTGGAGTCGGACTTTTCCTAGCAGCTCTCCTCTGGTACCAGCCAGACCGTCTGACCAGAACTGCTTCTACACGGCTGCCAGCACTGCACTGCGATGCGGTGGTACCCAGGCTGCGTGCCCAAGGTGACGGGGATGCGTGTAGCTGCAGCAGCGCAGGGCAGCAAGGGCTGCAAAAACCCCGCCGGGCAAGTTAGGTGAATGCTTTGGTGGTGAGTCCTCACCCCAGCGCTGCACTGCCTTGGCCGTGCTGACAGGCGAGCCTGGGCTGGGGAGGATAAAGTTAAAACTCTGCTCCATCGGCACAGCCTGCAGGGTAGATTGATTGCCGTGCAGACACATCCCAAATTTCTAAGCCTGCCGGTCAGCCTCAGGACTCGGCACTGATGCATCCCCAGAGAAATCTGAAAAAATAACTCATTCCATAAAAGTAGCCTATCGGCGTTAACTTCCAAAAGGCTTTTTCCTCCAGTTTACACTGACAAATACAAAGGCTCTCCCCCCGCCAGCTATCGCAACAGTCTCGCCCCGTCAGGACCCGCGGCTGCCGAGGCGGAGGTGCGGATTTACAGCACTGGCTTTTGCAGAGTATAATGCTGAGCCTCAGGGATCAAGGGTTATGACATTTTTATGGCCTCTCTTCTCTCCCCCCATACGAATATGAAGCAACCGTAAGGAAAAACATCTGGTTTCACTTTTCTTTTCTCCACCACTGTTCCCATCTGACAAAACCTTAAAAACTTGCCAGTGCTCTAGCAAGCTGTGTGTGCCAGCAGCCTGCAAGGAGCCAAGGCTTTTTTGGTGTCATCGCAAGCGAGAGTATCCTGCCCTGGAAGGACTGGCTCCATCGTTGCTAGAAGGCAAGACTACCCGGCCCTCGTCCCGCTGACGGGTGCACTGGCAGCCCTCCTCCATTGCTAGAGCGGGCCGAAGGGTTGCTAAAAGGCTGCCCCTCCATCTTGATCTCATTACAGGCTGCATCTCCAGAGGGAAACGCGGGCCACTGTGGGGAACGCCGCGAGAGGAGGCAACCCCTGCTGCGGGCAGGAAAAGCAAGCTGCGAGGAGGAGAAGTCCTGCCGCACCTCAGAGTCCTCAGAGGGGTTTTTCCAGGGTGGCAAAATGGGCTCGCTTTATTTCTGAACAGTGGTGTGCTGAGGAAGGCTTGTGCCCACCTCTGTGCTCAGGTCTAGTCTGCACCAGAAAAGAGAGACGACCCCAAAAATCCAGGTGGTGGCCCCCGACTCGCAGGAGCTACCTGCACAGCTCCGGTGTCCAGCCGAGACCCACACCGCCAGTCAGGAGAATAAGCGTAAAAGACTACAAACTCTGGGGCCGGTCTGGCAAAAGTGGCCGAGTGCCTGTTTCCACAGCTAGACACCAAGAAATGTGGCGTAATCGGTTCCCTCAGGTTATCTTATTTATCCAAGGAAAGACAGCATTAAAATATCTCTAATCTGAAATCTGAAAAGGAATCTGAAAGCATTTCTCGCTTATCTATAGGAGAGGAAGGCATCTATGCAACAGGCAGCGTAGTGGCTCTGGAAAACCTCCAGAAATAATCTCCCTCTCAGAGTCCCATCTCAGGATCTCCCATCTTCAAAACCCCAGAGGAAGCCAGGTGGACTATTTGGACACAAAAGAGGGACAACTGCTGAGTGCCGGCCCCAGGGACGTGCTGTTGAGTACTGCCATGGAGGCCATGAGATGTGAGGGTGCTTCACAGGGATGAGGTCCCAGGACTGCCTGGTGATGAAGATCATATGTTAGGCATTAGAAAAAAAATCTTAACAGTGGGGCACCCAAATAAGAAAACTGGCCTCCAGGGAAGGTCTCTGAGGGACAGGAACCAAAAGTGCTCATGGAGAAGGATACTGAACATCAAAGCGCGCAAAGAAAATGTCTGTTCTGTGCTGTGGGCTCCAAGAGAAGACCCAGGGTATTGTTTTCCAGTTTCTTTCTCTCTTTTTGACTGCCCTTCTTGACTATGCCAATAAAAAAACACCACTCCCTCCTCTTATTCTTTTTCTTTGTTTACTTAACTTTTTTTCCTCATAGCAACTGCATAAAGCTGAAGCCATCTGATATTTCCAAGTAACCAAGACCATTATTCACTGAAGGCACTGGCCTGGATCCTAATTGCTGCTGGTCTCATACTCAATACAAGCATTGCAAACAGCTGTAAATATCTCTGTACAGTACTCCACTCATGTCAAGCCGACCCTAATTCTTACAAGTCCCCTGGGATACAAATAAAAGTTCATCAACACACTGCCAGAGCAAATAGGTGCGCTAGGTACACTTTGGAAGGACAAACAGCAGCAAGAGAGGAGGCAGGGTGGAAATACAGTTTTACACCCTTTTCCAAGGGGAAGCAGGTGAAAGGAGTCGGTGGTCACCGGTATCTGCGGGCCACCTGATGGGATGAAGAGACCTTGCAACTGTGTGACACTAGGACAAGGAGGACTTTCCAGATCATGTCCCAGTGCCCAGAGAATGTTTGAGGAGGAGGCTGGAGCTTCCCCCTTCCCACATTACCCTTCCAAGCCTTTGTTCAGGCACGCGGCTATTCTGGCATTACCCGATTTCTGCATCCTATTTCCCTCCATTCACACAAAGGGCCTGTGTTTCATACAAACCTTTGTTTAAGGCTAAAGAGCATCACAACTGCCAGGTAACAACACTGCATTACACGGGTGACGAGGTCAGTGTAAAACCCCTGCTGAGGAGGAGGAGAAGTCTGTGCTGTGCACCTCTCCTTGCCAGCATCACAGAAAGGAGAAAAGGACAGGGCAGCAAAGCACGTGACAAAGTGCAAAATATGGTGCTTTTGTTTTTAATCATCTACTTCACTGCTATAACCAGAGGAATGCAAAGAAAAAAAATCGTAGTGCAAGAACCTGACTATTTTGCAACAAAAAATGATAGTCAATAAAACAACTTTGGGGGTTTTTTTCTTTTCAAAATACAGTCCAAGTCAGAGATGGGGGCGGAGGGAGGTCCAATTTCTTACCAGCTCCCCAGAGAGTTAGGCACTTATAACACTCCCTCATCTTTTATTGCCCTTATTCTTCAAATCCTGCCCATCCCCTGTGTGATTTTACACTGCCCTTCTGCTCTCCTTCCCATCTATCACATGGTATCTCCCTTTTCTGCTCGCTTCCTCCTTTTCTCTGATCCACTCATGCATTCCAGCTTCCCTCGCTCATCCCAAAGTTTGTTGGAACATCAACATTCCTCCGATGCCTTCAGCCCCTCATCCCACGTGGCTGCCTGCGCCCTGCCAAGGGGCTCCCGTCCTGACAGCAGGGCTGCAGGAGCCTAAACCCACTGCTTCTTGTGGCCGAGTCAATTCAGCCACACAGAAGAGCAGAAACTTTGGCGAGAGATTTCAGCTCAGCTGGGGGAGGCGAAGAAGGCGCAGTGTGAAAGTCCACTGCTACCAGGAGATGGAAACCAGTACAGCTGGTACTGTGTGTTCAGCTCTCAGCCAAAGTCCTTTCTCTCAAGGTTGTGCTGACAGACTACAAAAACAACGGCTGAAAGCACGGCATGAAAGCGAGCGACGGGTAACTTGCCCCAGAAGAAAGAATCCATGAAGAGGAAGGTTTAACGTGTTTTGTTTCGATGTCAAGCCCTTGGCAGGAGGGGGAATGAAAGGTGTTAATCCAATGCACACCTAATTCTTCTTGATGCACATGTGTATTTCTCCCAGCCTTTCCACATAAGTGCTCTCTTTAAGACTCAGTCCTTAAGGAGTGACATTTCAGAGGGACACCCCAGACCCCCCAGTTTGCTCCAAGACAGGGTATATGCTGCGAATGAAGACATGTGGCAAGCAAATTTTTACCAGGAACAAATATTTGCCATCGTTCTGGATGGCTGCTATGCCACGCTACATTCTTCCTGGCACACTAGAGTGGAAAAATATTCTCAGAAAAGTAAGTAGATTTCTGCCATCGCAAACAGCTGACAAACACTTCAGGCCACTGAACTCTGGGTCTTCATTTCTCCTTGTCAAGTTAGAGGCCCTGCCCCGGGTAGGACTATGCACATAGCTGGCTTCTCATGTGTGCTGGTGGGACAAAAGAGCTAGGGAGTCAGATAAATAATAGTTGTTAGAAAGCTACGGACACCCAGCATGGTGAAACCTGCTTTAAGGGCTGCAGACACATGCCCTGTGCTAACTAGCCGCCTCTTAAGATCTCTCAAGATTTCCACTGCCATTTCATTTAATCTCTTGCTCAAGTGCCACGTCTACCAGGCAAACGAATTCCCTCAGTTCCCCTATGCCAAGTTTCACTCCAGCATGTCAAAACCACTGCCCTACACTGCAGCATTCCTTTCCAAGTGAACTATTCCCCCCCTCCCTCCCGCGGGTCCCGCTGATGGCAGCTTGAGGTTGTATAACTGCGCACTCCCTCCTTGATAATAGCGAGAACCAGGATTTCCTGGTATGCCAGATACGGGTTTGCCACTCCTGCCTGTGTGAAAGGGGTGGGACAGGAGGCGAAGCGGCCATCGGTGTTACAGCTCTGGGTTGTGTCTGTGCACCTTGACATCCCGCCAGGCTATAATAAGAGAGACCTGCAGGGAGCAACATATGTCAAAGTTGGTATTTTTTCCTTCCTGCCTGCGCTCCTCGAAACCGCCTCAACTGGATCGACGCCCGCCCAGTTCCTTCTCTGGGTAGCCAACGAAGCATGCACACCGCAAGAGGAGCTGCCGGCTCCGCTGGAAAATGTACAGACCGAAGATCACCTGTGAGCGCGCAGCCTCGGCGTGAGCTGTTCTGCACGTCTGCAGCTTGACAATGCTGCTGCGGCTTTGGGAGGCAGCAGCACCCGACCGCAGCGCCAACCGGCCATTCGCAATCCGCAGCCGGAGGCACCTCTAAAAACATGCTCCCTGCAGCAGGGAGACCTTGCAGAAGCCTCCCAAACCTCCCCTCATTTTTCAGCTGAACCATGCTAGTAACGCCTCCTCTCCCCTTCCCTCCCCCGGCAATTTTCAGCTTCCCTGTCACGGTGTCAGTCCACATCTGGAAAGGGCACCCCTGGACCATTCGCAGCTGGATCGGGGCCAGATGCAGGAAAGGCTTGAAAGCTCCCTCACGCTGTCTTCCTTCAGGCTTCCTTAGTGCACGCCACACTTACGCTGAGACCGCAGGTGACTTCAGGTGGTGCCTACTCATGCCTCCCTGCCACACCAAGCGTTCGGCTGAGATGCAGCCCTGGCGCTGGGGACCTGGGCTCGGAGAACTAACTGGTGCTGTTTTCTGTGAGGCCCCCAAATCTGGCATCCCAAGCAGAATTATCAAAAATTGCACAAAAGAACCCCAGCCTCTTGAGGTTTGCAGAGGTTTCTGTAACTCGTAAAGCACCCAGGTTGTTAACTGCTTCTGTGGACATAATTCAGATGCTGCATCATTTGAGGCTGTCCCATCCTTCATCAGGGCCGATCTGGCTTAAGATTTCTTGCAAAGAAAACTGATAAACTTGCCTGACTGGCAATCTTTGAACTATCATCAGAGCTGCCAAAACAGATCTGATTTGCCTATCCTCCTGCCTCCTGCCTCCTTTCCCTCCAGCTACTCACAGATACATGTGGCCCACTTCACACTTTCTAAGCCCCTAGGTGAATAAGGGCATTGCAGGCCGTTTATTTCTGTGATGTTAATTCCAGGGAAAAAGGGAGCATCGGTGTTGTTATCACGTTACCAGTTTCGCCATGTTTTCTGCATCGAGTGCAGGCAGGCTCACAGCACTGCTGGATGCTGGGACGCTCTGGGAGCTGGCAATGGAGAGTCCAGCAGCTCCTTTGACAGGAGCAGGAAAGACCACGTACTCATGGTGACTAATTCAGCTGATTTATTTTTAAATGCCATATCGAGGCAGACATAGCGTGAATGGAGAAGCGCAAAGCCACCGAGATCTGGAAGGTGCTCTGAGCTGTGTGTCGCTTTCTGCCTCTGCCTGCCTCTCCGTTGTCTCTGTGAGTGATTCAGAAAACCCTGTTTAAACAGACTGAGCTCCTGCCATCTGTTAAGTGAGACACTATAGGGACCGGGTATTGTAACATATTGCATAACAGAATTGCCTTTGATTTAGCGTGCTTTGTGCAACATGTCTCGTTGCCATCGTTCACAGGGATCAGAGTGAGGCTTTAAGGCTCCTTTTCTCTTTGGGGCGTAATGACTCACTGCAGTGGACGAGCGGGCCACACCGACCCACTGCATCCCCTCGGCTCTGAGTCACGGGCTGGGATTATAGGGACATGTTTAGGATTACAGACAAGGACTCGTGCAGAAACCTCCTTCTCTCCCGCCTCTGCCAGTATCTTTGCTAAGAGAGGTTGTGTACACTCTCAGACGTGTCAGAAAGGGTGGAATTCAGGGAACCCCCAGACAGCCTGTGACTCTAGAGCCACGTTTCTGATCGAAGGTACCTATCGATCATCTTGGTCAATGACACCCAGGCACACAACGATGGGATGACTTAAATCCATCCATCTTCGTGCCAGGAAGTCTCTTAATAGTAAAACAAAAGTGTGTATTGGCAGTTGGCATAGACGGGTGTTTTGCAAGATGCCTGACACTTCTGAATGGGCCCTCCTGATGGCACAGAGCAGGGGCATCATTTTACAAACCTCTGAGATGATGTGCTTTGTGCTCTTCGAAGCAGTCGCATGTCTTGTGGTGGGACGGCAACCTTATTTCTTGAAGACATCACTCTCACCGTGAACCCAGCAAGATACATCTTAGCGCAGCAGCTCGGGGCCAGGGCCCTTCTGCCTTTCTACGCCAGACCTGGCTGCAGGCGTGGGGAGAGGGACCGAGCTCCAGGTGAGCCACTGCCAGGCAGTGCCGTGGGGACAGCGGGGAAGGGGAGGCCTCGTTAATGGGATGGGGTGGATGGCTGCGTTAGTCTGAAGGTCTGATGGTGGTGGAAATCAGAGATGGTGGGAGCAGAGCTGGTACTACCTCCTCCTGGCAGGGTGGTTTCACTCACCTCTCTCAAAATCCCTGGCTAAGCAGTACCTGCCGTTTTGGAAGAACATCTGCAGGGGCCCTAGGGGATGCATACCCTGCACTGCTTGGGAAACACCTCCCCAGGTGCTTCAGTGTGTCACCCAGATACTGCTGCTGAAATACCTGACCCGGTTTCATGGGGATGGATACAGTCACACACAAGCATCAGTGTTTGGAAAGTGACTCAGTCAGCTACAGACTTGAATGAAATGCATTTTTTAAAAAAAGGAAGAAGAAAATGAAAGAGGAAGAGCCGCCATCAAAGTGAGCAATAGAGGACCCAGAAACTGGTGGATTTCACACTCAGTTGACTGTTTGAATTAATTACACGGAAGGAGCTGTGAGGGTGTGTGTACCAAACTGCTCCCCCCGCACAGCTGGAAGCTCAACAGTTAGCGAGGCCACAGGAATCAGATGTTGCAGAGGATCCAGTTGCACCATACATTTCCACGTCTTGCTCAAGCTCCCCAGGTGAGTGTCTGGGTTTGGTTTCTGCGGTACCGCGCCGTGTGCCCGAATTCGTCAGGGACGGGCGTGTTTGTGCCTGCTACCAGCCTGCTGCGTTTGCCTCCCCGCGGGGGAAGCGGGGAGGAAGCAGAGAAATTGTTGGGTTTGCATTTCACAACTGCCTGCATAATCCAGGTTGCTGCGCACATCCCATGGCTCGGCCTCTCCGCCGCCGTGTGATGGGAAGCGGGAGGGAGGGAGGGAGTGTTTACACAGCTCACTAGCCTCTCTCCAGTCACTATAGCAACCCCCGAGGGTCAGTTTATAGTAGGAGAGGAAGTTCACTTTTGGGGAGTTCAGCTTTCCAACTGCCAGCATCGAGCATGGCTGAAAAACAAAAGGCCGGGCGGTGGGAGGAAACACATTTAAAGGAGCTTCCGATGTGCAAAAACCACCCAAGCTGTCTCCGTCACTGGGAGATGCTGCATTCCTTTCCCCTCGGTCAAAGGCACGCCGCCATCCGGCTGATGCCCACGCTGGAGGGGGACCTCCCCTCTCCCGCAGATGCCCTGTGTGCGTTTGAGAGCAGGGCAGCCGTAGACGAGTGCGACAGGGAGCCACGCTTTCCGAAACACTGCTGTGCTGGCATCCTCAAGCTGAGAGCCGCAGGACCGATGTCCGGAGCGTACTCACTGCACGCTCTGGCTACGTAAAGGCTGTTTGTAGACCTTCCGCAATGACTCCCATGGAAGGAAGAAATAATAGGCACTGCTTTTTCTGGTCTGGAGGTAAACCAACGGATGTCCATGCATTCAAACTTGGGTGCCCTATGTGGAGACACATGTTTTTTTCAACTTACCATGCTGAGACTTAGTCTGCGTCGGTGCTGCCAGTGGTACCCTGATTAAATCCAAAATAAATGACAGACGTCTTTGAGGTGGTGCCTAGGGAAACACCCTCTTTCCAAACACTGCCGTCTTCCCCAGACAGCTCTCCTTGACCTGTATGGCTCCTTGTGCTGAGCTCACCACTGTGCATCACGTTCCAGGGTTTCAGAGCAGGGTTTCGGTTTACCTACCCTGCATGCCACCCCTGTGTGACAGATATAAGGTTATAAAGGGATCCCTGCACTCAGCAGCTGCTGGAGAAAGGGCCCTGAGGAGTCCTGTCCTTGGTCGAGGACACAGGGGACGTGCAATGGGTACTCCTGTGCCTGGCCTTGGCCGCAGTGGGGAATGTAGAGAGAAGGAAGCCCAGTGAATCCCAGGGAGGTGCATTGCCTGCAGAGTGTCAGGACTGTGCATCCCAGGACCCATTTTCCCCTCTAAAATGACAAGTTCCATCAGCTAGGCATCTTTCCAGTAAAGCTGCTTCTTCTGCCCATGAAGATCTCTCCACCAGCACTTGCTGCTGGCTGGCTGGGAGCTAAGCTGGGTAACCATGCTGTGCTGGAGCCTGCTATGCAGGCAGAGCTTGGGGGAATTAGCACGGGTGTTTCCCAAAGACCAAATTCAGCAGAGAGGCAGCAAGCCATTGCCCAGGGGAAGAGAGAGGGATAAAGAGAGGACGTGGGGAGGAGAGACTGTGAGGATCTGTGCGTAGGAAGATTGGGAATTGCGATACATTATGCCAGAGAAAAACAGGCAGAAAGAGACAGCATCGTGGAGAAGCACAGGCTCCAAGGAGGGGAGAGGGGAGAGTGACACCATGAGGCACTGTGCAGGAGAAAGGAGGACCACACGGATGGGAAGGAGTGAGCCATAGCTGAAGCCTCCGAAAACAAAGTGATAAAAAGAGAGCAAAGATGATGAAAATGAGTGTGGGTGCTGCAGGGGAGGAATGGTAATGAAGGCTGTGGAGATGAGAAGGGTGGCTTTGCGAGGTGAAGGAATTCATTTGGCCATACAAAGATGTCAGATCCACTTGAGAAACAGATGTATTGAAGGTGCAATTCTTCTCATCCCAAAGCAGATGTCAGATACATCGTACATCTACTTCTCTGAAAAGGGGACCTACGGTAACGATGCCAGAAGAAGACATCCACCCCATGCAGGTCAAATTTCAGTGAATGAATCCTTTATGCCTAATAACCCTCTGCTCTTGGGTGGCAAGCGGAAGGGCAGAGCTTTGGGATGAGGGCTGTGTGTGTGTTTGAGGGCAATCTCCTGGGAGATTTTCCTCAGGCCTGGGTGTTGCCCAAGGAAACATGAGTAGGTTTCAGTGCTGCTTCACTCCTGAACTCATCAGCGGGGAGGACTCTCCCAAGGAAACTCCACAGGTGGGTTTCACTTTTTCTGGCAACACCCATCTCCCACGTTTAACCCCACAGGCTTTGAGCTGGGGATGCATATAGGGCCAGCAAGCAGACGCTATGGCCAGGAGCGACGAGCGAGCCTGCAGGACAAACCGTGAGAGCTGGTGGCACAGCCCGTGGGCTGGCATGGGACCCTGACGCTGTCAGCAGCTACGGCACAGCAAGGATGCCCACGGGATTAGGCACTGCCCCTGCGCAGCCATGGCAGGCGGGCTTCGGCATCTCTCAAACAGGCTGCGGTTCAGGTCCTGGCTTGGGAAGCCCTTCTGCCGTTGCCCTCTCCTTCCTGCTCTGCGTGTGGATGAGTCAAAGCAGCTCCGGGTGTCCTCAGCGTCACCCAAGTCCCACACAGCCTGCTGCTAGCCCTGGTTACAGGACAGACCTGCCTGATCTCCTTACGGTGATTAACAACGGCACTTCAGATGGTGTAATGTCACGAGGAGTCTTTCCACAGGCTCACGTCCTAGAGCAGCGAGATGTGCTTCCCACTCCTTTTCCCATGTCGGTGAGCAAAGGGGGCTCAGCCCTCTGCCCTGGGCTCCATCCTGCGGCACCCCCGGCTCCCTGCATCTGCCTCGCTGCCCAGCCCACGCGCAGCGCGTGGGAATGCTGCAATATCAGCTGAACCGGGCCACCTAGTATGGAAAAAGCAGGAGGACACCCAGGTGACTGAGACACCAGCAATGCACGCAGCGATGGCTCAAAACCTTGGCATGGCTCTTTGGAAATATTACTTGGGGGTGGGGGGGGGACAGGGAGGTGGAGGAGGTGTTGTCAACATTCCTTTATTAATACTGTATGAAGAAAAATACCGCAAAATAATGTGGTCGGGATTGGCAGCAGTTGTGAGGCGCTTGCCACAGAGATAGAGGTCTATGTGAGGCCCCAAGCCGGGCAGAAATTTAATCCAGCTCCCCAGATGTTGCATAAAGGTGTAAAAATGTGAGCTTTGGTACTGGCTCACCATCTGCTTCGAGATACATGTAACAACACAGTAAATACCGTTTGCATGCATTTGCAGATTTAATGGTCAGATAAGTGGCAAGGATGGTATGAAAAGGGCCTGCTTAGAAACAAGTAACATTAAAAATGGGTATCTTCATCTTTGTTGCTACCGCTACTTGGTATGGAAATAGCACATTAGTTAGACCATAAGTGGTCATCACAGAAGGTAAAAATAATTAGGGAGGAAATAATAGGAATAATGTTATTTAACATTATAAATGTTTCTATATCCTCACATGTGCTTGGGTGTTGCCACTGCACCCACCTCAAAAGATGTTTATTGAAAGAGAAAGAAGAGATTAGAAAGAGAGATGACAAAAATGGTATTGAAAGAGATGGAAAAGGCATGTGGAAAAATCTTCTACCCTATAGGCTCCTCTGGCTCATTAGAAAACATTTATCCCCCTCAAGCCTAGAGGAAGCCAAAACAGTCAGTTGCACAGAAAAGGCTAGAGAAATATTTCTGTTTGCCCACTCTCATCACTTCTGCCCCAGGGACAACCTCGCCATCTTAAACTGATTTTCTCACCCTGCAGGGTTAATGCACCCCAAGACACACCTCATGCCACTGGCTTAGGGCTCAGCACAGAGCCTCGCATGCAGGCCAGTGACAGCTTTGTCAGTTAGCTTTTAGAAGGATATGAGCCCTCAGCTTTCATAATACAGTGCCAGTCACTGAATGATGGTTGGGAAGAAGGTCCCTCTCCAGACAGCTTAGCCCTTAATTGTCTCCTGTGAAGCATTTTTCTTTGGCCCAGAAGCCCTGGGTACTCAGCCCTGCTGCCTTGATACAGCACTTCTGCCCTCTCAAAAGCATCATGTAGGAGCAAAAAAGCCACTTCACTTTGCCCACAGTGCTGTGCCTCTTCCCTCTCCACTGAAGACGAAAGCCTGGGGGGTTTATTGCTGTTTTCTGTGAGATGCTGCTGTCTGGGGGGAAGTGGAAGCCAGCTTTCCACAAACATCTCAGGGCACCCAGCCTGCGCCAGCTTTGGGAAATGGGTTCGGGCGTCAGCAATGCACCTGAATGAGCAGCCAGACCTTCTGGAAGGCTGGGAGGCCAGCCACCAGCACCCAGGTGGGAGCTGGCGTAGGATGAATCCTTGTGAAAGTGCAGCAGCCTCAGCTTGTTCGGTTTAGTGTAAAAGGCAGACCCTTAAAATGAGTCACGTTTGAGGCTCCAAGTGGGAGATGGGGAGAGTTATGTTTTAAGGTCTTTGATGCGGGAGTCCAGACAAAACTTCCTTGTGATGAAGAGGACCAGTATTTTGTCTTCTGTTTAACACACTGTCAAGAGAAATGGAGTCATGGACCATGACAGAGATTTATCTGTATTGCAGCATTACCTATGCTGATGACTGTAATAATTCCTGCTCACTTAAGTCTTCTTTTGAAAAAATGCCCTGCATAGAAAAAGGTTTTCTTATGCGATAAGTATGACAGATCCTACACTTTCAAAATGCACTTCTCTGCATCTAGCCAGATCCTCAGGAAGAGGATTTTTTGTTCATCCTTTATACCACTCCAGGGGCTCTAACTGGTGCCTGCCTCATCCCGCCCCTTGAAACAGCCACGTTTCCACCAAGGCAGATGGCAGTCAGGCCTGTCCCACACATCCCTTACAGCGAAAGCGCTCCAGAGCAGAGGGGATTCTTTAACTTTTGCTTCTTTTTGCAGCTTTCTTATGACTGCTTCCCTTTACATTTGGCTTAGCCTGGCTCCCAAATACCCAGGACCACTTCCCTTTCTGTTTGGGGACAGTTCCACTTTCTCACTCTTGTCTGCTGGCGTGCTGTGGGTGCATTTAGGTTTCCAGCTCTCTACAGGGAAGAGGTTTAGAGATTATAAGATGTCCCTGTGGAAACTGCACCACTTTTCAAACATGAGAGGACATCAGTATTCATACGAGGCAGGGAAGCCCTTACTAAAACACAAAAATCCACTACATTTTTGTTCCTTCTTCTTGAAGGTGTCCCTTTAACAGCACTCAACAGCTGTTAAATGGGATAATCGCCTGTTATCCTCATGTCACTAATTCAAATGCTAATGGCTCTCAGTGCATGAGAGGTTATTCAGCCATCCGGCACCCCAGGTATGCTTTGCATGAGGAGGATGCTGAACCGATTAAGCTCCCTTCTGGGATTCTAGAAACATTGGAAAGAAATGCTTCCAGATGAACTCAGAGAGGAGATGATGTTCAAGACAGAAAGGAAAACCAGGCAGGGAGGAGGCCAGCAGGAAGGATTTGCATGGTTTGATGCCTCAGAGGGGCTCCATCCCCACACCGAGAGACCCTGCGCCCAGCCCAGCCTCTGTGCCAGCCAATTCAGCCAGGGCTCACTTTGATCCCAAATAACTGCTACTTGAACGGTGGTAGTGCTCAGCGATCCCAAACAAGGGTCATAATTTCACTGTCCTAGCTAAACCACTATCCCAGCAGTGCAATATTTGCTATTTACATGGAAACAGAGGCACCTCTTCCTAAGGGCCAGGTCACTACCACAAGGTTGCTAGCAGCAGAAGAGCAAATCTGCTCCTGGCAGGTGACACCGGGCTCAGTGACCCTCCAGCCACGCAACGCAAAGTGCCGAGCTGTTGGTACCCTGCAGAGCAAGCGCTCTGGTGCTCCTTGCCTCTGTGACAGGAAAGAGGCAGCAGAAGGCAGCAGCAACATTTTTTAAATCAACACCACTTTTACAGAGCAGAGCTTGCAACTAAAGCCACGCTTGTGTGTGTGTGTGTGTGCATGCACGCGCATGTGTGTGCAAAATGCAGTTCGATGCATTCATTTATATTTCACGCATGCAATTTCCCCAAAAACCTCCCAGTCTCTACAAAAGTATGTAGTGTCTCTTACATGGTAATAACCACAGATCGTATAGTCACACTGTTAAACAGGTCACACTATTACCCATCAGTGATATCAACACAAAAGTAGAGCTGGAGTTAAGCCTTAAACTCTTTTGTTATGAAACTGCTGATAATACACAACCCACAAGGAGGCAGGCCATCGGTGTCTGCCCTTCCCTTGCACAGAGACCAGATGACAGCTTTATGGATGATGCTGAAGGAAAGGAACAGCGGTGACTTCGGTTTCCACCACAGGCACTGGTGGATGTGCCTCACCCGTCCCTCTTGTTCTCCAAGGAGGGCACCCAGATCCCAGACATCGGTGTCATCTGTCTAAAGAGGGCAAGTAGGAGGAGAAAAGGGGAATTAACAGATCAGTATAGTACCCTGGGGGGGGAAGATATAGAAGGTGAGGAGGGAATATGGTTGGAAGAACGGATAGCTCTTCCACAGCTCTCAGCCATGATCACCTGAAATGCTTGTGACCACATTTTCCAAAGGGCTCAATAATCAATGAACACCCAGTTTTGTCTTTTGAAAAAACTATTTTGACATCAAAACAATGGTGTGTTTCTTCTCATCTTAAGCCCATGGAGGCCACTAT
The DNA here is from genome assembly GCF_000737465.1 of Haliaeetus leucocephalus. Taxonomy (NCBI): domain Eukaryota; kingdom Metazoa; phylum Chordata; class Aves; order Accipitriformes; family Accipitridae; genus Haliaeetus; species Haliaeetus leucocephalus. The sequence continues at coordinate 6,887,377 of NW_010972809.1, read as the reverse complement.
TATTTAAGGAAATTCACTGGCCAAAGCACCTTGTCAGCCTCAGCATCCATCCTTGGCTTTCTTTTTAACTTTGAAATGATCCTGTATTCAACTCTGCTGCCCTGGTATCTCCACTCCCCTCAGTATTTCATTCCTAATTCTCGACATCTTCTCCTCTGAAGAGTTACTTATGGGCAAGAAAAATTGTTCTCATTGCATGTTCAAAAAAAAAAAAAATCTCTGTTGCCATGGCAGTGGTGTGGGTTACAACCAACCATTTTAGCTGCACTAAGTTTAAAATGGTAACCAAGTTAACAACTCTTTTGTTTCCTTCTGGGAAATAAAGAACCAATGCAATCAGCTCAAAAACGAGTGCTGGGACATGTTTGCTCCTTTGGGCTTACGGGTGACCACCAGGCAGCCATGGCTGGTCCCCTCCATGGGCAGCAGGGCTGACCCAGTTTCTCCTTGGAGCTGTCATGGCAACCTCCATGGTCGTGTTTGCTGCTTTGCATGGCAAACCCTTCGATTTCTGGCTACAGCAAAGCAAGAACACAAAACCAGTGGCTGTGCGATCGGGAGGGCAGCTCAGCCTTTTGCCCTGGGTCCTGCTCCAGCACAAAACCCACGTCCATGCGGTAGCAAAGGAGTTGGACACAGGAGGGAAAGCAAGTTGTCATTTACTCTTTTCCATTCTGGTGCTGCTTTATTCCTCAGAAGGAAGCACATTCAGCCTGGCTCGATAAATGAGGCACACGCAGTCGTTTCATGTGTGCGCAGCACGGGGCAGAGCCTGACCCTCTTCCCTCCCAGCCTCCTCTGAACTTGAGGCCATTGCCCACACAGACCAAACTTGGCAGAGAGCTAGTCCCCTCAGATCCGTGAAATCCATGGGAAGAAGGACAAACAGAGGAGATGGATCATGCCTCCGCACAGGGGAAGGCGATGGCAGGAGCTCAGCCTGAATTTGACATCGCAGGGTCTGCACAAGAGCGGCAGCGGCTGAGGGGTGCCCACCTGGGCTTCTCCCAGGACCTCCAGCTTGAAGGTGGTTGTGCATTTACCCTTCCCCAGCCGTTCATTAACCAGAGAGCTGGCTGCCCACAGCGACAAAGATATGTCAGCACTTTACACTAAGAACCTTGTCAGCCTGAATGGGAGAGAAAAATGTTCCACACTGCGAGGCAGACACCCAAAAATCACTTCTGTGTCGCAGGGAGGAGGGAAAAGGAGAAGGAAAAAAAAAGAAAAAATGGCTGGCAGGTTTGATTTATAAAGGGAAATGAGCTGTAAGATAATGTGCCCAGACTGGCTAAGCTGAGGCGGATGCGAGAAAAGCGGGTGACAGCCAGCAAGCACCAGAAGAGCCCAGGCAGCGGAGAAGGAAAAGCATCAGCCTGCTCGGAGGGAGCGAGAAGCACAGAAAGCGCATGCTAAGTAGGAGTGCCGGGATGACATTTGAAAAGGGGAAAATTTAGGCCGAGTGGCAGGAAAAGCTTCCTGACAGTGAGATGCATGCACTGGAGCCATCCCGCGGGAGAAGCCCTGGAAGCCTCATCACTTGGCGTGCAAGGACCGAGCTGGAGGAAAGCTGCAAGTCCTGGAAAGGCCTTATCCAAAAGCTCGCTGAAAGTCAACAGCAAGGCTTGCTTTAATTACAGGAGGCTTGGCTCAGAGACGAACTCCACAGCCAGGAACAAGCCTGCAGGGAAGAGGGGAACTCCCAGTAGGTGACTGGGTGGCGGCGGGTCCCCGGCACGAGCATCCCCCTCCGCTCAGGAGCTGGGAAGCAAATGGGTGAGCATGATGGGGAAATAGATGGGGAAATAAAAAAATCCCTTCTCCTTTAAGGCAACGTTATCTGTCGGTGAGGAGCTGCTCCGCTGTGGCCAAGGCAGAGTCAGGGCTCAGGCTTCTGTTAGTCTGGGCCCCTGGGAAGGCCAGCTGCCAAAAAAAAAGGGCAATTTTGCTTTAGTCAGGGGGTAGGGCATGGGTGCCTGGGGAGGGAAATGAGGGAGCGAGAAGGGACACATATGCCGTGTCTCTGGATGTGCAGCAAGAAGCCCAGCAGGACGGGGCTCGGGACTGCGGGGAGGAGCCGACGGCTGAGGCAGAAGCCAAGGCAGAGGCAGAGGAGCTCCGGGGATGATGCTGTTTCCCTCCTATCGAGAAGGAGCTTTGTCTGAAGAAACCTGCGTTAAAAACAGCCAGGGTGCTGACTCCGTCCCCAGAGCTCACTGAGCCACCAGCCCTCCCCGTCACAAGAGGCAGTTTCCCCTGCGGGGAGGCAAACGGAGTAATTTCCCTTGCAGGGGACTATCCCCGTGCCCCCGTCCCTGGGCATGCTGCTTGGCCGGCTGTCCCCAGCCAGGCCAGGTGGAGCCTTTCCATCGTGGCACACGGAGAGCTACGGCACGTAGCCCCAGAGCTGCAGGCCAAGCTCGCAGGTACCCTGGTGTGAGCTGAGCATCACCCCACCGATTCCAGTGGCCTTACTGGGAGCCGGCATCACGACATCACCTCCACAGCATGAAACTGAATTTCAAACTCCGATCCCACGTGGGTTCCTTCTACCCCCAACAAAAGCATTTGTGCGCCAAGGGTATCCACATATTCACGCAGGAGATGAGATAACCAGGCATGGGCAGTTAAAGCAGTAACTGGTCTGTGCACACAGCAGCCCTAGAAGTGCTCATTGCGTGTGCCATCCATCTCCCATCCTCACTTTTACTGCTGTATTCCTTTATTTGGATACACCGCCTTCTCCATTTCAACAGCAAACCCAGCAGGGCAGGAAATGACAGCCCCTGCTATTGCCGAGCCAACAGAAATGAAGCTAAAGTGGAAAGCCTAATTTAAGACTAAAGTGCAATATTAAGAGGTTGCACTTATTTCCAGATCAGGCATTACAAACCCAGGGAATTCAGAGTTAAATTTATGCTTAAAATAAATTCAAACTTGTTGAAGTGTGGCAATGTGCAACCAAGGCATACAAATAGCCTTAATTCTGTCCTGCAGTGACACATAGCCATATGACTGTGATTAAAATGTTTTAGTACTTGTGCTCCTAGACTAGATTACCCTGATAAATACAATATTTTTTCATATTCCCTTGCTTTGCCCCTCCCCCAACAACCCTGTGCCCCAGATATTGCCACTAGCACAGATTTCACGGCCTACCAGGGAAAAAAAGATATACATCACAGGTCCTTCACATCTGTAATGGGAGCCCCGGGCTAAGCATTGTCTTGGAAATACCCTCCTACCGTCAGATCCACAGCCGCCCCTGCCCAAGGCTCTGGAGAGCACAACCTAAGTGTGCACCAAGCGAGCATTTATTCCTGCTGAGGAAAAGGGAATGGCTTTCCTCATACCTTTTATACCACTGTAGCCTACACTTATGTATTTATTTTACAAGCCCGTTAAAACCTTGGGTTTAAAGTGTAGAGAAAATAAAAGAGAGACAAAGAAAAATCATCTGGATAAACAATTACGGCTTTTTGTCAAGGACTCAGGAGCTAATCGAGTCCAGATCTGTTCCACATTCACATTTACATGCAAAATTGTACTTACTGAGCTAGAAAAAGTCAGATTAGCATCAAGAGTCAGCTCTGCCCTCAGCTATGTAGTGCAATCTCCCTGGAGTGAATGGGGGCTCCCAGGGTATAACAGAGGGCAAAGTTTGGCCCCAAATACTTGAACACCGTTTGGCCTAGATTCACATGGAAGTGGCTGCTCTGCACTTCAGTACAGTCTGAAATGACTCCCCAGAAGTTGTATTTACTTAAGAGTGTGGGTGGCCTGAATTGTCACGGTGTGTTTAAATATTTGGCACTAAATCACAGCTGTCCACTTATTTGCACTTTTGCTGCCGGGCAGCAGGAACACCCCTGGAATTAGTCAGCATCAGACACATTAATGAGCTAACAGATATATTATAGTTTACAGTTTAGACTTCTTTTGTTCACATAAATACACACCCCACCTCAGCTTCTTTCCCAGAACAGCATATCTTTTCAAACATGTTGACTTTCTAAGCTTTATTTTATTTGGCCTTTATTAATGAGCATGCAAAGTTTTGTGTTACGCGGAAAAGCACCTTGCCCCTAGCAAGCTTTCTGTGCGTTACACACAATCCTGAAGAGACTCGTTGTGTGAGGGGAAACAGTCCAGCCTCAGAGAAGTTCCTCTTCACAAGCCAAAAGCCATCTTCTGCATGCGAAGATCCCAAGTAAATATGGAACCAATAACAACTGCGAGCAAAGGCCTTAGCATACAGAAAGTATTTACAAAGTCTGTGTAACAAATCACATCAGCTGGAGGAAAACGCTTGCACCTTTGCTGTGCAGAAAGCAGGCGATCTGTTGCACAAAAGGAAAGAAAATCTGGTTCTCTGGGTTAACACTCCCACGTCTCGTTCATCCCACTTCTTCACCACCAGTAACCTTTTATAAATCACAGTCATAGCGTAAGTCATGATTTAATAACTCGCCAAGAAACTGTACGGGAGGACCACAGTGTCAGTATCAATTCTTTGTGACTTGTATGCCTGATGGATGCTAATTGCAAATCATAATCATTTTTTATTAAACAAAACACTAGAGATTTTACTAGGGTAATGCTCTAGCATGGAGTCAATGGGAGCCAGTTTTGTGTGTGTATGTGTGCGTGTGTGAATAAAAGTTTTTCATCAAAAAAATGCTTATTTGCTGACACTGAAGTTTCTTGTGGGAATACATCACTTTTGTAATTAAATTTTCATCTGGAAGATTTTTCAGGTCAAAAATGGAATTTCTGGTTGAAATGATAGCGGGGAGGAACACACAGGAAGCCAGGCTCTGAACCGAGCACCGCCGGGCCTCTCGCATCCCGAGTACTTGGCTTAATTACAGAGCCAACAGCTCAGCTGCCATATGGCCACTCCTCGCCTGGTCTTGCTCATTTTTTTTGCCGTACTCCTCCAGTGCCACTTCCCAGTTCTCCCTCCGGCCCCTCCCAGGAGCAGAAGGTGCAAAGCCCCGGGCTGAAAGCATCTGCCTGCTTTGCGATTATATTTGCCGGGAAGCATCCCCAAGGGGGTGGTTGCCTCCAGCCGGAGGAGCAACCCCACCACCAGCAGCCGCTCTCACCAGCGCGCAACAGGATCTGGGAGAGGATGTCTGGCCATATCTGCCTTCCCTTCCATGTGCAGGAACACGCCGTATCAGCAGAAAGCACCTTCAGTAAGGGCATAAATGCATCCCCCCCGGGTGGCTGCACAGCTTTATCTGGAGCGGTGCAAGAAGCGAAGAGAGCTGAGCTGCGGGCAAGCCCTCCTACCCTCACAGCCTGATTCACCAGAACAGCCCGGCTGCTTTTTGCCACCATGATGACACACCAGAGCTGCAAACCTGGTTTAACCGGCCAGTTTGCGACGCTCTTGTGTCCACAGAGTGGTAAAGAGTAGCTGGAAGGGGCCGGCCAGCCCCTCCGTGAGCTCCTCTGCGTTACAAACCTCAGCCAGGCTGCTGCAGCAGAGGTGGGGACCGAGCTGTCACCAGCCACGGTGCACAGCCCCATCCTCGGTTCACCTTACGGAGGGTAAGTCAGTCAGAAGTGGTTCAGCTCATCCACCACAGTCAAATGAGTCTGAAACACTGTTAGGAGGGATCAAAATCACATGTGCGTGTGCGGTTTCACAACACCTCCCTCTCCTCACCGCCAGCCACACCAGTTTCCTCAAAGAAAAGCAGAACAGTAGAGCACAGACCCAAAGCTACGCTGTGATGTATTAAAGCCTTGTTTTTCCCACTGCTTAAAGAACTGACCCAGCCCCCTCAAATGTTCCCAGCATATTTGAATTGTGAGTCAGAGACCACAATGGAGATGCTTGCCTAGCTTGACAAAGTTTAAGTATCTCCTGCCAAATAGTAATCGCTGATTTTTTGCTCTGTCACTCATGAGTCCTGTTTCCACCGCCCTAACCATGCAAAACACACTGCCTCATTGAGGAAGCGAGGATTACTTCTCAGATGCTTACCTGTAGCATCTCCAGCTTCTCATGGTCCCTTTTGTGGAGAGTGCTGCTAACAAACAGGTTGGAAACTTGCCTGTGCTGAAAGCTCGCTTCTCTGTACCCACAGTGGAAGCAACGAAGATAGAGGATGGAAAGAATAGCAGCAATACTGAAAAGTGAGGCCAGGAAAAACTTCATCTTTGCAGGCAGGGTCTAACATTTAAAAGAAATAATAATAATTTGAGACCGAGATTTCCATAGACTGGACTAGCACCTCACTTAGCAAAACATCCTAAGGCTTAGGAGTTAATCTGCGATGGACCGTCATACCCTTCGCTGGGCCACCACCACCACCACTGCATGAAACTTTGGCAAAAAGGAGCAGCCAGGAGTAGGAAGCACCAACCATGTCGTTCACCATAGCTAAAGCCACTGCCTGTCACGGGTTAGCATCCAAAGAGGCAAAATAAGTTTTCTCTGCTCTTTCTTCTGCAGTGGCAACAGGGCTGCAGCACTGAGCAGGGCTCCATTTTCTCTCCCCATCATCCCAACAATTCACACAGCCCTGCTCAGGGCTGAAAGGTGAATACACTTTTGATTATTATTTTACCATAGGTCACACTCATTTCCTATTTTTTAATTTCCCTACACAATTACGAGTGCTAGAAACTTTTTTTTCTTAATTAATTTTTTCCCCCTCCCCTCTTTTTCTTCCGTCAAAAGCCAAGATTCTCATGTGATCTCAGCACTCTGGCAGAGAGTCATAAGGGCTTCAAGGAAATCCCCGAGTATCACAGTGCAAGGCTCGCTCTGGAGCGAGGAGAGCTGGCAGCACCGCGGTGCACCTCAGCACTCCAGCTGTTGCTCCAGCGGTGCAGCCGTGTCAGGAGGAGTCCGAGGACCAGCAGCTGAGAAAAAATTCAGACACAACCAAACCCTCCAATGTTACATGAGGCCAAGGTCGTGTGTGTGCGCGTATGTGCGTGGGCGTGCTTTATTTTTTTTTTTTTTTTTTTTTTTTTCCCACCACAACTAGACTTAATATTTCTTCAGAGGATTCATGCTCATACTTGTACCAAGAAAACCTTCCCATTATCTTCTCCATCGCTCGGGCTGCAGCACAGCGAGCAGCCTGCTGCTATCCATCCCTGCTGTCTGGGGTTTGGGACAGCTGGGCTGCAAGACTGGTGAGATGGGGGAGTTTCCAGACTCTGAGGTGCACGAGGAGGAGAGAGATGGTTTGGGGCGCTGCTAATCTCACTCTGCAGGAGCGCTGACTTTTGCCACTTTAGCACTTGCCATGGGGAGCTTGGGGGTGGGATGTGGGGGCAGCAAGAAAAAAACCTTCAAGCAAGATTTACTCCCTTCCTTCTTAGTTAATGCTTGCCCAAAAAAATGATGCAGAGGCGGGGGGTGAATAGGTCTGAGTGGACTTCACATAACAACTGCAAACATCACACTTCGACATCTCTCTGCTTTTAGGAAGGAGGAGCCTTTGACTGAAGCTGTGCTCAAAGCCCTAGACAGCGACCCAGGAGCTCTGGGATGTTCTTCCCAGCTCCACCTCAGGCTTGAAATTTCAGGACTGTGGTGACTTGCTGACAAACCTGAGCCACGCTAAACTGAAGATAAAATACCAGTGATCCTTTTAAACTTCCCATCCCCCGCAAGCACGCATCGCTCTGAGCTGTGCACATGTACTGACCTCTCCCAGCTCCGTCCTGGCGACAGGGTGATGCACAGCCCAGACCTGCACTCCCTGAATGCCCCACGGGCTTTCGTCTAGCACGGAGCTAGGCACTAGAGGTGCGTAAGAGGGAGCAAGAAAGAAAAAGAAGCTGTTGCAATGAGCAACAAGTACAGATCCTAATATGGATGTTAGGATCCTGAAACAACATGGACCCTAAGCCCATTCAAATCAATCAGTGAGGGCTTCCAATGCCTTTACTAGGCTTCGGCTGAATACAGTAAAACCAGTAGTAAGTATCACAGCAGCAGGAATAGATTTTACAGTCCCAGCTGATGGGTCAAACCCTGACCTGATCATCAGCTGAACTCATCCACAGAGGTGACTGCTCCAGGACAGCCGCACTGGCAAAGCCATGGGGATGGGTGGGAGAAGGGTGCTTGTTCTCCCACCCGCTGCCAGTTGCTTGGTGACCAGCCTACTTCACATGTCCAAGCTTGAATATGACATCATCTGTGAGCAAAAAAGTGTGTCCATTAAAAACCACCTATACCAGCTAGAGCTATTGACGGGAGACAGACCAAAACAGCAGGCAAACGGGGCCACCGTAAAGTTGGAGCGAGAGGCCTCAAGCTCCTTGCCTCACGCAGTTCAGTTGATGCCAAGCTAATCGAGCTTGGAAGGAGAGCTGCTCTTGCAAGGGGGTCTTCTGCAACCAGCTGCATGAGACCGCTGTCATCTGAGCTGAAAGAAAAACCCTATTGTATGGCCACAGTAGGAGGTTGGACCAGCTAGTGCAGGGGGATGCAATGCATTTTTAGAGCACGCTATTCTGGACAACAAGCTTTGGAAGGTGTTTCTGGAGGCTGAGCCAACGTCACAGTGCTGGCCCCAAAAATTTTTCACATGTGCCCATCTTAAAAAAGGCATTTTAAAGAAATCTGGATTGCAATCTGAATGCAGGCAGCTCCTTTCAGCTCTCCATCCTCAGAGGCAACACAAGCAGATCAAGCAATTCAAGGGGCATAAACTGGCCCTGGTAGAGCCTCAGCCCAGTGTCTGGGCTTGCTCCTTAAGCCAAAAAGAAAGAAGGCGGCTGCAAAACCATTGCATATTGACCTGGAAAGTTTCTAATGCTGTTTGTTGGAGCAGTGGCTCCCACCAGGAGCACGCCAGAGTCCTCTCCCTGGTAGTGTGCTGCCACCGAGCCATCGGCTGGGCTGTGAGATTGTCAGCTGTTACTTAGCAGCCCAGGCGACTCGCATTACAAAATCTGGAAGAGAGATGGAAGCTGAAACCAGAGAAGCTGCAAACAAGGGATAGCAGCCTCCCGCAGCAGAGCAGGACAGGCTGCCCACCGGGAGTACCTCCAGCGCTTGGGAGAGGACAGATTTTCAGCGCTGGGCACTCAGAAAACCCACGTGAGCACATGCATTTGCACGATGCGCAACGACCCTCTAGCTCTGGACGCAGGCACCGGCCCCCCGCGTCTGGCGTTCAGACGCGAGGACTTCAGAGGCCTAAAACAGGGGACGCACCTCTCTCCCGGCCCTGCTAACTCACAGCAGTTGCAAAGGAGACAACAGCAAACGTCCCCCCTCCAACCCACCGCTGGCACCTCCATCCCCAGCCATCTGCCAGGCCGATACGCCCTTACGAACGGGCTTTGGCAGAGCAGCCTCCCCAGCCAAAGTAAGGTTTGTATCCGGGGCTAAAGATCAAACTGTATCTATCTCTGAACACACCTTTGTTAGTTTTGGCTGCACCCTTTCAGGTATCACCTGCCTCCTCAGGCAAACACGTTCCTACCCCGAGCACCACCAGGCTGCCGCGCTCCTCCGAGGACTGCTTTTGGGCTGGCAGGTACCTGCGCGCCTACCGCATCCACAACAGCGGCGAGCAGCCGAGGAGGGAGAGAGCCCCCGGGACTAACGCGTCGCAGGGAGCGGAGGAAGGAGCTGGAAGCAGATTCACGGTCAGGCTGCTGTTTGGCTTTGCTGGAAACAAGAGTGGAAAGCTGGCACCGCATCCAGCCGCCCCAACAAACGTTGCATTCATATGCAGAGCTACGGAGCAAATGATCTGTCAGTTGTTCATCTGGAGAACAGGTTTCACCAGCCTGGATTAAATGATTACGTTGCCGCAGCATGTGCTTCTTGCTGCTTTTGGAGATAAAGGAAGTAAGGCGAAAGTACCGCAGAGAGAGGCCTGACCCTGCAACCCAGCTCCAAGCACCTTTACTCTTGGAGAAGGTTCGGACCGGCACGGAGCACAGGGGATGCGGCGTGAGTGCGTTTAAAAGGCAGCATTTCAGTGCTGCTGCGCTGAAATCGCTAGTGCAAGAGAACACCTCGTTCGAGTACAGGAGGTGTATACTTTGCCTCATGTTACTGCCTCCAGATGCGCACCAGACTGGCTGTATTTCTGAGCCTTCTGCTCCTCGTTCCCACAAAGCTGAAGGCAGGGTGAGTGCACTTGGAGGTCTAACAGCACATGTGCAGCGGCGACAGGCTCCACCAAAGCCTGCGTCCTGCCTTCACAAAACCCCCGTTGAGTGACTCCCTTAGGATGTAATTGCAGTCGACTTCATTCCAGGCCGTGAGCATATGTCTGGCTACGGACATTACTGCAAGCACACAAGGAAAAAAAAAAAGAAACATAAAGGAGAAAGTGCAAAACAACACTCTTGTAATCCAAGCCCAGTTAGGATAACGGGTGTTTTTCTCTATAGGAAAAGGTTACTTCGCTACCTTTGGCAGTCCGGCCAGCTTCCCTGCATTAGTCTTTTGCAAGGCAGAAAAGGAAGCCTGACACCATCTCAGCAGACTCAAAAACACAACATTGCACCAAATCCGTGGCCCCTGGCAGCACCCCCTGAAGCCCTCTAGAGCCCACGCGGGCAAAAAGCAGATGCCCAAAGAGCCGACACAGCAGCTTTAGGACTCTCCCAGACCTCGGGGGAACCCTTGCACGGGGGAGCCCACCGCATCTTTCTTCACTCCGTGGCCTTTGGCGGTGACCGGAGCTGGCCCCGTGGCCCCGTCTCTCCGGGGAGGATGCATCTGCGGTGGGGGCGGTGAGAGGCGCAGGGATGCAGCCACAGCACACCGCGGGCAGCAGGAGCCGGAGCCACCACCCTCTGCCCCCACCGTGTTTCACAAGATGAACGGTAGCAGCAGCGCTATCGCTTTTGTATTTGCCTTTTTTTTTCTTTCCAGATTGAGCGAACCCACACATCGGTCCATAGCTCACCCTCAGGAACTGTACAAACACTGCTCTGGGGAAAACTTCCTACAATAGCCCGCAGCAAGCACCCAGCACCCAACGTTCCCAGCCCAAGCAGTTGCAGGCTGGCAAATCTCTAAGCCATGCAAAATAATGTCTTATCAATGGGAAGTGTCAGACAGGCCTAAGCAACACTGAGCTGCCCTCCCCACACCAAGTGGCCGTGAAAACACGTAGGATTTGTCCAGCTGGGATGGCTCCCTGTCAGGCATTTACATTTGTGACTCGTGGACGAGTCTTTAAAAATACATTCTGGTGCACGTACGGATGTACTCCCAGATATACTTACATCCACAAGCACATGACCTAGGAGGTGGGTTCGAGCTAAAGTGACTCAGCCTCCCAGTTACAGGAACAAAATTAGCAACCACTCATAAACGTCTTATGTCTTAGATGGGGCTAGATGGCACTGTAACTTAGTTAATGTGCAAGCCCTTTGCCTCAGGAGATTTCACTTTGGCATTATGATCAGTGGAAAACCAGGAAAGCTGGTGCTCCCTAGGGTATATTTTCCAGAGCTGGGCTAGTAACTCACACTGACAGCCTGATTCAACACATTTTCTAGGTACCTAGTTAGGAGCCGTGTCCAATAATTTAGTCATCCTCTGGAATTTACTTATTTTATTTTTTTGAGCAAATAATTCTTGGCTTGCGAGCATTTAAACATATGTTTTTCCCCAATACTTGGCCTACATTTTCCCTGCTTTAATTTATCCCATTTCTCCTCATTAACCCCTGCCCCCCACCCCCGTTGTTCCCATGCTGGATCCCTCTACCTCTCCCAGGAGAACAGTGATGAAATGCCATTCGCCTCCCAGACCTCCTGGCACATCACCCCTTCTCTTCAGGATCAGCTCGGCGAGGCAGAGAGCCCTTTGGCCCTGAGCCCCTGAATCACTTAAGGATGCACAACTGAAACAGAGCAAGGCAAAGCGGTGGAGGGAGGCGAGGACTGGGCTTGCACCGCAGGGACCTGGCTGGATTCAGGTCAGAGCATTCAGGTCCCACAGCCTCGAGCCTCTGCCTGAGCCAGTTAGGAGATGAACGAGTAAGGATCTGCCCTGATCTCACACCCAGACCTTCCAGAGCCTCTGCACTCAAGCGAGCACGCCGCGGCTAATGGCACCGTGCCACCGCAAGGGAATGGCATCCACATGTCTGGGGGGGAAGCAGGGGGACGTGCCGTCCTGGTGCAGCACATCTGCCTCCAGGGCTGGGAAGAAGATGGCCACCTCTTTAGCAGAGACTATATCCATCACATCTAATACTCAGATGAGTATCTCTCTCCCATCATTTAACAAGAGGAGCAGCCCTCTGAGAAAAAAAAAACAAACTTTTCCCAGCAGAGAATCCCATCAGCTTCCTGACAGCCTGGGTCATTCGTGCCTGTGAATCTGCCTCCCCGTTCCTCAAGTAACAGATTAGTCACGTACATTTGCAATGGCAGGGATTCTGCCAAATAGCTGAGGAGCAGGGCAGGAGGAGGAGAACGGCAGCATGACGAGAACAGGCAGAGAAGGGGAGAGGAGAAACGAAATGTTTCTTCCTCTTCTCCCATGCCCCTTTGGTTTTGAACAGCGTTTGCATGCACAAGCTGCAAAACAGCTGCATCACGTGCTGGAGGTGAAATCCAGGCGTTATCTAGCCGAGACACTTGGACAACCCTGCCTCTCCTCTTTCACCGCCAGGCTGGCAGGAGCATCGCCCAGGAGCCAGAACGCCGACAGCTCCTCTGAGGTTGGGACCAAAAGCCTCCCTAAATACGGACGACATTTGGCAACTGGGAAAACCTCTCGCTTGAGCTCCCATCTTCCAAGTGACTGACAAATGCCAGACCCCAGCAGGGCTGACAAAGGCTCGGGGCTGCAAAGTGTCCCGCTTAGAGGCAAGTCACTCAGAGAGGAAAACAAACAGGCAAAAGGTCCCCGATAATCCAGCTCCCAATTAGTACGTAGCTAACTGCAAACAGTTACTTCCTTCTTCCAATAACATGCATGAAAAATCACCGTCCTTGTTGGAGCAGCAGCGCGTGGAGCCTGTGAGCGGGTCAGACTGCTCCTCCGTGCTGTACACGCTTGTGTCAAACTGTCCCTGTCCTGACATGCTTCTAGCTGCAAATGCCCCCGCAGGTAACAAAGAGGGAGATTCAAAGCAAGAGCACCTGAGTGATCCAGTAACAGGAAAAAAAAAAAGCAGACTGTTTCGGGTCATCTGATGTGTGCACACATTCCCAGACGCTCAGTCTGTCCCCTGTAGCTCAGGGAAATGCTAAATGGGCAGCATGGCCTGGAGAAACTGTAAAGAGGGGGAAAGCAGACGAGTGCCTGGGGAAAAGCAGATGAGCAGGTTTTCAAGGCAAGCGTCGCTACTGCAATAAGAGATAGGGACACATGTAGGCGGTCCCTGTCCTGGTAATAAATAACAGCTACAAAACTCTTATTAACCTCTGTAAAACATGTCGGTCCTGCCAGTACGTCCATCACGAAGCTATCTGTCACATGTTAGCACTGTGGTAGTCACTTCAGCTGTCCCAGAGGAAGACGGAAAACACAGCAGGCCGGTCACACCATTCCGTATGCCAGCCAAGGGGAGTCACAATCTCGAAGGATGCATCCTTGTTATGATAAAAGTGATGCTCCCCTCCTGTATCCTCCACCTTAGGGCGCAGCGCTGAAAAAGGAGAATAAGATACAAGCATCACTTCCGAGACAGGAACCTCACCATTTCACACAAAATACCAAAGAAAACCTCAGAAATCTTCTAGTTTCCCTCACAGGAACAAGCAGGCATGGGGCTACGCATGAGCATCTGCTCTGGTGCATTCACCCGCAGCCCAGTGCAAGCCTGGCCCCATTCACTGGCAGGGATGGGAAGAGCTGGGCCCCTTCTCCTCTTGCCATCCCACTTCCCAGAGGGGAATTCAGGGCACCAGTGGCCTAATGCTGGCAAGAAAAGTCCTGTCCCATGTGCTGCCAGGCTTCCCCACAACCCCGTCTAAATGCTGTCCCATTTCAGAAACAACATGGGGAAGAGGGGGAAGTGAATAAACCAGAACTCTGATATCTGGCACTACGCCAGGACATAGATTAGACCAGTCAATCATTTTAATCACCATCCAACATTAACAACCTATTTATGCAATTTACTCTAAAATGCGCATAGCACTATGGTCTGTTTATAATGCTAATTGGGGCAGTCCTGAACCAAACAGCCAACCTAGGTAACAAATTATCTATTTGGGGGGATTTTTTTGGTTGGCTGTTTCCAGAACTGCACTAGAATACTGTTTTGCTTAGGTTTTTGCTTCAACGTATATATTTTTGTCTGTTTACTTTTCAATCTCACGTATTTGGCAGACAATAAAAAATGCAGAGCAGTAACCAACACTACACATACTTACCATGTGACACGGGATTATTCTTCCAGGGCACTCACATCTTGTTCCTGTCCTGCATATTTATTTTTGTACTCCTGTGAGGACTTGGATGCTCAGGAAGGATGCTGGGTTTAGAATTACTGGACCTAAGTAGCTGGAGGTACATAAATGAGCAGTATGCTGAGACCTGAAGGAAGCCGATGGCTTTACTAGGTCATCAGCTAACCCACGCAGCCAGGAGTGCAGGGTGTCAGTGAAGGAGATAAGCCAGGTCCAAGACAGAACCCAGCACACGCCTGTGGGAGTTTTGTGCTCCACAGAAGCACTTTACTCTCCCTTAAGGAAGAGGGAACATCGGAGAGAGTTCCTCCCCCTCCATCCACACCATTAATGCCTCTCTGTTATTGCACACACTGGGAAGGATGCGTTGGGTACACAGAAGCTACTACCTGCCACACACTGAGCAAAACCACAGAGGAAAAGATGGTGCAGCCTCTGCTCCGGTTGTGTCCATCCCACATGTCAATGAACAATAAAAACAGAGCACTGAAAAATAAAACCCAGTGCTTCAAAAAGCCCCCAGGAGAGTATCTTCAATGGTATCATTTTTTTTTCTGCTTCTTTCTGATCCTTTTTTTACTGTTGAAGTTGACATCTTTTCCTCTTGCTGAACCAGCATTTCCTGAGAGCAAACCATTGTCAGAAATTTTCCGTCCAGCTCTCAAGTGGATTTCAACACTCGGTGCTTGTGCATGCTTGTGAGAAGAGGTTAATGTCAATCTCAGAAAATTATCTACAGGATGTGCAAAAGAGTACCACCAGTGAGGAGCAGCACCTTCATTTGGAGAAGTTCAGACACTAGCTAGTTTCTTTGCCTCAAATCTGGGGTCAGCTCTTCTCTGCTTGCTTACATCTGTAACGGCAATCCTCTTTCACGTGTTTACTGCCCAACTGACCTGTCACTTGGAAAAAATCCTTCCATGGGGAACACTGCCTTTCGTGACACAGCACATCCCTTTTCAAACACCCTGGAGACATTCTGATGGTTTTAAAACCAAACATCTTGGAGAAGAGCATTGCTCTCCCAGTAAACAGCAGTACAGACGGGCCTCAGAAGCTAAACAAGTGAGGCAGGAGCTTGTGGGAGGAGATGGTAATAAATACAATAGCCAGCTTCTTAATCACCGCCCCTAGTGCCTGATAACCATTACCTTGTCAGAGCTGCCCTGTGCCTAGTGGTGACGGGACAGCTCTCCACGCTTGGAGGACTTTACCCAGCAAAATTTCTCCGGGGATGAACATGCACTGAAGTATGAGCACACTCACGTAATTTTTTAAGAACTCGGAAAAGAAAAATCTCCTGCACCATCAAAGAGCCATCAGGCACAAGGCAGCCCCAGAATGGCAGCCCCAAGTCTGCAGCGGTTGCACTCAGCAACCCCAACCGCCAAGGTTTTTTTGGAAGCGGGAAGGGACACAGTGAAAACCAGCCTGTCCCCGTTCAGAATTTCTGCCTGCGGGGCACTCAAGCCAGAGCTGCCTTAATATGTTTTTAAAGGCAGGCAAATGACAAGCAAGGCATCTTCCCCTTCAAAACCCTGCGCTCCTCCTCCACTGAGACATCTATAACTGCTATCATCAGCTTAAGGGGCAGTAACTTCACCAGCAGGTGAAGCTGGTTTATGAGGGGGAGGGGGAAGAGTTAATCCAAATTCATCAACCCACCCGCTGTCATCAGCCAGCAGCTCTGAGCGCACTGGAGGGGAGGCAGGCGGGTCACGACATCCCAGCAGCACGTCCAAGAGAGGATGCCTTTTCGAAAGGACACAGCTGATTCATCACCCTGCTTAAGTATCACGGGCAGTTTCAGCTGCAGAGGCCTGACCTGTTTGGCAGCAGCCGGCCAGCATCAGCTGCCTCCTGGAAAAGGGAAATTAAAAATAAAAAGCTTTGAAATGACAGAGTGAGCAGAGGAATGGGGGGGGGGAGAGGTGGGCTTGCTCTGGTTGGGTAACGGGCTAATTCCCCCCTGCTCCTGCCTGTGACTCCATCTAATTACCCTGTTTCCTCTGAGCTGATTGGAAAGTGGCCTTGTGTCTGGAAAAGGCCGTAAGCATCTTACATGCATCTGTTCCACCTAATCCCTAATAACTAGTGCCTGTGTGTTTGTGGAGAGGAGGAGGAGGAGGTGGGGGAGGACGAGCGGGGAAGGCCCGGGAAGGGTTTCCCATGTCGCTGCCATGTGGCGGTGGGCAGGGCTGCCCTGCCGCCCGGGCTGGGGGCTTTCGGGGAACTAACACTGTTCCTCTTCTGCCCGTTTCACAATCCGGAGGTCCTTTCCTCCTTCCTCTTGTAAGAAAGAAAAATTTTATTTAAAAAAAAAAAGAAGAGAGCGCCGGGGTGGGAAGAAGGACGTGTTTTGCTGAGCCTCGCTGCAGTTCGGATCTGTTTAAGCCACTCATTTTCCCCTTGCCCTAATCCTGCATTATCCTTTAGGAATGACGTTCAATTCCTGAAGGGGGGTGGGAAGTGCTCTCCAGGGCCCTGCATGGTTTGCCCAGGAATTTGGATTGCACTTTTTATGTGCAGCTCTGGGAAGGGGCAGAGGGACAATTATGCAGCCGTTTAGTAGCAAGGCAGGCACATTTTCAGCGAGCTCTTCCTAGCGGGAGCTAATTCAACGCGAGGAGAGCGCAGGGATAAACAGCTCCCTTTGCCAGTAAAAGGATTGTCACATCTGGAATTTACACAAGTTACGAGGAGCCAGGAGCCACTATTTTGTTTCGCTCACACCGCGTCGTAAAACATGTTAGCACTTTAAAAGCGTTGCGAAGCAGATGCACGCAGGACAAGGTCTCGCAGAACCTTGCCGTGCCCTCGCCCTCCCCTGCCGTCAGCGGGGGACACCGGGCTCGGCCTCGCGTCTTGCTCAACACCCTCAACTTTGCTCCAGCCGCTGGGAAGGGAGGCTTTTGGCCTCCGGCACAACCGGCTGGCGGTACCAAGTCACATCTCCGCGTGACAGCCCCGGGGGGCTCCCGGGCGGGAGAGGGACCCGCTGTGCCCCCGGCACACCTCGCAGGGGATGCCAGCCTCCCCCCCAGGTTCAGCCCACACGGAGGAGGACTCAGTCGCCGATCGCTTTAAACCGATTTCGAAAAGGTTGGCTGCGCCTCTGTGGGGTGTTTATTTCCAAGTGCTTTCCGCGTTTATCCAGCCAGTTTTCCACTGTTTTGCTTTGGGATTTTTTGCAGTTGCAAGCTGTGAGTGCTCCTCCTGCAAGAGCCTCCTCGCTCATCCCTCAGCATGCTAACGATGCCAGAGGTGGTAACAAGTCCCGTGGGCTGAGCTGCACCTGGTTCCCGTCGGAAGCCCTCATCCTCACCCCAACAAGGAAAGGCTCTGGGAAGCATCCTGCAAGAAAGAGCGGTGGGATACAGGTGCCTGCAGGCTGGACCCATCCCGTCCAGTAACGGTGGAAATAAAAAATTAAGGGGGAGAAAGCTGAGGCCAATGGCATTAGCCATTGCTAATGGCATTAGCCATTAGCTGAGAATTTCATCTTTGGTACTTCATACCTGAACATAGCTCTTAAGGATGAGCAAGCCAAAAGCCAACAGCCCATCTTTTCCAATTTGTTTTTTTTCTCATTTTGTGTCACCAAGCAGCGGTAACCCAAGAAACCTGCTGCCCACTGACTTTCATGAAGGACCGAGCCAGCCTGGGTGGGAAAACAAGTATGAGCACAAAAGTCATCTCTCAGCCTGCCGTGCCGGTTGTGAAACACTGTGCAGAGGTAAAGGCCTGCAGGTTACCGTGTGGAAACCCAGCCGTGATTTACACCTCCTCCTCATCCTCCCACCAAGGGATGAAGGGCTGCCTCGCGGAGGCTCACGTCACCCTGCAGGGGACCGGCAGCATCTCTGCTCGCTTTGCTGCCTGCTGGCAGGGCACAAACCCAACTTTTGTGAGCCATCCACCTAGCCCATCCAGCAGCAGATCCACTGCCCGGAGTCCCACCAGCACTCACACACGCCTGTCGGGGAGCAAAACTCACGCCAGGGATGGCTCCCCCGCAGCGGGATGCACAGCACCGGCCCTGTGAGGGCCACGTGAGACGGGGAGAGTCGGCCGCCTTCTGCTTCAGCTCTCGTGACTGGCTGGAAAAGCGAAGTGAAAGAGCACGGCGGGAAGCTGCAAGGTCGCACTTCGCTTGTAACACTGTCCTCCCGGTTCCTGGGCTTTCCTTTTTTTTTTATTTTATCAGAAAGTGCTGGTTTTTATTTTCTCATCAAGATAACATTATCTTGATGAGAAAGGTGCACCAGCTGAACTTCAGCTTTGCTAGTGTGATGCAGAAGGCATCCCACATCACTCTAACTAAAATTTAAAGCCCCTCGAGGTAACTTGGTGCAACTTTCCCATGAGCACAGGCTCCTGCCACTTTAAGACCAGCAGCTGAAAGAAAAAAATTTAAAAAGTGTCTTCAAAACCTCCATCTTTAAGTACCAGATAAGTGGCATAAACACTCGAAGTAGTGTGCCCAGAACCACTGGCAGTTTTCTGTTAATTCAGCCTGAAGTGCTGTGAAAATGGAGGCCACCTTCCTCCCAAGCTGCAAAGACGGCTCCAGTGAGGAGTGCTCATGGCTCCTGAAAGTCAGGCCGTGCACCCGGGGCCCTACACAACCCTCTCGGAGCCTGCTTAGACCCCTTCTTTTCCCCCATTCTTAAAAGAGAGAAAGCAAACCCTGAAGCCTGAGCCCCTAAGCTGCGAAAGCATGCCTGAAGCAGGCAGGCCACTGAAAACACACCGTTTTTTCCCCACCTCTGCCTGCTTTGGTTTGTCAGTGCCTGGGAGTCATCTTGTGCACCCCTGGCTCCCGAGACTGACCGGACCACGGGTGCCCCAGTAGCACGGACTTGCCTGAATGTGCAAGGGTTGGCATGGAAGAGAAACAGTAGCAAGCAGATGGTGTTTTAGGGTGAGAAAACATCCAGTTGATCAAATTTATGGCCAGAGGTTGTGCTTACAATTACAACTGCAGTCTTACTCCCTCCTCCTCAATATCCCACCGGCTCCAGGTAGGAAGAGACCAGCCGTGCCCCAATGGCTCCAGCCCTCTGAACACCTTTTCCACAGCCTGGTCGTTGCACCCTCAGGAAAAAAAAAAAAAAAAAAAACCAAAACCAAAACCAACCAAAGCTGTTTCTCAAAAGACACACTGGCATGAACTCTGCCCCCAGCTACACCTCCGAACGATGGGAGCTGCAGAGGGATAAGGAGGAAGAAAGTCAGGCTTGAACAGATCTCCTCTATTAAAGAATCAGCGCAGGAAGACATTTACTTGCACCAAAGTACCAAAGACAAGCTAGGTATCCAAATACTTCTGAAGACTGGGGTTTGCCCAGCTGGTCAAAACTTGCCTCACATTTACTTGCGGAGCTGGGAGGAGACCATGGATGTATGGCCATCTCTGCTTCCCACAGTTAGTGCCTGTTGCAAGAGCAAGTGACCACAGTTCAGGAGCCATGTCTCCTGGCCCATGCTCTACACAGAGATCTGAAATCAGTCCCTCAATATCTTGCATTCTTTGAGATCCCTTTCAAACCCTTTATAAAGATGTTCAAAAAAACCAGAAGTCTTTACATGACAAATTCCACACGCTGCATAGACAGACATATGATGGTTTTAAAAACTGCTGAAGGAATAAATTCACTGTATCCTGATTCATGCTCTGCATATGGCATGATGCTACTAGCCTAGATGTATGAAATAAAACAATAGCTATATTGTATGATAGGGCTTAGCATGAAGAGGCCCTCTATTTTCTACTCTGCTTTCACTGATGTCCTATCTTTCCAGGAGAAAGCCTTCACAAATTTTCAGTTTGGGGATACCGAGCAGATTTATTCTGACACCCTTCTCTGGGGAAAGTCTGTGGCTCCCAAAAGATGGGCCATGGATGCAGCATCAGTGCAGTGACAGCCCACTGAAGGGCATTCGTTATCACCCATCCCAACTGAGCTGATTAATCCTCGATAGCAATGGCTTATTTTAATTGTCTGAACTCTGTTAAGGCAGGACTGAATCCCCTTAACTCCTCTAATTCTAGGAGCTGGATTTTCAGCTCGCTTCATGGGTTTTTTTTTCCTTTCAGTCTTGCACTCTCTTCGCACTAAGTCGCATACCACAGACCATACCTCCAGAAAACCAGTATCTGCAGGTCCCTGTCCTGGCCAGGGGAAAAGCTGCTCTAACTTGGAAGATGCCCCTACTTTGAAGGTGCCCCTCCAGAGGTACTTTCCAACCGAAACGTCTCTGAGATGAAGGCATTATACTACCTGAACAGGGACACGCAGAGCCGAAGCTGCATGAAGCTGGGCTAATCCGGAGCACGGCTGGGGCACTAGGCTCCCCTGGGAGCCTGGAGATGCCTGACCGGGGGGACATCGCCTGGCCAGAGACGCACGGTCTCCTTGGGGGCTGTTGTTAGTCAGCAATGGGTAAAAAAAATAATGCCATGCCAACGGGCTTCGGGACCCAGTGACCGCTCCTGAAAATGTCAGCTGATAGAGCTCGCCCAGGGCTAGGCAGGGGGTGAACTGGCAGAAGCACCAAAGGTGGCTCCGATCTCCCCATTCCCAGATCTCTTCTTTAGCCACAGACTCTGTGGTAAAAACTTAACTGCTGCAACTTTATGTAACAATTATGCCACCATTGGATTTCACAAAGCACCTGCAAAATCCAGTTAACTTACCACACCAAATAAAAGAAAAAAATAAGTTACTTCACATGAGAAGATAAAAAAATGGCATTATTTTCAAGGGTGAAGCCTTTATGGTTTTTATTTAAATATAACCCCCTATTTAAGCTATTAACCTAACTTTAATGCAAATCCTTGAGAACTTTACCTAATATTCTCTAATGGGAAAATGTAAATGAGAAATTTCCGAAGCAGATAACGAACTGCTTTTACAAACAGCAGAAGGTATTTCGTCCACACCACAAACGTTATAGGCGATCCAGCGAGGGGCTGAGCAGACACAAACCATACACATTTCCATATGAACTGGTGTAAATCAGGAAGAATTCAACTGGTCATTAAGTGTAACAGAGATCTAGGGTTTTGCTCTGGCTGTAGCTTATTCAACTATGGCTTTATATTTAAATACTTTTACAGTATCCTTCACACTGGGACTTTGGGGCTCCGAGGCAGTCAGTGATGCAATTAGATAAAAGACCAATTTAAGGGCTATTTGACTTTTCATCCCTACTTCTTAGTGCCTTGCTTTTGTGGGTTTAAAGCATAATCTTTTGACTAATTAAATACATATGAATATTCTGTTGCCTGCGCAATGAATATGTAATTAGACTCAGGAGAAAGATTATGTGCTCTCTAGCTGATACTAACACTTCAGCATAAAGGTACCCCAGACACCACTAAATGTAACCTATGAGCTT
This sequence comes from Haliaeetus leucocephalus, assembly GCF_000737465.1. Classification (NCBI taxonomy): domain Eukaryota; kingdom Metazoa; phylum Chordata; class Aves; order Accipitriformes; family Accipitridae; genus Haliaeetus; species Haliaeetus leucocephalus. Next base: position 6,865,591 of record NW_010972809.1, on the reverse strand, counting down.
CTGCTAATAACATGCTGCCTCTGATCTCCAGAGGATTATCTTACTCTGGAGCTCTTATAGGAGCCGTATATTGAAAGGGGCCTGAAACAGATACCCTGTAATTTATGTCCCTGCTTAGTGCCTCGGTGAGGAAAGGCGGCCTTTGCTCCAAATTGTAAGGGTTTCTTTCCTTCTCTTTTCTTTGGGTCTGAAGTTAACGCACGTGATCTTCAGGGAGCAGGAGGCTGTAAGGAACCTCTGGGTGGTTTCAGGGAAGAAAGCGTATTTTGTTGCCCAAGCTCCACCTTTTTTTTTTTTTTTCCATGTCCAGGACCACTTTTTCCCCTTAGAAACACAGAGAAACCTCTTAAATAAATTATATTAGGCAGGGCCCTTTCTCTCTGCTCCAAAATTAAAGAAGTATGTCAGCTGCTTTATCCTCACCAAGCACATACTTTGTAAGCAGTGCTACCTCCCAGTGCTATTATTTGCTATACCTCATAAATATCAGACTCCTTTTCCTTTCCTCTACTTGGCACTTTTCCCATCAATTTAGGTTGCTGGGTTTTGTTTTTGTTGTTGTTTTTTAACAGAGGTTACCCTCCCAGCCACCACATGATAATGCTTTCCCCCCTCCTCCTCTGTGGTTAGACCAGCTCAGACAACTAGATAAATATTGTGGGGAACTGACCCTTAAATATCAGGTTTGCCTCTATTTTTTCACAGAGGTCTTTATTTCTTTAAGTTGTAGGTGGTCTCCTTAAGACAGCAGGGAGACGAGTCTGATATAGTGAAAGGGGGGGAAAAGAAGAAGCAGAAAAATCCCCTCAGGATGTTTCCTGTGGTAAAACAGAGTAAGGAATATTTCAGTAACAGTAAGAAATATTTCAGGGCAGCTCCAGACAAATTCAAATCCAAATCTTCTGTGAGGTTCAGTGAACTCTGCAAATCGTGCGTTTCCTCCAAAACCCCAAACCAGGCAACTAGAACTTGATTTTGGAGCGAGTAGTGGAGATGCTGGCATTTCTGTACCCCTTGGCAGTTGTGAGGAAGGTTGGGGGGGGGGGGGGTTTAAGTGGGTGTTTTTTCAGAGCAAAGTTCGCTTGGAAAAACAGTGGTCTAGCTACTGAAAATCAGCCTCTATCAACCAAATCTAGTGTCAACCAAAGATTTACACAAGGAGGGGAAAAAGCTCCTTTACTAGAAGTATGGTCTCAGTGTAAGTGATCCACAAATTTCCTCTCATCTTAAAAAGAACATGATACCTGGACAGGCCAAGAGATAACAACAGACATGCAGCCTCAATGTTGGCAATACCTGTGACATTGCTAGCATTACCCTCAAGTTAACACAGCAAATCATGGGGTAACATTGCAGTTCAGTCACTTTTCCATAGGGTCTAACTCCTTAAATAACTTCCTTCAGCAGGAGACCGGCTTACTTTTTTTCTGTTGTTTACATTGTCAATAAAACATGTCCTCTGCTGTCATTGGGGAGAACTGTACCAGAGAAGATGTCAGACCTATGTCAGTGTACTTGATCTCCGGATTTCGTCACACGTAACACGCTTCACTGCAATTGCTTTACTTTACCCCTTGCTCAACACAAAAAGGTACCCGGACTTCAGGGTCTCATATCCGTGCGTAAACTTCAAGGCTGACATACCTGAACGTCAAGAATGAAGCGCAGATCTCCTTCACAGCCCCAAAAGCAGGCAACTTGGAAAGTTTGGGGATGAAGCAGCTACTTGGCTAGAAAGCGCTGTGTGTTGTTCCCAGCTTACGTCAACCAACTCAAAGTAAAGCTGCTCCAGTCCTGGGGCCACAGGTAGTCAGGCTGGCCCCAGTGCCACCCCTCTGCAGCACACCCCCAGCCGCGGCGGAGCTGCTCCGTGCCACTCACTGCATTCTGCTTGCAAGGCTTTGATGGTTGCAGGTACCTGACATATGCAGGCATCTGCTGGGACCCTTCATTCACTTTTCTCAAAGCCCTTTCCTTTTGGGAAGGAAAACCCAAAGTATCTGCCTACCCACATGGAAATATACCACATATCTCAATCAGAGCTGCCGAGGCAGATTGCTAAATTTAATTACCAGTTCCAAGGGCTGAGACTGTGAATGACAGGTCAATTCATGCAGTGAGCTAGCAAAGATTGCTGATAAATACTTTCTAATTGAAAGGATGATAAAACACCTATTAGTCACTGAGGAGCTTAAAGAATGAGTTAGTCCTAGGGTATTTTTACACTACAAAGATCAAGAAGTGCTAATCTCGTCAGCACTCTGCCATCATTTCCTACCAGCCCAGTCACTCAAAAGGTTCAGGAAGGATCGTGACATTGCAGGGGGTGACCAGTCACTGCTTCCTCACTCCTATTAAGGAGATGAATAGAAATAAGCATTAGCAGCGTGGATGAAATCTATTGTACTCTGGAGAACATCGGACACTTTTGTGAGTTAGGAAAACAACAAAGAACAAAAATAACCTCTTGCACACAGCTCCCTTGGAAAACTGGCTGTATTAACAACACGACGTATCCTTTGTACTGCACCTTTTAGCCCAAAGCATACAGTGGAGGCTAGTGGGCATTAGGAGTCCAGGTACTTAAGGCCCACCCCCAGCAATAGCAATGATCTGCTGTATACAAGCAGTTTGAAACTCAAAGGCAGGACTTTGCCCTAGAAAGACCACTACATAGGGACGTGTATCTTTTTTCGCTAAGGCATTAGGACAGTCACTCTGGCTGTAGGACACGGCAGTTATACAGAACGAGAAATGCTCTTAAATTGTCATAGCGGGAAAAGCCACCAGAGCTGCCCTGCAAAAGCCCTGTGCATAGATATGACCCAAAAGTTACCTTCTGCAGCATTACGTGACACAACGCTTGCTGCTGGGAAGGCCCAAAACCAGCCACCACCCATTAGCAGGAACCTCTGCTGCCTTGTTTCCATGCTGTGCAACCCTGGATGAATTTTTTCAGCGCTCTCTTTCTCTTTCCCTTCCTGCTCTTTTGCCAGTCTTGTTAGACCATGAGATGTTCAGAGTGAGACTGTGTCTCACAGCATATTTGCTCTGTGTCTAACACAATGGGTTACAGCCCTCGCTTAAGCCTCTAGGTACTGCTGTCATACAAATAATAATTCACGACACTTACACACCCCGCATTGCTGAAATGTAGCCACACTGGAGTTAAGGTTGGGACATGGCCAAGTGACACAAGCCACAGAGCACGTATAAAGTGAAGTTTTGCCAAAGACAGAAGGTCAAGCCATTTTTACATCCTTAAGGAGCAGACATCACCTTACCTGTTAGGATGTGCCTTGCTTTTCCCTTTCTCCCCCACCAACATCCACACAGAGTTCTCACTACATGGTGTTTAATAGCTACATTGTGAAGGCCAAGGTTTTCCAGGAGGTTGCAGCACTCCTAAAACTGTGCTTTACATGTTTAACTAGTGGCAGATTTACTGCCCCCACATCAAAAATTGTGTAAATTCTTTACACAAAACGCATTTCCCATGGAAATGAGTGTGCCTGGCTGGCATATATGACTAGAAAGTGACATGAGGAAAGAGAGAAAATAGTTGTACTAACCAGTGTGTGAAAGTAGTCCAACCATGGCGTGATTAGTGGTGCTTGTATTCATGGATTCAAATAGTGTAGACTCTTGTAAAACTGTAAGACCCTGTTCCTTCAATTTCAGATCTCCAGACTATTGAAAGTCCAGATCAATCAAGTTGTGCTCAATATGGTTTGCCTCAAGCCAAAAGCCTCAGGCTATGGACAGACGCCCTTCTTTGTAGCCAGATGTACAGGTAGATATTTTGACTGAAGTGCATGAGGCAAATCAGACCAGCAGCTCTGCCAGTAAATCTTAGAGATTAAACTTGCAGAGAAGGGACAGTAATAAGCAACTGTGGGCAAAAAATTCTTCCAGCAGCTGGGTCCAGAAAATCTATTAATTAGTAGTGTAGTGCCTACAATATTACACTAACATTTAAAACAAAGAGTCTCATTTAGTGCCTGGCCACAAACAAAGGTCATCTCATGCCACTCACTTGACAGCACACATGTCTCAGACCTGTTCTCCATACACTCTCCACACATTATAATTATGTACCAAATATAGCTGAATGCTACTTTTTTTTTTTTTTAATGTGGTCTCTAAGAGTACTATCCCTGCTGTGCAGGTACCTATGCTGCTATAAAACTGCTTTTTACTGACAAACTATATTATCTATCTAATTTGGGGATAAGTCATGCCACTCTATATCCATATGAACTACTACGCTCCCATTCTCACTGCAAGATTTTCTACTAGGTATTTGGAAAAGTACACCTGCTAAAGCAGGCCAGTCTGCAGTTGTGGTCATTACACAAAACTTCAATATACATCCCAATAAAGGCTCCCTAGCCATTTTCACACATACTCTGGAATAAAGGACACATATCTCAATGATGGAGAGAGAAGCTCTTCTCCCTCCCTCCATGTTCTCATCGTCAGTGAACATCCTTCAGACCAAAGATTGTTGTTTGATCCTGGGAACAGGCTAACAGTGACTGCAGTGCTTAGGCACTTGCTCCAACAACTATTCATAGGGCTGCACTGCAAATCAGATCAGGCAACTGATGTTTGGGGTTTTTTTTAATAAAAATATCTTTAACTTTCAGGGTGGGTTTTTTTTCTTAAAACACTTTCTCCAGCCAGCTGCAGCTGCAGCCTCCATCTAATCAAGCCGCAGCCTGAATTAGCATCCATTCAAATGAATAAGACAGATATCCCAAGTTTTATGTTTCATGCTAACTGCAAAGCTGAGCAGATGTGAAACATGTTTACAAATGCAGAGACATTTTGGGAGTTGCCCTGTTTGATGTCTGGACTTGTTTTGTACACACTCCTTATATTGCTGCAAGTTCTTGGAGGAGGATCCTTCTGTAGTGACTTTAGTAAATGAACTAAAATGAAGCCTCCTTCTGTTTAAGCCAAAGGGAACTTGGCTTAAAGCTTTTTTTATGCAGTTGCAAGATAGCTCTTTAGCTTGTATCTTACTGTGTCATCAGTAATTAGGCATGTACAGGAAATCAATCTCAACAGGGATGTAAGATTCAAAACCTGCCAGTAAGCATTAGATAACAATTCTTTTTAAAAACAAGCTCTTCAAAATGATGCTTATTAGTGAAATACAGTGTCTGAGTCAAACTCCTAGATAACCTAACAATAATTAATTTTGTTCAAAAGAATAAGCCTGAACTGTTTTCGTGACCAAAGAAATACAGACCATTAAGATAAAGCCTGGCCAGAGTTCCTCTAGGTTGAGAAGTATGAATAGGCAGCACAACAATTGCTACGAGGGATGCAAATGTAAAAAAACCCAACCAAACTCCTAACAGAAATTTAGGCCTGGAAAATGCATGTCAGCCCGCAAGGAACTCTGTTCCTGTTAGCTTGGAGATTGAGGATGTCCTTACCGGGTGTAAACCACAAGGACCACTTTCAAGGTATTTGTTTCCTCCAATGGTTGTTTGCATCAAAAAGTTTTCTCCGATAGTTACTGTAGCTAAGATTTCCCACCTAAGCAGACAGGAAAACATGGTAAAGCATAGATATTTTGTGTTCATGTATGTACTTCCATATCTCTAGACTCACAAGTGCATGCGAACACACAAACACAGAGGTCAAATGTTGAGCTGAAGGGAGGCAGTGTCACTCCTCTGATTACATGTCTGCACACGTAACATCAGGTTCAAACACTGAGATGATGTAAATTAGAAATGCTATGTTTAAGTCAGTAGAGTTAGGCCATTTGATGCTGATCCAAAATATCTGCTTTAAGTATGTAGGCAGGGCATGCCCTCTTAAATCTGAGCAGATCCACTGAGTCAGAGGTAGTTTGCAAAGAATCAAATCTACCCTTTTTTCCTTCAACCTGCAGCCTATTAATCCATAAAATCTGGAAAACAATGAAAACCCACTGCAGCTTATTATTAGATTTTGAAAAGTCCTGCAGACCGTTGGAGTTACTTGCAGGAGTTACGTTAGCGAAGTCGCTCTAGCAACACAATTCTTGAGATGCAGTCAGCAAACCAAGACTAAAATAACAAAGAACCCACAAATCAAGCCCACAAGGACACGCCGCTTGTTTCATTGCTTCTGACAGCAAGGTGGTTTAAGTCCCGCTTTCATTTGGGCATGTGTCCTTAGTGATTTTGCAACTGGAAAGGACCTATTAGATATTTTGAATTGGGGTACTGCCAGTAGCTATTGCTTTCAAGACCTTTACACACTGAGATGGGAAGAATGCGTCCATGAAATAGATACTGGACCGTGTGTGCTTGTGCATGTGTGTGTCAGCTTCAGAAGCAAAAAGGCCTGAATGAGTTAGATCTGTAAACTTAGCTCCCGTTGGGAAAACTCCTCCTCCAGAAACCTTCTACTTTTTCGGAAAATACACATTCTTGTTTTTCCAGCTCTCCTCATCTTATATACTTTGTAATTCCAACATGCAGTGAGATCAGTGTTTACACTGGCTTAAAGGATTCCTGCAATTATGGCACGAATGAGGAATAAAATATCAAGACTGCCCCACAGATACACAAACTGATCTACAGGAAGGCCTACCATGCTGCTTAACATTCATGAATAACAGTGCACAGGTACCCAGATACATCTTCATCCTGGCTCGTAATAGTTTTCACTTAATGATTTTATTTAGTTAAAATCCTTCTATAACGTAGAAAGAGGCACTGGAAGACACTTTGAAGTTGAACGGACATCACAACGCTCTGCCTCTCTGTTTCCACCTTGCATCCACATCCTGTGGTTTCACCTCCACATCCAAGTTGGAAAGAGACAGGACTGAAGTGGAAGATAAACCAGCAGCCCCTCAGCAGAGTCACTCTGATGGGGAGAGAAAGCTGTGGGTGGGATGGAGAGCAGCTCAAAGGACGCATAGCTGACCACTGGCGGCTCTGCGTTGCCTGCTGCACCCCTTGACGCTGTGCCACTTCCATGGGCCCTTTTCATCAGCCCTAACTCCCAGCAACTGTCTGTCTTCATGATTTTAGAGCTACTTGCTGTCTCCACAGCTAGTAAAGGAAGCAGCGAGCTGGCTGGAGCGATAGGCAAGTCCCTAATGCTCTCCCACTTGCAGAGCTCTCTGGACCAGGAGTAGGAGAAGGGACAAGATCCTACCCCACATCCAGCCATGGCAGCTGAGCTCAGCTGGCAGGACCCTGCAGCCAGCTCCCAGGTTTGACCCCTCCACGTCCAGCAATGGGGATTTCTCAGATGAATGCTCCCACCCTGGAGCTCACTCCCCTTGGCAGCCACTCAGACCTTGAGTCTAATGACCTTCAGGGCACTATACAAGCCTCATTCATTTTGCTTAACATTCAGTTAACTGATTCCGGGTTTCTCCTGTAATTTACTCTGAGATTGAGGCCTCCGTGGCAAACAGGAATGAGAAATATTCTTAAATTTTTCTGCAGAAGACAGCATGGCAGCAAAAGCAATACTGTTACTCCATGCAATCTAAAACAAAAAACAATACTGAAATGTATACAGGAAAACAACCTTAAAATTCATAAACCCAAAAACACTGTCAGGGGTCTGCAAAGAGTTGACTGCCTCTGCTTTTCTCCTTGACAAAGATAACACTTCAGACACAGAGCGGAGATACAGCAAAGGGCCAAATGAAAATGCCTTTTTTTTTTTTTTTGTAAAAACACCTGTTATGCTAAGGATGCAAGAAAAGTTCTTCAGTTTCTTTTCTCTCTGAGCAATTGCTAGAGCTGCTGCAGAGATATTTTGCAATTGTGAATACAAAAGGAGGTGGTTTATCAGGCAGTCAAGCTGTGGTTCCCATGATGAAAGAGTCTGAGGACTCTGGCACTGGCATGCACATACCAGCTACTCCCTCGTGTGATCCTCTGTGCTGCAGCTCACCCATTCTCTCTTTTTTTCCATATCAGGACTTCGTCCTAAAGTTTCTGAATGCCTTGCCCGTGGCTTCAGATCCTCTCCCATCACAATGAAGGGACTGCATCGGGGAAAGACAGCCTAGCTAAAGGCTCATGTCCTAGTTCCTAGGAGAAAGTCAGCGAGGGGAGAGATTTAAGGGATTTAAGGGATTTTTAAGTGTTCCCTGTAATTTCACAGTTATTAATCATGTTCCAGCTCTCTAAGTGCCTCCAGCTTCTTCATAGCTCAGTATGTACCTGCAGAACTCCAAGGGTTTCTATGGAGCTGCACAAGATGAAAAGAAAAAATACTGAATGCTTCCCAAAGTACTTCAAAATTAATTGGGTAGCTTATGCTGTTGAGGTTTGTTGAGCTTTTCCAATAATCCTGACAATTTACATGGACCAAAACAGGGCAGAGCTGGCTTTCAGAGTCAGCAGGGTTGGAGCACGTTGCATTTCCTCAAAGATAAGAGAGAGAGAATCATTTCACACTTTGCCTGGATTTGCAGTAATACTGGAAGTATGTGAATCATGATGATAAATGTTGCAATGCACAGCAGACTCCTAATTCAAAGTCTTCTCTTTATGAAGTTTTCCTATCTCTAAGAGAGTATGATGTAGCTCTTGGGTAAATCCCAGATGGTGGAAACCCACTTCAGCACAAACCCCAGCAAGACCTTTGTGGCTGAGACGAGTCCTCTTTTCCCGGGCAGACAGCGCAAACACAGCTCAAACATGCTCATCCTCCCTGGGTTGGACCTGGTGAGTGAGACCTGGAAGAAGGAGGACACAAGTACTACACTTTTTGTGCTGCAGCCACAGAAAAGGACAATCTGTTGCATGGCTAACTCCTATTCACTCGGCCGTTAATGGTGCATCCATTGGGCTTTCAGCTCTGCAGATTTTCAGTTTGATCCCTGGTAAGGCAAGATAGCATTCAGCACACGTACAGCCTCACCGTTTGGGGGGAACCAGGCAAAACCCTGCACCTTCAAAATCTAGATCTGCATCCATATTTTGTAGCTCTTGCCCAGCTCTGCTTTTCATTAATAGTTTTGGAAAATACCATTACAACAAGAGGGGAAAATCAGAAGTTTCCTATTCTGCATGACGAAGGTCCCACTTGGGAAATCACCTACCCCACTGTCCCTGCAAACAATATGCCAAGCATAAACATTTCACCCAGCTGAAAGCAAAAGCAGATTCCTCTGCTAAACCTGCAGTTCCAGAGAAACATAAAAAGGCTTAAATGAAATAGAGAGGCCAACAATGAACTTCAGCAGCATGACTAGGCACACTGCTGGGGAGCAGAGGGGAGCAGAGGTGGAAATGATTTAGCAAGAGTACGTGGTGGGAATTCGAGTGACTCACAGGAGCAGCAGCTCTCGTGATTTCCAACCACCAAAAAATGCCCTTGGTCGCCGCACCACGGTGTGGGTGTACATACCGGAGGTGTCTCAGGTTCCAAGTGGCAGAGGCGACCGTGGGACACCTGGGCACCCCTGGGACTTCTCCCTGCCCCTTCAATTCCCAGGCACAGTGGCAGGACCTGCACACGCTCTGAAGGGCTGCCTGCGTCCCTGCTGCTTCAGGCGGGTCAGCACGGCCGGGGGGAGGCAGGTGCCCCCGCGCGGGGCAGCTCAGGGGTACGCTCTTGTAGGGGTACGCTGGCAAGGGGATCAGGGCTTGTGTGTTGCTGTGAAGACAACTTTGATCTTCTTCCATCTTCTGTAAGAAGTAAGGTGGTGGGAAGGACAGAGAGGGAAGAGGAGATCACAGAGCATGTAAGCACCCAGAGGTATTGCCCACCACCTGGGAATCCCCCAAACATGGGAGAGGGCTTCCTTTGCCAGAAAGCTCAGCCAGCTGTTTTCCCAAAGGGCTCTTTGGGGCTACAAGTATCTATGCATAACAAGGAGCATCTTTTAGCCTGCTCTGCTTTTTATTAAGGACTTCTTAGTCAGCACTTTCTTAATTCATTTAATGACATCTTTCTTTCATTTCCCAAACCCAGTCACGCACTGAAATCAGACTGACCTCAGTAAACACCAAAAAAAAGAGAGTATCACTCTTTTCATGGAAAAGCTTGGCATTATTTCCCAGTAACAACTGCAGAATCCTTATGGAAGAAGCCAATTAAGCAATAAAGCACAATAAAGTACAGCCTATTACGCTAACATAATAATTCACACCTACAGTATTGCTACTAGAATCACACCTGCAGTGTTACATAAAGCCAAAAGCCAGGAACTATTAAAACAAGCTAGCCATTTTATTATTACAATATAATTTGTGCCTGGGGATATACTGCAGAATTTATAAAATATTGATATGTATTTTTATTTGAGTGTGAACAAAAATCTGAATTTTAAAAGGGAAATGATCGAGTGTAAAGAGTAAAATCAGACGGAGCAAGATTCATTTAAAACTATACAAGGCAAAATGCTGACAAGTAGCCAGTGGGGTGAGGGTGAATGGATGAGGTGACACCATGGCATCTCGCATCTGCTCTGTGGCCTGCTCTCATGGGGCAGGTACTCAGCTGACCTTAGCTGGCAGACCTCACTGAAGCCAACAGAGCTATTATGTACGTAGAGCTAGCTGCTGGCCTAGGAGTAATTTGATGGAAAAAAATTAAGTGCTTAGTCAGGGTATCTAGCATGCATTCCCTTTAAAACATCTCCCAGTGATAACTACCATAATTATACTCCCTTGCTCAGATCGGTAACAGAGGAATTAGGCTGCCCTCGTCCATTCTTGATCTGTGGAGAGTTTCAGCTGAGTTGAAGGCATGGGACATGCCACTGCTCAGCTGTGTCAGCAGCAGGTCGCCCCATCCTAAAGCACTCCCAAACAAGGAAGAACTAAAACCGACAGATCCAGAGACAGTAAAGACTCCCTCTCTTATGACAGTCCCCAGATCTGCTGTTTTCTTATGCTTATGGCATGAATGGGGCTGGACATTCCCATTTCAGTTGGTTGCAAATAGCACCAGTTGCAGGATATAAACGAGGGAGTTGAGTGGTGCTCTGGTACTTGGGATATACATTTTCCTTTCAAATTTTTGGCAAGCCAGAGAGCAGATGTAGCCTGCTCCTGCTCTAACACCTGGTGGGTACTGGAGGGCATGGGGGAGTTGCATGCCAGCGTTCATTGTTAGTGCACCTGTAACACAGTGCCTGAAGCCATCCCTGGCATTACAAGCAAAATAAAGGCATTGCCCGTCCCCATGCAATGTCTAAGAAACTGTACTCGTTACTGTTGGCTCCTTTGGCAGGCTGGGACCCTGACTAACAAGCCCCACAGCTTCTATGTCTCCTCATCGACCTGGTGGCCCGAGGCCGGCCACCTCAGCTCAGCTATCGCATCCTCCTCATGCCTGACCTCCCCTGCGTCCTCTTTCCTGTCTATCTAAAGAGCTGCCCCAGAAATAACCTTCCCCTCCCGCTGCTCTGACCTTGTCCCCGGGTGTCCCTGGGAGGCGACGGGCACATGAGATCTGCTGTGTAAAGGCTGCAGCCACCTTTGCTGGTAACACTTTAACTCTGAGCAGCCAGGCGGGCAGGCGAGGGGTCAGGACAGTCCCTACATCACCTCTGCTGACTGAGTCCATTCCTCCAGAGTGGCTCACCAAGGTCCCTCGTACAGCCAGCCTCCCGTCACTGTTGTAAACCCTGCCAACCTCCATCCCACCCTTGTCCCAGCCTGCATCCCGGATCCCCCCTAAGTACCTTCGGGCCAATGGCCAGCAGTGGGGCTGGCCCGCCAGCAGGCACGGAGGACTGCAGGGGCACTCGGCCTCAAGCCATGTCCTTGCACCCTGGGGGACTCCTCTGAGATCTCCAGGTCGTGCCAGTCTCCAGGAGTCCACATGCTAAAAGGTCTAGGGGCCCACCCTCTCCGTGAGGAGCTGAACACAGAACCTGGTGGAAACACCATAAATTACAGCCCACAGAGTTGCTCAGGATTACCGCTAATTAGTTAAACAAACCTTACCCGCTGTGATTTCTATGGAGACTCAGTGGTCCCAGACTCCACCACTTCGGCAAAGGTGCTGAGAAGTTATCAGCAGCACTTGGCTCGAAACTGGGTTGTCTTGCAACATTTTTCTGAAGTACTCTTTGCTTTGGCCTGTGGATTTCTGTGTGCAAAACAAAAAACAAACCAAAACACAACACAACAAACAAGAAGATAATTTCTAGGAACAAACTAATGGCTTTAGGGATCAAGTTGGGGGAAGGGGGTGAGAAAAAAAGCAGTGGGAGCTGGGGGACTTAAGAAATGCCTGGAGCATGCCCAGAGCTTGCGCTAAAATGAAGCAGGGTGAAAATGGGTCAGATCTTTTTTTCTTAAATTTGTATTCTACCTGTTTAAGGGACTCCTTTAAAAGTTGTAACAGCCAAAACTGTGCTTCACAGCTCTGAACACTGAAGGGAAGTAAAAGTAATCTCATCTTTCTCTGTTTTTTTTGTGAAACGACATCCCTTTGCAAAGGCACAGTGCTGTGCTCTATTCAGTACCCAAGCTGTACTGTTAAACTACCACACATACATGCAATTAATTCTAAAACCTAGAAATATAGGGGGAGGGGGGGGGGGGCACTCTATTTTTTTTAAAGAAGCCATTTCTAAAGATGTGGCAAGGGAAGGAAAAAAAAAGGCAGAAAGACACATTTTATATTAGGACCAGATGTAGAAAGGGGGGAAAAATTAGGTTTGTGCCAACCAGCATCGAGAGGAATATTTTATATTTCAGCTTCGGAGTTGAATCTGCAGCACGCCACGCCACATGCTGATATCCGTCAGTCTGATGACTACGGCGTATTAGCAGCATAACGCTCCTGCCAGCAGAGAGAAGGGAGTTGGTAAACTAAAAGCAACCTCTTCTCTCCATCTATTACAGTATAACCTTTTGGACAGTTAGTGAAAACCGGTTCAAACTCTGCTGTCGTCCAAACTTCAGACCCGTTGAAAAGCTTGCCTTGGCCCCAGGCCAAAGTCCAGTGTTTCATTACCAGTCTCATGTCTTTCTGTCCCTCGCCTTCCATTATCCAGTTATTTTCTTAACTTTTTAGAAAAAAAAATAATAAAGCATCCTTATAGTACAACAACTATCTTAACAAATTCTGGTACATGTCATGGACCTCGTTAATTGATTCCACATCCAAAACACAAGACTTTGGGCTATTTTTGTTGTTCAAAGCTGTACATTGGCCAACATCCTCTGCATATAATTAACCCCCTATTTCCATGGAATCTCTGCATTAACTTATTACAGACTTGGCTGGTAATGAACTCCCAGGAGAAGTCCACATACAAACACTGGCCATTGGCTTCGCTGCCCACGTGGATTAAACAAAAATTAATCTCATCTATTTGGTTATTCATTTGGTGTCTTTAAATTGGAGACGTTTTTCTGCTTCGTTTGATGCACACAAAGAAAGAGGGATCTGGCTACTGAACTTTATCCAGAAACATCCATGTGTGGAGCAGATTAATGGGAACTTTTCATACCCATAATAGCTTTACAGCAGCGAAGTAGAACACGCAGTTCTCCCTGGGTGACTATAATGCTCTGGGAGACAAGGAAAACAAATGTGGCTAGAAGATACTAATGTTTTGCTCATCAAGCACTGTGTAGTTTAGACATCATTAAAATGACATGTTTAGAACCGAACCTGGGAGGAAACTGGGCTACCAGGAGTGGTTTTTTTAATGCTTTTTTTTTTTTTTTTAGTGGAGCACTGAAGCTTTTGGACACTGAATAAAAAGAAGGATGTGACAGATAGAGATGTCCCAAAGCAGCTGCTGGTATCAAGTGACCATATGCAAAATGGTAAACGGGAACTGACAGGCAGGCTAGTAAGGAAAAGCAGTAGCAGCAGGGCTTATCGATTCCCCCTCTACCCGCTTCCCACTGGAAATGGGGATTTCTAAATAAAGAGAGGAGAACAGCTATTTTTATACCACTTATAACTTAACTGGTAGTGAGAACCTGACTGGAATCCAAGAGAGCAAGGTCCTTCTCTGGGCTTTGCACTGACCACGGATCAGTCACCTTATTGCTGCATGCCTCAGTTTCCCCATGGGTTAAGCCAGGGTAAGAATAACAGCATCCCCTGGAAAATGCTCTGAGAGCTGCTAGGGGAGAAGACTGTAAGTGGATAACTCTAAATGAACTCGTTTCTCCCCTGCCTCCTCCCCACCTCATCAAACTCCTCCTCAAAAAGAGGGTGGCTCTTGGGTTTGCGGGTAACAGTTTTCAACAGCACCCTTTTTCATACCATATGGGCATCGCTCTGGTCCATCAGGCTCGCACGGAGGTGTCCTGAAGAGGTGTCACAGGGCCTCATGGGCTCTTCTCCCTGCCACGGACACAGATGCTACTTCTTGGCATGAATTGACTTCGTCAGGTTAAAAACATCAAGGTCAATCCAGCTGTGCTAAGGAGATTCCTCAACTAGGCCCTTCCAAATTCATGGTCTAACTTCAGTGGACAGTACTACTCCAATTTCTCGCATGAGGTCCCAGCGTAGCAGATCTGCCCTCCCCGTGAACACCCCTCCCTGCCTCTCATGTGATTTTGGTCCCATTTAGAAAAAACTCATTACTTGGAAAGGTATTTATGCAAATTTTCCGTTGGGTGTGGGGGCCTATATGCTGTGAAAGCCCACAGTCCTGCCTAAGTCACCCTCTTGTACAGTACTCCTGTCGTTGTAGGACCTTCTGGAAGAGGAGCAGACCTGGCCACATGCTTCAGGGCCCTTGGGATTTCCCCCGGCCCAGACAAGTGCTCCTTTTCCTGCAAGCCAGGGATGGAGCTCCTCAGAGATCAGGACCTTGAATCCACCCAGGGGGTGGCCTGAGCAGCCTGGAAGACCATCCGCAGTGCAACCCGTCCCTCACACGTCCCTGGCTGCCAGCCAGGATCAGCGCAGGACAAAACCTCTGCCTTTTGCTGCAACACCGCCATTTCCAGCCTGAGCTTTTCAGGCTCACATGGTACTCAGGTGATTAAAGGTTGCAGCAGCAATTCCCTGCCTACCGGCACCCAAGCCAGCTGGATTAAACCTCACTGGCGTCTGCCTACGTGTGTCAAAGCCTTGGGCGGCCTTGCGGACATCGCCTTTGACAAGCACGGGCAGACGGGCTCAGAGGAAGGCGAGCGTGGTGGCCCAGGTCCTTCTTGGAGGCATTTCTCCCCTCCTGCCCCCCACCTCTCTGGCCAGCATCTCCCCCGTGCAGTGGGGCTGGGGCAGCAGACGGCTCTTCCCCCCCCATCCCCAGCAGCTGCTGTCTCCCTGCCACCTCAACATCCCACTGGCGCGGGGAGTTACATCAGTGGGAAAGCAGCTGGGGTTCACTGGTGTACGGCAAGAAGCAAAAATGGTCAATGTGCCACCTCTGCAAATGGCACGGCCCCCACAACACAGGGAGCACGTGTGGGTGAAGCCCCTTAGGGAAGAGGGGGCTACCTACCCCGCACCCCCAGCCTTGCTGGAGGGGAGTGGCAGGAGCCCTGTACCCCTATAATACCTATTATTTCAGATGTATCTGAACAGAAACCATTAAAAACTGCTTGAAGGGGCCAGGAAAAAGGGGTTTAGAGAGAGTGCTCACAGCTGTGACCTTAAGTGCTCTTCATCTGAAAACCACCAGCCGAGCCCTGGCTCACACTGCCGTGAGCCTCATACCAGGGTGGTATGTCTGGGGTGCCACTGTCACTCATCTCCTGCAGATCGAAAGATGAGCGACAGGACCATGACCGGGCATCCCATGCCTTCTGCGAGGTTTTCGGGCTGGGCAGAGAATGGGCAGGCTTTGTTCATCCCATGGAGGCCTCTGTCCACTTCTGATGACCTGCCACAACCCACCGGCCAGCATCTCCTGCCAAACAAGCAGAAGAGCAGAAAGCAAAGGGTGTCCAGAAAATGGAAATCAGGCTTGAGGGCGCAACACAAAAGCCAGTGGGGACGTGGCTGAGACCCACCCACTTCTTCAAAGCAGCTTTGCAAGTTCGTTTGCCACCAATATTTAACCAGTCGACCAGTTCATCTAGTTGGCAAGCATCTCCACTCCAGTCCTCCATGCAGCTGCTGCAGGGACATCAGCGCTGCTCAGGTGCACCCCAGCCAGCTGGAAACGCGCTGGCTCAGGTAGGGAGGCCATGCAAATGGGCAGCAAGGCACAGGGATGGACTAACCGTTCTCCAACAGAGCTGCCCCACTCGCCTTTTTCCAGATGCAGGGCGTCTCTGGCCAGGTAACAGAAAGCGGAGCACAGCTACGACCAGCCTAGGGCACAGCAAGAAGAGGAAGCAAAGTAGAAGTGGCAATTATGTTTACTGCATTTAAGCCAACATTTGAAGGACACTGCTGTCGTTGACGGCAAATAGTGCAAGATGGTTTCTGCAGGCAAACAAATCAGTTGGACGTGTCCAGGCCCGTGTTCATTACCAGCTTGGAGATGAAGTTGGTGGGATTCTTATGGTGCTGAATTACTTGGCTCATTACAAGCACACATTCTCACGTATGAGTTTTTGCACCCAAGTGCAAAAAACAGTGTGTAAGAATTGTGACTTCAAGAGCAGGATTGCGTCTAATTTAGCAGTTTTACCTTCTTTCACAGTTCCCATGAAAACAACGGTGCAATTGCCCTTTAATCAATATTTACTAATGCTTCTAAAATACTGGGAAGAATTTCGCTAATCATCCGTTTCCTTACGCTTCGCAAAGGAGCTGAAATAAACCCTTAAAAATTACAAGATGTGCAACAACTAGCAGAGGTCTGCAGGCAGCACCAGTTAAATAATCAGCCAGCAGATTACGGCACAAAAACCTTTTCAAAGGGAACTCGATAGCAGACCATTGCCAAGGATGCGATGAATGAAAATTGCCAAGTTGTCTCTGAGGAAGAATTTCGCTGCCACTGAAGTCAATGAGACCCTAGGGGAGAGATTTAAGGAATTCACTTCTCATTCAGCCTGAAGTCTTCTCAAAGCAGCTTGGATATCCACACCGATATCCAAAGCCTCCAGATCAAGCACCCAGAATTCAGACCACCCACAGCTCTCACACACATGTTCAGGCCCCCCCCAGCAGAGTCAAGGGGAGCTCGGTGGATCCTGAGTTTCCCATTTCTCTGCTTCTCATATTTCCTGACCTCGTGGAAACTACCCTCAGCACAGGAGGGAGCTGTAGGCTGGAAAGGAAGACAAGAGGAGAAAGCAACTGCTCTTCAGCTCACCCGACCACCCTATGAGCCCATGCAGCTTTACAAGGAAGAAGATGAACCTTGGGGAACCTGTGGCACAGGTGATTGCCTGGTGACAGTGGTGACAATCTGCCACAGAGGGGTCAGAGGTCCCCCACGTGGATGAATCTTGCCCCTGGCAGGTCCCTCAGAAGAGAAATCACACTTTGGAGAGAGGTCGAGCTGCGGGTTGCTCCATGGTGGGGTGCAGTACATCTTCCTTGCCTCCATCTTCCTGGCAATCCAGTAAAGAGTGAGCCAATGGAAACAGTGACCTGGCAGCAGACTGGAAACCCTGGAATTTCAAATGCTTCCCTGCAGTTTAAAACTTGATGGCAACCATCACACTCCAAATCAGGCATCCCATGACCCTCAGCCATTTTTATCTTTACTCTCCCTACGGTGCTCTGGATGAAAGATACCAATCCATCTGTAATCACACACAAAATAATGCTACAAAAAGTCATGATAAGCTTCTAGGACCCAGTAATTTCTATAAATCACATTCACTGTTTAAATTCAGGGAAGGAAAAAAGAAAACTGAAAGAAAATCTACAGTAAAAGCAGATGATGCTGTATCAGGCAGGACTAGAACTTCCCGATTTATCAGAGCAGTGTCAGCTGGGGTTTTAAAACCCAACCTCTACATGTCAAAAATATAAAATTTACAGCACAGCCAGGTTTCCAAAGGCTTATCCACGCAGTTGCAAGCCTTATGTAGACATGAGGAAGTTCCATCAGCTCAAAAAATAACATGATTTTAAAGTGAGTTATTCAGGCCAGCTCTGTGAACGTGTATTTCATTTTCAGTTGATTTTGGTTTAGCTTAAAATTGACTTCAGGATCGATTATTCTGGTTTCAAACAAAGCTGTCCACCCAGGGCTTTGTAACAATTTTAAACTTTGCTTTCAGTCATGGAAAGCAACTTTCCCACAGAGCATAGGACAGGACAAGTTTTAATTCACACCTTTGTTTATTTGAGAATTCCTGTCTGGAGCTATTCTTATTTTAGAATAAAAACACTCATGCGGGGCCTCAAGTAACAAGAGAGTTTGAGCCCATGTAATTATTCCCAAACATTTTGTGTGTACGCCAGCTTTGTATCACAACACTCGCTCTATATGCCAGTTCTGCTGTAATGACATAACTCGCTGTAATAGATTATTTGGGGATTAAAACAAAAACAAACAGGTATTATAAGGAAAAACTATTGCCACATGAGGGCATGCTTCATCTCTTTCAAAAGCTTGCCTTTTTGTCTCAGATATTTAAGGCAAGTTACATTTTAAGACCCAGTTTTAGCAAAAGGAAAACTCAGGTTTTAATTATGATTTGCTAGGTTTTTTACATAACAGTTAAGTGCAAAATTATCACAAACTTTGAAAAGAAATACTCTTTGCTCCCATCCATGGATATACTATTTCCCTGTGCTGACAGCAGCATACGCTTTGATCTTAGGGCAGAGGAGATGAGCTATCTGGAATCTCAATGCATAATACTCGGGTTTTGTACCATTTGGTACAAAATAACCACAGGACACAAAAATCAAACACAAAGCTACAAAAGAGAGAAATTTCACCTTTTGTTCAATGGGAACAGTTTCCTGGTTGACCGGCCACATCAAGGTAAAGGGTGGCATCTCTTACTGTGCTCTTGCAAAAGAAGGGCAGGGTAGCGGGGTTCCCTGGGCTTCCCCAGCTCTAGTGCACTGCTGGATCCATCTCTTCCCAGGAATGACAACCCCTGTGTCCACACACCCCCTGTGTCCTCAGATCACGGGATCCCTGCCAAACCTGCAGTATACCTTTGTGGCGATTCCTCAAATCACATGGTAACCCCAATGAAGTCCACGTGTCCCCCCCAGAGTCCATCTTTTAGGCAAAACTACCACTGTCAGGCTTTCAGAGCCTACCAGGTCATTTGTGGTAAGAGCCCAGAAATGAATTAGGTCTGCAGATGGTACTGATGGGCAGCAAGAGGTTAATCTCTCCACCCAGAGAGCTGCACCGGAGTGGGAAGGATCCTCAAGGCCACAAACTTTCTCTGGTCCTCAAAGGAGGATTTTGGACCCATGGTAGAGTGATTAACTAGGAAACAACCGCATCCAAGCCTTTGAGTCACTAGAAGTAATTTTTCTTCTAGTGAGTCAGAGTATCTGTACATCCTTGCTGCCCGAAACCCGAGTACTTAAACACGCAATATCACACTTGAGTATCACGTCTGTATCATGGCAATTATTCTCCAAAACATTAGGTTTCACGCAGCTCTAGCCAATATCCATGGATGCTCAACATGCTACAGGACCTGGCCTCGGGGTGATTTGTTAAAATCAAACAGGAGGGTGTTTTCCCAAGCTCCAGAGGAGCAGGGTCACATGCCATGTTTCAGATGCCTGCCGCTCGCCTGACCTGGGCTCAGCAGACCCTGCCAGAGGAGCACCAGCTCCCAGAGCCTTCGTCCTTGGCTGATCCAGGGAATCAGGAGGCTGCAGGGGCTCTAGCCCTGACAGCACCAGGCTGCACAATTTTGGCAGTCTGGGCTTGTGCTGACTAAGACCTTTGCGCTGACGATAAGAGCCAGCTCACGGGGGAATCTTTCTTCAGCTTCTCCCTTTATCCCAGAGATGTAAATCCACTACGTGCGTCTTTCACCACCGCACCCATGCTCCAAGATGATTTCATCTTGCCATGGAAAAGACAGACAAAACACAAATGCTCCGATGCTTGTGGAAACAGGTGCAATAAAAGCCATAGGCAGAGGGGTAAATAAGTTGAGAGACAGGCTTTTAATCCAATAACCTGAACAATATTGAATTCCCACGTATTTTTGTTGTTGTAAACATGTTTCGATTATAAAATTAAAAGATGCCAGGCTTTATGTTCTCACTGTAAAATATCATAGGAAAATGCACTGTGGTATTGGAAGGAAGCATCACCAGTTATCTGTGCTAACAGTGACTAAAATTTTGCTCTTTCTTCTGTGATTTTACCAAGAGTAGTTTTGAATCTATGCCTCAGCACCTAAGTAACTGGATATTCATAAGCATCCACGGGGCCAGATACTTGTGCCCCTGGACAAGCAGACCCAAAGAAACAAGAACCCCGAATACCCACTTGCGGTTTAAGGAGGGATCAAGTTCCTCCCTAACTCCCTTGCCAGGCCATAAACTACTTTTTTTGTGCACGTCCTGGCTTCCCCGCTAGCTTTTTGCACCGCAGCCTGAACCCATCCATCCCCTTCAGGCCACCATGGCCCCGCCGAGCCCTGCAGCTCCCCACAGGGCAGCCGCCGGCCGCTGCTGCCCGCTCGCTCCTGCCTGCTGCCCCTTCTCCCAGGGCTTTGGCCACCCACCCTGCCACTGGGACCAGGAAGGGCCGCACTGCAGTTTGCTGACGGGGCAGAAATGGCAGCTGGATCCCTCTGCGCTCGCCAGAAATAAAAGCAAGGGCAGGCAGATGACCAGGCGGTCATCTGCTGAGCGCTGGGGGAGAGGAGAGGTCCCTGCTCGCCTGCCTGGCCCCCACAATGTTATCTGCACCTCTGAGCGTCCCAGGCTCGCCTGGCGCCGGGAGATAAAGGAATCATATTGTATCTTTAAAGAGGGACGGGGGTGCGGGAGAGGCGGCCTGTGGCCCCATCCTGGACCTGGCAGGAGAAGGTCAGCGAGCGCGCGGGAGCAAGCGGCCGCAGGACGATGGGACAGCCGAGTCACACACGGCGAAGACCAGCCTGGCACTGGCACTGCCGCCCGGCCGGGGCGGCGGGACAGCCCTCCCACGGCTCCTCGGCTAAATGACGGACTACGTGCAGGGACGAGCTCCAGCGCCTGAGGAACAACCTTCCCGCCGAGCAGAAAGGGAGGGAGGTGCAGGGAGCGGGGTGAGAGAGACTGACTGTCAGCCCGAAGAGCGCTCGGGGAGGGGAGTTCAGTAAGACAGAGCTGGGCAAAGTAAAATAAGAAAGAACAAGGTAAAAATAAAGAGAGCGAAGTAAAAATAAATATGTAAAAAATAAACGGAATAGGATGGAGTAAATAAAATAAATACATTTTAACTGTAAAATAACATGTGCTGGGGAGGGGGAAGGAGAACCAGCCACTTTCTCACTGGCTCTCCTGCCGCAGCAGCACAGTCCCGTCCCTGGTCACGGAGGGACGAGGGTGGGTCTCACGGGGCTTTATCCCTGGAGGAAGACCACCCAACAGACAGCGGGGGACCTGGCCACCACCCGCGGCGGCCGAGGAGGCTGCCCCTCGCCCAGGCAGGCGGTGAAGCGGCCTGGCGGGTGCCAGCTCGCCCTGACTCGCAGACGGCCATTTCGCAGGTGGCTCTGGCTGGGAGTCAACAGGAACCTGGTGCCTCAGTCAGAGGCTGGGGCGGCTCACAGGCCACAGCAGACTTCCCGGCAGAGCCAGTGCTGCGGGCGCTCCCAGGAAAACGCAGGAACAGATTTTTGTGGCAGAGGAGGGAAAAGCGCTTCCTTGTTCAGTTCATGCCCTCCTGGATTAGGCAGGAGGAGGACACCCGACATCTCCTGCCCAGCCAGGTGGCCTGTGCAGGTCTCTGCAGGAGACTGCTACCCAGCATGAAATGTCCAGGGAACACAACGGGGCGCAGGAGACGTCCTCTTTCCTGGGCCCGTGATGTCTGAGGCATCAGTTGTCTCACCAGCTTCCCTGAAAGGCCCTGGTAGGACACGCGCAGCAGGGGCAGGCTGCAAAATCTACAAGCCCTTGATTTCATCTGGGCTTAGGTGGCATTTCTGACCAGCCACCGCTTCAGCGGGTGGCACTCTAGCTTGTGGGCCAGCACGTGCGCTTGGGGATCTCTCTGCCAAAACTTGCTGTTATTTCACATCACTGCAAGCGTTGCCTGTCTGGGAGGATTCCCTGATGGCTGGGAGGAAAGGAAACAACAAGCTCCCAAAAGCTTGAAAGGCAAAACCTCAGCAGCAGTCAGGTACTGAGGTTCCTTTGGCACCACTGAAAATCCCGTCCTAAGTCCTCAGGCCCAGCACAGGCAGGTTTTACAAGCTCACCTGCCTGTACACAGGCACCACTGTCACTAGGACTTTTGCCCCATTTGCAACAATAAGTCTATTTATAAATCATCAGCCTCCTGTTCCAGCTCCACCACCAGTGCTTGCAGCATCGAGAAGCGAGTGCTCGCTAAGCGAGCCCCTGGGGCTGCGAGGCTGCCCCTCACCGCTCACCCCCCCTCCTGCCGGGAGCCAGCGTGACAAAAAGCCTGCCATCCTTAAGAGGCTCCTTCTGCTGCTCCACCGACCATCCGCAGCCTCGGTGGCATCAGCCACTCTCATGAAGCCACCGGGCTTCGCATGGCCACAGCCGAGGTGCGAGCACGCGTTTTGCTTGCCTGATGGCTGGTAACCTGTGGCAGAGAGGCGGTGAACAGCTGGGTTGAGAAAGCCACTGCTGCTTGCCAAGTGTACGTGGTCGTCATAAAAAAAAAATGCTAGGCTTTCCATGGAGTAAGAGCTAAGCACGAGCTCCCACTTCAGCCCAGAGACAACCATGCCTGCTTCTCTCTCTGTGGAGGAGAATTCCTCTTTGACCAGAGAAGAAAACAGGGAACAGGCATAAGGAAAACAGCACATGGCAGCAATCATGGGAGAGTGGCAAACAGCCATCCTAATTGGTGGTCACAAAGCTGTCCAGCAGCTGCAGAGAGAGAGGAGCCGGGGGGAAATGAGCCAGAGGGAGATGGAGCGGAGGAGGAGGGGAGGAAGCTTTAAAGACGAGCAGATTGAGGGCAGCCTCTCAAACAAGTCAAAACTCACTGAGACATGGCCACGACTCCCTATTTAGCAGGAGGCATCCATGAATGAATAAAAAGGAATAAAACCTGGACAACTAGGAAGTCGAAGTCAATCGGATTCATACATATTTAACAGGGACATTCATCTGAACAGAGGCCTGGCTGTAGTGCGTTGGAAACAAGTCACACTGCCTGGGAGGCTCACACAGAAAGCCTCACTCCTGGCCAGCACGGGACAGTAAGGCGGGGGATTGCTCGCTGTGCTTGGGGAAAAAGCAGCACCGTTGTGAGCGGAGGAGAAGATGACAGAGCAGGTGTGATGCCAGGGAAAGGGCATCGCCCACATGGGTGAGATGCCGGGGAAAGGGCATGCTCTCTGGACCCTGACCCAGGGAGGGCAGGAGAGACCACGCTCCATTTTGCAGCTGAAACTCCACTCCTGGCACACGCTGCAGGGGACAAGCAGGGCTGCTGCCTGTGGAGCTGGAGCAGCCAGGCTGCAGCCCAGCAGACAGTGTGGTTGCCCAGGCTAGGATAGCCCCAGGAAAAAGCTTTGGCTCTCATTTTCTGGTCCAGAGCTCCTTCTCTCAGTGCAGCAGCATGGCTTCACAAGAAGCCCCAGAAACCTGAAGGAACGTGTGCCAGGATCGTGACTGACGTCAGGAGGATGAGGGATGGAGAGATTACATCTCCTGTAGTCTCTACAGTGGCCTGGATCCAGGTATGGACCTGGGCTGTAAACCTATTGCCACACATTGCCATGGGCCCTTTCAGACCTGGATTAGTGGGATTCAAGTCTAAAAGAACCATGCCCCATCAAACCACATTGCTTCTGCTCCACCTCTGCCTGGGCGCTGGCTGAACCGATGCCCTTGTGCAGGGCTCTGCAATGGCATGTCCTGTATCAGAGTTGCTCCACAGGCAGCCCTCAGCAACCCTTGGCATTTGATGTGAACCCCATTAGTACAGAAATGGGAAACCCACTTGGGTACTACTGGCATGGGAAGCAACATCATGGGATTCCCCCTGCCTATTGTCCTACATTGGCACGCCTATGAAACACAAAAACAATTCCTACCAAGACAAGTTTCCTCTCTGTCCGGCACAGCCTGTCGTAGGAGTTCTGCAACCCAGGCTATGTCCTCACTGACACCTGCTCAACCTCAGACTCCTCCAGGGGTTTGCACAAGCACAACTGGCTGAACTTTCCAACGAGGCAGAGGAACACAGGCACTCTCATCCCACAGGAATTGCTACGTCTCTGTTGACACGGAGGCTGCTAGATGGTGTTTCCAGAGCAGATTTCTTTCTCTCCTAGATGTGGAGGCTCTCCCCTGGGGCAGAAGCAATGGCTTCGGTCCACCCTGTCACCTGTGGCAAGCATCAGCCAGACAAGGAGAGACTTTTATCTGGCAGATGGGCAGCAGGCTGTAGCTGAAGAAAAAACGGGAGCACACCTACAGCACATGACAGTAGTACGTGATATGTTCCAGAGATACGTGAAAATGACGGTTATGAAAGAATCAGGAGGGGAAGGGAAAGAGAAAAAAAAAGTCTTTTGGCTTGTGTCCAGGGGGAAAGGTTCATTTCTGTCATCAGACTTACTGGTTCAGCCTAGGGAGAAATGCAAACAGCATCAGGTCCTCCCTTTCCAGAGAGAGAAAGCAGGGTCAAAGGCAGCACTACCTTTCCTCTCCCTGTGCGTGCCACCTGCCTCAGCCTGACCTGAGGCGGGAGGTTGTCCTGAACTGCCATTGTGGCCGGGTTTAAGGAGAACAGCAGTAGTCTGGTGATGGCTGCATCATGTGGGGAATCAGAAGTACTTTTGCCTCAGGCACCACGGTAAGCTCAGTAGGAACCAGTTTTCATGCATCAGATATATTACATGGATGCCACACATCCCATTTGGCAGCTCCCTCAAGTATTGAAAGCTTCTGGACAAAGGGACTCCAAACTCTCTGGATCTGGCACAGCACTCGCCAGGCTTGAATTTAGACTTACATTCTTGGCCGGCAGCCCTGAGTGCTGGGAAGGAAGCATCCTTATCCCCCCCCTCTCCTCCCTCCTTCCCCCTCCTGCCCCCAGACAGAAGGCGTATTGGATCACTCCTCTCCGCGGGTGAGGGAGTGCTCTTCTTCTGGAATAACATCCTCTGCATGAGGAGCTCTGCTGGTCCTGCTTTTCTCCATCCACCAGGAAAAAATCTCTGCTGGAATGCTGTTCTGCTGGAATCAAAACACATCACAAAATCCAGCTGATTTCACCAGGATTTCCCTTAAGAAGAAAATCAGGAAAACAAAGAGTTCCAGTGGTGTGGAACATTTTTCAGCATGTTTGAAATGCAACATAGCAGCTTTTTTTTATTATTATTTCAAAACTACTTTCATTTTAATTTTGTGTCTGTTTCTATTGCATTAGGTAAGCCACAAAACTCAGAATCAAAACTTCCAATTGATCCAAAACAAAACAAAAACAAAAGTTCGGAGTGAAAAACCAGAAGGTTTTAAAATTTGCCAAATCAAATTCTGAAAAGTAAAAATCCTCTCCAAAACGAAACCTAAATCTCAATTTTCACCCTTTGTACAAATGTTAAACATTATGTGAATACATTCTCAACCTATGAAATCTCCTGGTGTAGATAAGCCTTTAGTACTAGGTACGATGGGAAAAGCGCTGTATTGTGTAAAAAGCTGTTATACAAGTGTTATAACTCCAGTAAGGGGTTCTACCAGTACAGCATCTAAAATTTTTAAAGTGTATATATTTTATCACCAATAAAATTATACAGCCATGGGACAAGCTATCTGTACATCAGGATTTACAGATTTAGGAATTATATAATCCTAAATGATACTTCCCAGCATCAATCCTCTAGACCACGTGACTTTTCAAAACAGGGAAACAACTTCAGCATCTTATTAACTCTCTCCTCATGTGCATGCATGCAGCTCCATTGGTCTTACAGGTGTAAATTAGGGCAGGATTTGGTCCATGACATCCATAGCTGAAAAGAACAACTGCAAATCCTAAAAGGAGAGGGGAAAAAAGAGACAAAAGAAACCTAAAACAATTAGTGAGATTAGAGACAAAAGAAAAATAATAATGTTGACAAAAGCAATGCTGTATGTTAACTTGACCCTAAATAAAACCTTAGATACCAGCTAGTAGGTACTCTGTCGAAATCACTGAACTGAACACTAAAATAAAGCCACTTTGGAGGGGGCAGCAGCTTTAAACCTACAGAAAGCAGCTTTACATACCAACCGCAGGCAGCGAGTAAAGAACACTGTGTTTAAGCAGAAATTGCAGGAAGTGTGGGGGTGGCAATAGCCATTTGCCACGCTAGACTTTAGTGGAGGACACTGCAACCATTCCTGTGGCTGGTCCTGGGAAATCTCCATGCCATGGCAAGATACACCACCAAGGCGCACCCTGCTTTCCAAGGGCTTGGCAGCTGGGCTTAGGATGAGCCTCCTGGAATTGCCAGGGACTGAAACAGAATTAGAAGAGCCAGAAATGAAAGGTGAGATCTTGGACCAAATACAGTAGATCTTGGATGCCATACAAAAGTTACAGAGATCAGATGTCACCCAGTGATTAGGGGAAGATGGGATAACATCAAAGAGAAGGTAGGCCAGCTATGTTAAAAGGAAGAAGACTCCTTCGATTATAGCCCAGACCCGTGACTCAGAAGACCTAGTTTATACCCTCGGCAAAGCTGAAAACTTCCTGTGACATCTTAAGCAAACCAGTTTGCTCCTCGATACAACAGGATAGTAATTTATACACTCCAGAGCTTTAAATTAACTGAAGTTCATAGAGTGCTTGGAGCTCCCAAGGTGATAAGTGCTCTTACCTTAAAATACAGCAACGAAACCCTGCCATCCATCCACTAGGCACCGTGGGAACGCTCCCAGTAGGGTACCACACACAGCCAGCTCCCACTGATATAAAACATGCTTTAGTGCTTGCTACTTGGTGCCATTGACAATAAGGTGCCAGCACACTGCTTCCTCCTTTGCTTCCTATCCGTTATAACTAGCTATATCCCACCACATTCTTCATGAATGGAAACTATTCATATCGTTATACTAGGTATAGCCAAGTAAGCAGGAAAAAACAGAAGATTTGCTAGCAGATGCTAGGGGAAGGGAGGAGGTGATAGCGATCAGCGGCTTTGGCAGCTATGTAAATGGTACCAGGCATGGCAATTTCATTAAACACCTCCCTGTCAAGAAAGCCAGAACCATTGGGATGCATATTTAGAGAATGCTTTCCAACATGCTGTTGGCTCTTATCTTGACCCAGCATTGCATATGCTATTCATCACAGGCCATGACAGAAATTATATCAGCATCAGCAGCAACCAGAGTAGCGGAATTTTCTGCATGGAAGAAAAGGGAAAAAAAATCTAAAAAAACACCAGTGTTTACCATGAATAATGTCAGTTGTTCTTCAGTTTCCACCTTCCAGTTGGAGTTATTTGGCTATGACCTGATGAAAGCACTTTCAGAATATCGGCTGGAAGAAGGACAGCATCCAGATGTATTTGACAGGAGTAAAAACCTGTGTAAGCCCTACGTTTCTTGTGTAAAAGTCACCACCCCAAAATAGCTTGTGATCTAGTTATTTTTATTTAGAGAAGAGCCTGTGCCTTGAGTTTGGATCCAAGTCTAAATTCCACTAGAGTTTCAGGCTGTTGTTAAGGTAGGATGCTCCATTCTGGCCCAGTTCAGAAACAGGATGACCAGTAAGTTAGGAATCTTGTTTAGAGCCAGACTCAGACATTAGGGTGGCCCATTTTAACATGTTTGTGTCATGACAATAAACAGTAAATCAGCAGCTTTACAGGAAAGGGCAGGTTTTTTTCTTGATGAAGGGAGAATTTTAAAACTGTGTGCTCATTTCCATGTTTCAGAAAGGCTGCAGGTTGTTTCTGGGATGCTGGGAAGACTCCCAGGTCCTCAGAGGGGACCATTCAATAATGGAAAGCACATTTCGCTACCTGAAAATCATAGTAGTGGGTACTATCAGCTCTCTGTGTTGAAGCAGTACCAACACACAGACATGTTTACCACTAGGCCACACACAGTGTTACAGCTTGCTCCATTTTGCCTGTGCATGCATCAAGGATTCTTCAACAATTCTGTATTTTTGGATCTGGAAACCCTGTAGGATCTCTTAAAAACCACCTGCACATTTTCTTCCCGCTTCCTGCCATTTCTGAATGATCCCTTGAGCACAGGAGCTTTCTTCTTTGCCCCAACTGGATATTCTTAAAGATTTTTTTATAACTTGCTGGTTCAGCTTTAACCACAGTGGTACTAACATAGTAATTAATACCAATTTCTTGTAAATGCTCTGTTAGTAAATTTGGATAATAATGATCTCTTAGTTACCTGGGTTTCTACCACACTGTGTACCTATCCTAGAGCTCTTGCTTACACAGGAGGCTGACACAGCTCCAAATACTCCATTTTAGTTGCTCATGTAACAAACAAGTACTTCACACGTATTTTACACACGTGCTTGGCGCAAAATATCCAAGCACATATTCACACAAAACAGGAGTAACATAGTCTATTCCAGTAGATGTATCCAGTCCCAGACACGTGCCTTACCTATTTTCAGACCTGTAGGAGGCAATGCAGGAACTGTCTGGGGCTGTGGACATGTTCTGTGAGAAAGGCTGCAGCCGCCTTCTCTCCTCTCCATCCTTTCTAAAACTCAGGGTAAGGTTGTGCTAGTAAACAGCTCTCTCTTAAAGGTAAAGCAATGTCAACTGGGTTAACACTACCTTCGTCAGCACTTAAAACTATCTGAGAGGCTTCACCTGACAGATTAAGACCTTGGACCACCTTTTCTAATAGCAGAGCAAGGCATCAGCAGAGGATTCGTAGCAAGCATCTGGAATGGCTGTAAGATCTCCAGCCAGCTCAGCTGTTTGAAAATAAATGTCTGTCCGCAGCCTTATGGAACTGAGCTGGTACATCTTCAGACATCCCTTGCATAAATGTCTTGTACACTCAAAGAGATTTATGATAAACACTTGCTCTTTCCTTAACCTCCAAAACCTTTTCCACCTGCTGAATAACACAAGATTCTTTCCCCTCACCCAGCGTGTTCAACATCTATATAAAGCCTCTAGAGAAGATTCGGTGGCACCATGGACTGACTTGTCAGCAGTACACATATAACACCCATCTCTACATCATCTTCACCTCCCATGCAAATAACACCATTACCCAGCTCTTCAAGGGCTTGGCTGAGATCAGCAAATGAATGAAGAGCAGTTGGCTGAAGCTGAATCGTCGCAAGAGCCTGGGCTGATGATGGTATAGGAAAGTATTTTACATTTCCATAATGTCAACCATTCCCCATCACCGGCATTAAGACTAATTGAAGATTTAATGTTCATCTGAACTCATTCATCCTGGAAACCCCAATAACTGTTGCTGCAAAAGCCTCAATCCTTCAGCACTATTTCTGATCAGATTACTTGCTAGATTGAACTTGGCCCTTATGCTTAATTTCTACAACCTAGCAAATTTAGAAATGATACCCCATACAAGAATGCTTCAGTCCATTTATTCAGCAGTACAAGACCACCAAACAAGCTTGAGCTTTGTTCTTTGCTCTGCTGACCACTCAATCCCAGATTAAATTCAAGGCTTTGCCCTTACGTTCAAAGCCTTCATGACCTTAGCAAAAATTGGTTTAAGGACATCCACACATCTAGTATTATACTGAAACCTGACAGTTACATTGCTCTGTAACAAAATAAATACCCAATTTGAAGGGTGTGTGCACCAGGGACAGATTGCCTACTGCCTAGGAACTCCTGATCATCTGTGGGAGACAACCATAAATCTCAAAAGTGCGGAACAAAAGAGAAACTCCAGTTTTTCAACCCAGCTTTCCTGTCTCTATTCTAACCATACCAAAACCACCAGTATAAACAAGTAGTCCATGACTGACAGACAGGATGAAGTCTGAATTCCAAGGGTACACTTCAGTGGGGGTTCTCTGGTGCCTGATAAAAAGTGAGCTGAAGTGGCAGCACCTTGATGCTTCTAGCACAAACAGGCTCTCTTGTGTACCCATCTGCCTCTCTCTTTCAACCTTATAGGAACTTCACTTTCAGATCTATATTCTTTTGCCAAATAAACTGACCAACAGGCTCACGCTTTGGGGGAGGTGGGGAGGTAGGGCACATGTAATCACATACACAGACAGACATACACACAGAGCACAAATTCAGAGGCATTGTTTTACTAGGAAAAAGTTACTGGCAAAAGTACCCTATGTAAAAAATAGGAGAGCAAAAGAGAGAGGAATGTCAAAGATGCCTTGTGTTCATTTTCATGAGCTCATAAAGTAATTGGAGGCAGATACATAAAGGTATCCAGAAACATCTGAGGAGTCATTGCTTTCCAAGACACCAGTGACCGTCAGGGACTCAGAACCTGGAGAGAATCACAAAAACATTTTCAAATGACAAATGAGTCACTAATGATAATCAGATCTGAAATAAATTTATTTCCTCCTAAACCAAACACAAACACAAAAGCTGCTTTTCAATTATATGAGATGCAAAACAAGTCAAAAAGTCTAGGAGATACCACTGAACTACACCTGAATCTATGTCCATAACTCACTGCTACACAAGGAGGGGCCCTTGTTTTAAGGTTGCATTTCCACATTACTTTTGAATATCCTGACCACTGCTCAGTTGCAATATATCTATGTTTAAATTGCTTGCCAAGGAACGTAGAACAGAGGTACCTCAATAGGGGAACCAACCAGCTGTGTATCTAGACAATATTCAGAATAAATGCTCTGATGATACAGAATCCTCACGATGCACCCAGCATTGCATGAACCCCCCAGCTGGTTTTGCCTGGAAGGAAAAAATGTGTGTACGAGCAGGGATACTGTTCAGAGACACTAAAACAGGTTTATAATAGTCCATCCTGTTTGCTTCAGCACCAAAATAAGACCTGAAGGATACACGTCAGGTATTTATTGCTGACAACAACTGGCAATAACTTTGTGCATTTCAAATGCCAGTCGGACAACTTTTCAAAGGGCTAAAAGGTGCGCAAAGGTTGAAAAGCTTGGAAGTCTTGCCAAGGATGATAAAACTTTGCTGAATTTGTTAAACTTATGTTCACATGAAATTTTCACCACAACTGTTCAACTTGACATCTGCCTAAATTTGTACAGACCTTTGGGCTAATCTGACAAGACGTAAGTGACCAAGCAAACCATCAGAAGAGAAACCTGGAATCACTGAAGAGGCCCACTTGAAGCCTACGCCATGGTGGGGTTGTATCTCTTCAGGCTCTTCCAGTGGTTGATTCTAGCAGCAACATTTGGGTTGGCACACCATGCCAGTGAGTCAGCATTTTTAGGTTACAACTGAGAAAACAAGCAAAAAAAACCAAGCAAAAGCAAATCTATGCTGGTTTAATTATTTGGTAAGGCAGCTAGCATCATCATAAAAGTGCCTAAATTTTAGTGCAAACCAACCTTGTCCCCATTCTCTCCCAAAACTCTCTCTTCTTTTCTTAAACTGACAATTCAGAAAACAGCCAGGGTGCTGCTGCTTTCTGCCTAGTATCCTCTGCCCTGCTTGCACATGTGCTTATCCAGTAACAGGCATCAATAGTGAAATGGGATTACGTTCCACTGGTTTAGAGCATGAGCACAGCCCTGGGTGGGGCTGCTGGAGGATCAACTCTTAATAAGGTGTCCAATTTATAATCTAGCAGGGCGAGGAGCAACTGGCTTTCAGAATGAATAGCTCTTCTGTGTTACCATCTCCTGAGGCTCGTTGCCTGGCCAGCCCGCCTCATCCTTTTCTCTCTCTCTCACACAGATGTTACGCTTTTCACTAACTTTTTTGCCGTTTCCCAGACTGGAAATATAAAGAGGAAGGAAGACAAGAAGTATCCACCCGTATGTGGTCGGACACCGCAAAATGCAGCAAAATGAACAATCTGCTAGCTTAATAGGAAATAACCCCCTGGCATTTACTTATTCCAAGAAGGTTTCATTTCAACCTAGGACCCTGCTCCCAGGGACGGCCTTTGCGCCGAGAGGTGCCTTTGTAAGGGGTGTTCTGCGCAACGACCCCCGATCCGAGGGACGCCAGGCGGTACGCACGGCCTGCCGCCGACGGGGCGCGGGGGAACGGCCGAACGCCGTGGAGGACAGATAAGCCAAGGGACGCCATTCCCAGACTGACGCTCTCTCTGGCTTTGTCTTAAACCTCTTCCCTTAAATGACGTCTGGTGACTCTGCCGAGGAGCGCAAAGTCAATAAACCGATCCCGGTGAACAGCCAGGTCGGCTCCCTCGGACGTTATTTGCGACACACACTCGTCCCCGAGATACCACAGCCGCCTCATCGGCCGCGTCGACGTTTCCCCCCCCCCGTGCGGAACACTACGGCCACAAGCATCGTCCTCACGGGTAGCCGAGTCGCACCGACCGAGGCTGCCGGCCTGCAGGC
>NW_010972809.1:6805085-6832960 GCF_000737465.1 Haliaeetus leucocephalus | reverse complement strand
CCCCCCCCCCCGCCGATGAAGGAGTCGCCGTCCTTCGCCGCAGAAGGACCCGCGGGAAGACCGGGCGCAGCGGTTCTGCAAGGACTGGCAGCGCAGTCGAGCATCTCTCTCTCTTCTTCGGTCTCCGAAGCGGTTCTCTGGCCAAAGATTCACCCACCCCGCCCCAGGAGACTTGTCGCAGAGCCTCCCGTACCTCCAGCAGAATCATTTAATAGATTTCCTTCCCGTGGTAATCATCTAATCCGACCTCTCGCAAAGCATAAACCTGTAGCACGCTGCATTCAGGAATGACTGCTCCTCAGGACCTATAGTCCTCCCTTCTTTCTGTCTCTGTGCTGGCACTGCATTCTGTAGAATGACTCTTTCCTGTGTGCAGCACTTAAAACAAAAAAAAACACCCTTAAATACAACTCCACCTGAAAATTTTCCATCATTCTGTGCTTCCCCCCTTGCCAAAGCAAAGTGAAAGGTGATAGACCCAGCCACTTGATCAATCTTTGTCAGGGTCAGGAGCATCTGGCTCCTGTAGGATTTTTTATAGTAAGAGCCTGTTTCTAGGACCATTGGCTCTTGTGCAGCAGGATGCTGTTTTCAGGATCTGATTTAAGCTGAACTCCGAAAGTCCACAGAGAAAGAAGAAGCAGGGAGCATGCACTCGACTTCCTGGAAAAGACACCCAAGCTGTTCTTATGGCCTCCTGCAACCGCAGTCCGTCCTGCCCAGGCTCCACGGCTCCTCCCGGCAATTGCCAGCACTGCGGGCTCAGAGGGCACGGGAAGTGGCCCGCAGCTGGCCCGGGGAGCTTGCCGGGTTGGAGCAGTGAAATGCACAGTGTTTTCAATTAATAGCCTGCTCAGCAGCCACATCATGGTGTGTGAGAAATGCTAAGTGTCATTAGCAGTCTCTTGGTTCAAAATGTTTGGGAGGGCCACTGTTCTGTCCCCATCCTCACGGGGTCTTTGCATCTGGGAGGAATGCCTGGGATGGAGAACACAAAAGGACAAGCTAGACCAGAGTACCCGTTATGCCATTGAAAAAAATGAAAATAAGATGTCAACAACTTCTATGGGCCTAATTGTTTCTTCTCAAGCAGATTGTTAGCTTACGTGAATCAGGGTAGCTCTACTGAGTAAACCAAAGAATGGAAAGGGGGAGGGGGATAGCCTTGGGATCAGAAAGACACAATGTGGGTCTTTACCCCCATTGCTTGCTAGCTACTGAGTAACATTAACGTATTGCCACCACCCCCCGCCACCGAGAGATAGCGGCACTAAGAGAGATGAAGAGACAGGGTGGCAAATAGTAAGACTGCGTTTCTGCAAACACCACCGTGCAAGGCCACCTGAAGGATCGGGCCTCGACTCCCTCTCTCTGCAACTCCTGCTCTTGCCCTGCTGCTCAGCTCTGTCGTGAAACTGAACTGCACAAAACTAAGCTGATTAAAAACCAGAAACGGTTATTTTCTGAGCCAGATTGCTTCCCTGCTCTGGTCCACCTTACAGCCACATGCACTCTGGACCAGGTGTAAAGAAAATACAACTGCTTCTTTCAGCACCAGTGCCAGCTTGAAGAGTTCGTCAAACTGCAGCCTGGTGAAGCACTGGGAAATCTCACAGAGAGCAAAAGAGAAGGAAGCTGTACTTTAATTTCAGCAAAACACTGAACACAGACAAAGAGCACGCAGTGAGTGAGTGATGCAAATGCACCTAGTCAGATCTCTCCACTGGACCTTCAAGAGAAAAAGGGGTAAAACATCAAGCGCAAAGGGCAGCCTGAGTTCTCCAAACACAAAATCAGGACAAGCCAAATCCTGTCCAATTGCACAACATTAAAGAGTGATTCTGTGCTCTCTTACCTTGTGCTAAGGGAACAGCAATGTTCTGACCTGCAGTGATTTATGTGTAGCAAATTCGTGCTCATAAACAAGTGAGGGGAACCAAAATCTCATGCCCTAATCCTTCCAACCAAAACCAAATTCTTTATGGGCAGCAAGCTTGCTGTTGAAGGAGGTAATGTTTATCCTTATTTGAATCCAATAAAAACACCAAAACAAGAGAAACAATGCTCCAAGAGCACTTCTCTGTTACATTTGCAAATAATGCTACAGAAAAAAAAAGAAGAAATTAATTGCTTCACATGCTTTACAAACATTAATTAATTTAGCCTGATGTCTCCCCAGCTGGACAGGTGTTATCATCTCCACTGAACATATGAGCAAGCTGAGTAAGACAGAGCCAGCCCTGTTTTTTCTAAGTAGCATCTAATTTTCAGTGCACTTCTGTGTACAGGCAGCTTCTGTTCATTTTGGCTAGAGCTGTAAGGGATTAATATATGTGCAAGACAGATTCTGGGTATCCCAAGCTACAGGGCTAAAATTAAAACTCATGTTTGAAAATGTGAACCTAAAGGACTTGCCCATGGCTGGGCAAGACAGGAAATCTGTTGCAGGATCAGGAAAATAAGCCAAGTCTTCAGATTCCTTGGGGCTTGTCTCCACAAGAAACGTAGGGAAACAACATAAAATTGCAGCACACCAGAAATGTTCTCCCCAGGTGGACCCTTCGGTGTTCACTGCTTTCAAAGAGTAAATTTTAACCCCTCCATAAATTCATCCCTTCCCCACAAACACAGAGAGACCCACTTCTCACTTACTGCTGAATAGTGTAGCTTGTTGCCACTCTCTAAACTGAAAGGTGATGGTGACAAGAGAAGGATGTGGTGACTCAGGAGGTAGCAATAAGAAAGCAAAGGGTAAAGTTTCACTTTGGTTTCAGCAGAAAAATTCCCCATGAAGATGGTCTTGGTTTGTAATCAGTGATGAGTAGCTTACCTGCATTTCAAAGAGGGGTGAGCTACCTCCCACTTAGCATACACAAAGATTATGTCTACCCGTTTTAAGCAGACACAGATGATCTGAATAGCTGCCCCCATTAGCTGGAGCACAATGCCAGCCCAAAGGAGGAGCTGTGTGGTCTCATGCTAGAAATAAGCAGCAGGTTTCTCTGCAATAAACTCTCTAATCTAGCAACGTCCGAGCACGGGGCTGGGCTGCAGATGCACATCCTCCCAAGCTAAGGTGCTGGTAGAAAAGGCTATCCTTCCAGCCTGTGGTTACCATCCTTTCGAGTCTGCTTTGCTGAATTGTGCTTGAATGCTTCTCACATTTTTTCAGTCTGAATGAGGTAGGTTAGCAGAGGTCTAGTATTTCAATGTTATAAGCTTCCCCCCAATGCAAGATGGGAAGTGGTCACCCTGCAGCCTACTCCCTGGATCTGAAGTAGCAGGCACCTCCAGCGCCAGGGAAGAGCTGGAGATGGTAACTTCTACCACAGCCTACATGAACGTCTAAAGCCTAAGTGCAGGGTGACAGTGTCCAAAAAGTTCATACTCTGGCTTGTCGCATGCCAGCTTTCACATGGAGATGAGCCTGGTGCTAATGCATTAGGCTTGACTAACATTTTAAATGGTGCAGGCATAGCTTTGCCATTATTTAAGTTCTCAAATTGGTATGATATAGCTTAACTGGCAAAAATCGGTGTAGGCTAGGTCTGCCAAAACTGGTGGGTCCAAAGGAACCCTGCGGTGAGGATGGCAGCTGACCACAAAGTGACCACCCAGTAGGTGCGTACACTGAACAGGCAGGTGTAACGTCACTTTATGGTCTTGGCGGACTTGAGAAGAGTAGGAACACCAGAACAGATGTAACACTGTTTTTTGCCACAGGTTACAGACATACATCTGTTCAGATTGAAGCAGAACCCCTTGGTGTAGCTCCCCCTCACGCACCCATAGAGACACACCTGCTGTCCCATGACACCGAGTCAAGTGTTTGCATAGCTGAGCTCTAAAGATTTTTCTAAGGACCTTTGGGTTATAAAAAAACCCACCATACATCCTCCTTGAAAAGCACCTCTTTTCTCTTAAGTGGATCATTTCACAGAACTGGCTTAAAGGGCAGCTAGACAAACAGCTGAATCAGCACAGCCAATGAAGCAGTAACCTGGGGCAGCGGAGAAGGAGCCGACCGGAGCAGCCACCTCGCTCAGCTGCAAGCTAGAGCAGGACACCTGACTGCAGCCCAGCTCTACCGATACTTTCCAAAGTGTGTGTTTTGGTTGTATTGTTGGTTTGTTTGGGTTTTTTTTCTTAGGTTTCCTAAGGAACTCAGGCTTTTGCAATTGCTCTGTCCCTCAGTCTTCCTGTAATCCCTTTCAAATCTGCTGTCCAATCTCAGTCAAATCTGAAAGAATCTTGAACATAGCATGTCCCTCTAAATCAGCCAGTGTCTGGGTAGAAGCCCAAACTCATGTCCTCTGCAAGGAGAAGAGCAGGCAAAACTCAGCTGCTAGCCAGTGCTGCCAGTTAGCCGACACACAGGCCTATAGTTTCAGAGGGACAGGGAGGGAGCTGAGGTGGTGAACCTGATGCTCATCATATGAGGCCAGGCTTTATCACTTTGATTGCTCATGCACAGCCTGCTTTAATCCAGATTTAGAAACTTATGGCATGTAGAATTCAGTGCATACTTGTGTTTTAAAATACAGTATCCTGTCAGAAGTTCCTTCTGTAAGTCATTAAGGTGTAGTTAATACTTTAACTCCATTCGGTGATTTCTGTATCAGGCTACTGTAAGATTGTCTTAACACCACCAATATTACAGATATCCTTAGTGCAAAAAGAGTGATATTTACTTCTGTGCAGGGGCTCAAATGTACCATTTGTGCAATATGATGTCTGATACTGTATTTATATTGCTAAAATGCATTTTCTGGGGGGAGCTCAACACAGAGATGAATTCCATCTAACATGAGAGGAAAAAAATAACTTGTCAGTCGGATAGGTTATTCACCGATCTATAAATCAGAAAGAATAACAATGCATACTGTATTCCCATCTGTTCCCACACACTCCTTCTTGTCATCGCAAGAGGTCTTTAGTACCCTGAAATATAGCTTTACAATAAAAATTAATTGAAAGTGCACTAGAATAATTAACTTTTGGAGCTTCACAGTTTGCCCATCCTTAAATAACACTGGTTATAAAATCCTGTTTGTGCTACAATTCCTTGGCTCTCCGCCATGTAGCATGTATAGAAACCAGCAATATGTGCAGCAGGGACTTAGCTGGCTATAATATGAGTGCACATAATGGACTTTCTTCTTTAGCTCAGCAGCAAAACACTGACTCAGATCTAGAGACCGGTTATAGTCCCAGCGGCGTTTACTCCGTGTAATTAGCAGTATCAAGTGTGTTGTCTTTTGGGTAGCCTGATTGTTTCCATATGCACAAGTACCTTCTGTGAACGTAGACGGGGCAAGAGGCAGACAAGCATTCAAAGTGCGCACAGCGCTATGGGGAGCACATATGTTTTAAATACATTATCTCTACAATTAGGAAGAGTTTATAAATCGGTGATATAAATCTTCAAGAACGGGGCCAGTGGAGAAAGACAAAGTCCTTCTTTCCAAGCAGGAACTTTGCCTGGGTAACTACTCGTACCCAGGTCCCGAGATGGAGCGGACGACTCCCTGCTTGTTGATGGGAGAGCAGCATGAATCAGTAGCTCACGCGGAGCGAGGAGCCTTGCTCCAAAGCCGGCGTGCGTTGCTCCAGGCGGGAGAAGGCTGTTGATGCTGTGTTGGAGCCCGCAGGAAGATCAGGCCGGCGTTTGAGGTGGGGCGTGCCTGGGAATGCCGCACAACATTCATCTTAGGGGCAGGTACTTGCTGAAATTCCAATTGCCGAGAGAGGTGGCTGAGGCAGAGCGAAGCCTTACCTTCACCGCACAAAGAGGTGCAGTTTTTTACCTCGGGGTAATGTTTCTGACCTGTCCCAAGGTAAAAAAGCAGCGAAGTCAAGCAACTTCAGCCTCACTGCAAGGCAAACCAGGCAAGGTCAACCCCAAATGGGGGTGTGCTGCTGGCCTCGCCTACTTTACCACATCAGCAGCAGTTACAGCAAGATTTAAAAAAAAAAAAAAATCCTTGAGAGCAGGAAAGACAGGCCCTAATGTCTGTTTTGAAATAAAGGGTATAAAAAGGGGTTTGTTTGGGGTTATTTGTGTCATGTCCTCCTTCTCTCTTCCACGCCCCCCACATTGCCACTGACGGGCTCCCTCACCCCTAACCCCCAGGCCTTCGCCCTGTGGCCGGCTGGAGGCCACAGGGAAGCGGGGAGAGGAAGGGAGAGCCATTCCCACTGCAATCTGGCTCCTCCTGCTCCGCACCGTCCTGTCCTCGGGATCTTCCACACGCCTCTCATTACAGCAGGGCCCCTCCGCGCCTCACCCTTCATGGCGGCACGCCTCGAGGCACGCCTTGCTGCTTGGGAAAGGTTCTCTCAGGATATTTCTTCGCATGCCTATTTTTATGGCTGCAGTAGGTGCCTGAATAAAGGCCATCTTAAGTAACTATCTCGGGCTGCTCGCCGACTCCTGCCCTCGGCACGCTCCCTTGTGCCATCCCAGCATCCCAGGACAGCCTAGGACAGCCTCCCCGCCAAGGTCCTCTGAACCTTTTGAAACCTCCTACATACGCATCTGCTTTATCACTTTGCTAATGCTGTTTCAGTATCTGTTCTGTAGCAAACCACTCTTTATCCATATCATGAACTCGCCAAAGGAGAGTGCTTGACAAGAGTATTACAACTATCATCTTTACTACAGCAGATATGGTAAAGATTTCACCTTAAAACTTGCCTTGTGATCCAGAAAATACACCTGTGCAAAGGATCTTTAAACTTGAGCAACTGCAGCTAGTCTCAGTGTCTGTTCCAACTTGCATCATACAATTTCACCTTCCTTTCTCGGCTACCTTAGGAACTAGCACAAAAAACTCCCCAAACAAGCTGTTTAATTAATAACTTTTCACGATAAAGTACTGTAAAGCAATATTGTATGCAATAAATCCAGACAATACCTTCTTCTCTACAACTCTTCTTAGAAATATCTTGCATTTGCTGACTCGGATAGGTTATTTGCAAGCTTAGTAAGAAGTAAAAAATCCTTTACAGAAAAAGGCATATTCTGCTTATTGACAATCATTCATTAAACAGCCTAGCAGTTTGTTCCAACGGTGTCTTCTGATGTTACGAATGGGGATGCTACTATTTTAATAATAAGCTATCAAGCAGTACTACAAATAGTCACTGTTTAATTTCTTGAAAACTCTGAAGAGGTGAAAAATACATTTGCAGCACAGCTACTGCTGCCTACTCAGAAGTGTGTTTTATTTCAGCCACAAGATTTGATTATCTCAGTGAAAAATACAGCACTCAAAATTAGTTTGGTAGTTTTTACATCCATCACTGTTGTCATTCTGCATTTATTATTTTCTTGGTGGTTTCTCCCAGGTCTTCTCTAATTTTTCTTCGCTCATTTCCACTTAAACTTCTGTCAGTGACAAGTGCACTTCACGGCATGTGGTTGCTGTCGTGGTCACAACAGATGCAGGGGAGCCCAATGTGTTCACTTGACCTACAAAACATTACCAGAGAGCAAAATAATCTGTGCGCAATCTCATGTCTTTACAAACACCCCTGCAGGTGTGTAACTCTTCCCTAGTGCATGGCTAGCTATAGGCGTCAACTCACTGTTGTGGAGAAATACCTGAGGAAGGTGAAAGATGCTTGAGGTACTGCTACCAGCTTAGTACTGGCAGCACACAGGACAGTGCATGCTAACTTAAAGCTTACGTAAATAATAAATATGTTTTAGGGCCCTTTTATGTGTAAAACATTAGGTTAAATGAGAAGTATGAACATTTAGTCCAAATTTAATAATTAAAAATACAGATGTACTACATACTCAGTACCTAGAACTCTGCTACATGAGCATTTATGTACAGAGAGAGAGTATCTGGAAAACCACCATTTCCGTGGTGATGGAAATAATATACTGCTTATGTGTCATGTTATTTTGAGTCATTATTAATCTATTACTCAACTAGTTTTGTAAATGTGGTACAGCACTAAAGATTTAGGGTGACATTGAAGATTCAGGCCCCTGACTCCACAGACATAAGCATGTGTGTAACATGTGCTGAAGTGCTTACAGGACCGGAGCAGAAATATGTATCAAGCCCAAACTTGAAAACAGGTGGTTTTAACTTATACAAGCACAAAGAACAGTGAACAATTTTTTAAGCAGCCGCTTTTTGCGTTCAGAAATTAAACAGCTATTTTTATTCCCGTGTCCACCACCCCAAAAAAAGCCCCCGGCAGGCTGAGAAAGTAACACGTGAAATCTAAGTTGTAATTTTAAAACTGAGGTTCCTTCCCACTATGGAGGGGCGGGAAACCACTTTTTTTGCCCCCCTTTTTTTTTCCCGAGGGACTGCCAGGCCAGCAACGGCCTGTGTCCCCAGGCCGGTGGGTGTCTAACACTGTGGGACAGGAGCACTTCCTCAGCACAAACCAGGGCACCTTCGCAGGGTGGGCTCTGCGGCATGGCTGGAGAGCAGCCTGCTTGTTGTCATAGCTGGTATTTTGCAGTAACAGAACCGAAAAAAAACCCCAA
This sequence comes from Haliaeetus leucocephalus, assembly GCF_000737465.1. Taxonomy (NCBI): domain Eukaryota; kingdom Metazoa; phylum Chordata; class Aves; order Accipitriformes; family Accipitridae; genus Haliaeetus; species Haliaeetus leucocephalus. The sequence continues at coordinate 6,824,445 of NW_010972809.1, read as the reverse complement.
AAATGGCTTCCATTCACATCTCTCGCGACCACTGCGGTGGGCTGGTGCATGTCGCTGCAGCAGGGCTCACCCATGGAGGTGTTGCCCCTCAGGGCCCGGCACACCTGCCTCCTCGGGGAGCTGCCCCCCTCCAGGTCCCGGTGAGGAGGGAGCTCTGAAACCCGCCACCTGCCCAGGGACCCAGGAGGGGTGCTGGGGGCTGCCATCCCCTGTCCTTGCCCCAGGGGTGGCCCTGCTGCGCCCTGAGGGGAGACGGGTAAGGCTGAGGCCCAGAGCCGGGCCTTGTCCCCCTTCCTAGGCCTGGCGAGGCCCAGCCACACTCCAAAAGTTGGTAGCCCCAGGGTGGCAGGTGCCCCCCCAGGCCGTGTCCGCACCCCCCCAAGCAGTGTCCGCACCCCCCCCCAAGCGGCAGGGGCCTCCCGTGGCCTGGTGAGGCCCGTGGCAGCCCGTGGCGCAAGGCCGGGGATACGTGGGCAGCCCCGGTGGCGAGGCGAGGTGAGGTGGGGCGTGGGGGATAACGCCTGCCCCCAGCGTGGGGCGAAATCCCTCTCAGCTGCCCGCAGGGGAAGGGAGCGTCCCTCGCAGGGTAACAGATGGGTGCTGTGAGCAGCCGCCAGGATGCAAAACCAGTCAGGAGCTCCCTCCTCTTACTCACCTACCTGCCCACCGCGGCGGGAGGCGGCAGGAGGTTTTGCAATATGTGGGGAAAGGGATGAGCCCCGGGACCGTGAGAGTGGGAGAGGAACGGCGGGGTTACATAAAGCAGGTGGGCGAGAAGGGGAGCAGGACAGGCAGATGCGCGCAGCCAGGCTAATCCGGAGGCGAGGGGATGGCGGAAGGGGTGTTGGGAGAGGAAACTAAACGCTCGTCCAAGCGTGGCTGGCCAGCTGAGGAGCGGAGGGAAGGGGAACAGCCTTATGCTGTGTTTGGTGCAGGTGCATGCTTCGATCTGGGTGCATGAAAGGGCTGGACAAGAGACAGAAGCACTATCGCTGCGCATACAGGGTGGCAAGAGGGAAGACCTCCTTTCCAGGAGGTTTGCCGTTTCCCCTCCCGTTCCCCACACGCTGCTGGGGAAACCTGCGCTTCTGCTGCTTGCTAGGAGACAGCACACAGCTTGGTGGCTGCGGGTGTGTGAGGCTTGCTAAATGGAGGCTCCTGCTGCCCTGCTGGTTGCTGCTGTGCTCAGGGAGAGAGGAGGAGATGGAGGAGGAGGAGGGAGGGATGTGAAAGTGGGTCAGGAATGTAACTAGACTCTGCCCCCCTTGTTGCAGGCACAGGCGGCGCTGCCTTAGCGATGGAAAGCAGGCATTGCACTGTTGATGTTCCCCAGTCGTACCAGCTGACGGTTACTAGGGGATCCTGAAGGATGTGTTTCCCTGTGACCCTTTGAGAAGAAAAACTTAGTTGCCGCAGTAACCAAGTATGCCTTGGATGCAATGATGCAGTAAATACCATAGGTGAGCCTTGCTAATGGAGGAGGAGGAAGCTGAAACTGTATAGGCTGGATAACTCTTGCAGTCAGGTCAGGAAACGTTTAAAAAACATCCCAGCAAACTGTATTAGTTAAGTACATGACTTCTGCATTTCCTGATGCAATAAAACTCTCAGAATTTATCCCCTATGTATTGTAAACTACTAAGAAAACAGAGATAGAAATAAACTGCCTTACTGATGTAGCATGAGCTGCAGAGCTCACCCACAAATCTGCAGTAGCCTTGTGCAGCCCTTTTGCATGCCAGTAGTTTTTGTTTGGTGGCCTGAATTTTTGAAAGTTAAGAGGTGTGAAAGAAGGTGAACGCTGACTCAAAACCTTAAGTTTGCATCCATCTTCTTTTCAGCATTGTTACTTTAGATGATTAACAATTTTCAATGTTGTTACTTAGATTAAAAGAGAGAACTCATCAACCCTGCTCCTACAGGAAATCCTCAAACTAAATACTTTCAAAGTGGAAAACAAACTAAAAGAACAAGCAAAAAAGATTCAACTTGAGGCCCGGTCATGCATCATTCCTCCCTGTTCCCTCTGGTTCTTATCGTCTGATTTCCATCTTCCTCTTATAGAGAAATACATCTTTATTCACAGGGGTGGGGAATCAATTTTCAGAGTTAGAATGAAGAACTGAAAAAAACCCAAAAGACAGATACCATGATATATCAATTTCTTCTTTAGTTTTCTTCCAGAGTCGTGTTTTTATTAAAGCACTGGTATTCTGAATTAAAACTGGATTGCTGTACATGGGATTGATTCTGCTCCCAGCCTGAGGATTGACAGAGGAGAACTGAGCTCTCAGGCTCACAGATGCATCAGGAGTGAGGGGACAACACCGAGTGTGTCAGTGCAGGCCATGCAGCAGATAGGTATGCATACAGTCAACAGATGAGGGTATGCGTGTACATTTAATTAAGGGAATAAAAGTCAGTGGAGCAAACTGTGCAGCTATTCCTTTTACTCCTTTGAATTATTTGTCAAGGAGGTATTGCTATAAATAAACATCCCTTTCGCTTCTTTCATCTCTGAAAGCTACTCAGTGTTTAAAAGCATCCATGCCCTTTAATTCAAGGACATTCAGGGATGCACAATGAATGTTACTGTTTCTGCTTTTTATGTGAGAGAATTTGTCAAGTTGATTTCCCAAATCATTTGCTACTAAAAGCTAAATTTTATAATAAAAGTTACATGGGCGTAAGCAAATTGTGGTGAAATATAAGTCATCTATTGTCCCATTACTCCTGTTTTAAGAAAAAAGTAGAAGCCAATAACGGTTTAAGTGCAGTGGGCCACAAAGCTTTTCTTAAAAAGAACTCAGCGGAGGGCCTGGGTGATACCTCATAGATGAATGTAGCCCATTGCCTCCAGTCATGGAAAATATTTAGACAGTCTTTATCCACAGTTTTAAGATCAATGATTGCTTAGGTATGTCATGCTTATTTTTTGTGGAACAACATTACTTGGTTTTGTCGACTCTTCTGGCAATGCAGAACAGTCAGTGGACACAGTCTTACATACCATCTGCTTGCACAGGCCTCTGCCGCCATGCAGTCTTGCAGATCTGTGCAGGGGGATCCCACAGGTCTCTCTCATTATGGGGTGAAAATGCCAGGTTAGAAAGCTTCCTCTTCCAAGACTGCACAGAAAGTCTTGATTGTTGCACCTATTATCAGCATATTTGCATGTGTTGAGACAATCCAGTGAGCTGGGAAAACTAAACATTACAGAGAAGAAGCATTGTGTTAGCAACCATTCCTTCACTTACTGGCAGCGAGGGTCTGATTTCATTGTTAGGCTGGGCCCTTTTTATGCCCCTCTGGACAAGCAAAGGGCATGTTAAGCTCTATGGAAAGAGTCAGGAGAAAATCCTCCTGTGCTCGTTGTAGGAGCAGGGTGTTTCCTATCTATTCCCCCCGCCCCTTACTGTAGGGATGATGTGAGGAAGGAGGTGTGGCCAAAAAGTTGCTGCTTTCTAGTTATTCTTGGCTCTGGCAAAGGTCTTTCAATTCAAGGGTAAATGGCAGGGACCTTGACGCCGCTCTAAATCTGTATCGATGTCTTAGAGGTCCCCAGAAGGACCAGATAATATGACAAGGCATGAAGCACAGCTTAGGTATAAAGGAGAATTAGACCTACAACCTGTGGCTGCTTTGAACAGGAGTTGATGGTGGCATCCCAGACTAGGCCTTTACTGCCAAGCTTTGGGCATGGGCCTAGGCTGCAGTGAGAGACTAGTTAATGCAAAAGTATGGAAAAGGAAACATGGAAGAGTTCCAGTTGTGATACGTGAGTCCACCTGCAAAAGTATTTTTGCTTTGTTTTTGCTTTAACTTGTACACCGGAAAATTAGGAGGAAAAAAAACCTATTTAAATAGGGCTTTTTCTAGCTGTGTTCAGTCGAGTCCCCTGGTTATTAGAGAGAAAAAAAGATGTATAAAGTTTTACCAAATCACGTTAGCAGGCTAATGTGCATGGCTTAGTAAAATACTTATTTTCTGAGTAATTTTAGCATGTTTTGGCTTTTAAAACCATCATTTCCAACCTAGATAATAATAATTTCAAAGAAGTTACTAGTTCCTCTTTTTTCCACCTTGCAGGGGAACTATTTTGCATCCTACTGAAGTGGCTGACTGGCTTCAGGGAAAGGATAGATTGGGCCCTATTAAGATAGGTTTAAAGATTTAGCCACATGCTATTTTGGAGATTTATTTCCTTAGTTAATATCTTGTTCTTACCAGGCTGAACTGCAGAAGCTTCCCTGTAAACAGGATGAAACAATAGCAGCAAAGGTATGATGCCGTACCATGCTGAATAGGGACCTCAAAACCCATTACCATTTTAATGATGGCATTGTTAAGCAAAGTAGTCTCAAGATTAAAGTGTTTTGCTCATTGAGAAAAACGTGATATTTATTGGGTGTTTTACCTTTAGCGACCAAAATACAGTAGTCTGGCATTCTTTTGAAACTCACGCATGTAGTTTCAAAGCTGTTTGCAGCTGGAGACTGTCAGCCACTCACTGTACTTACAAAACAGGTTTAAAAGCAGACATGGTTAACAGGATGTGACATAGAGTCTCTTCAGCACAGTATGTGACACATCCTTGTACTTTTCTAATAACTTTGAAAGAGGCTGCTTAAGCTTAGAATGCAACAGGTCTCAAAGTTTGAATTCAACAAGAAAACATTAAGAAAGGTATATTCCACATGTATCTTATTGAGAATTATTTCAGTGAACTTTTGCTTATCAGTACTGAAAAGATGTGTTAAAACCAGTCTGACAACTTTTTTCGTAACGCCATGTGCTGGAGGGCCTTGAGAAAACAGTTTTGAAACAATATCAGAGCCGAACTACTGAAATGCTTTGAACAAGAAGAATGTTCATTAAACACATTTCCCTGGTTTTTGTAGTGTCCCAAACAACAAAAGTCAGGTATTTCATGATTTATAGCCCCTTTTCCAGTGAGATGCTTCAGAAGGAGCTCAAAAGATTTGCATCTTGCAAGTAAGAACATGGTGGACTTAAAATGCTTAACCTACCCTATTTTTTCAAAATTTTAGCTGTGAATTTACTGGATCCTGTTTCAAAACATGCATATAAAAGTCTAATTACCCACCCACCTCCCCTTATCTTAATTCACTGTAAGTCAGCCAACACCCACGGGAGAGGCTATGCAGTGACTGGACCATAGGAGATGCAGGCACTTTGTACTTCATTTGAAACGGTCACTGTGGTATAATCCTGCTTTCTCTGAGTTCCCATTAACTAGAACTCATTGGAGTGAAATTAGGTTTCATTGCCCAAGGCTGTACTCTTTTCTCTCCTGCAAAAGGGCTGTGCTTCAGGTCACAGGGCTGTGCATGGGTCCTCCCACCCAAGCCCAGAGCACAGTCAGAGTGCCTGCCAGACCAGCTCCTCTGCAGCCACCAAGCAGTGCTTGCTCTGCACTGGAGGTCTGAGGAGAAAAGACATGGATAAAGACTTCGCAAAACACACTAGCTTCCTATTTGGTTTCCCCTTTCCAACTGCAGATTTCTCAGTACTTCTCAGCACCCCTTTTTTTGATGTGTAGCAAAGCATTTCAGGTCAGAATGGGTTATTCAGCACCTCTGAAAAACACAGTCTCATTGTATACAGCTTGCTCTGAAAAATTGGAACTGAGTGGCTGAAAAACATAAAGTAGGATTTAGATGTGATTTTTCAGGATATGCTTCCTAACAGAAAAGACAATGCAAACAAATAGTAGCATCATGTTAGAGCAAGGGGAACTGGGTTTGAAGCATACCAGCTCTGACTGAAAAAGAAATTTTGCTGAAGGGGAAGGGCCTTCCAGTACAGCTGGTCAGCAGCGTAAGAATTTAAGAAAAATCAGGACAGTGAGAGAAATGTACATTTTGTGTTATAAAATGTAGGGCCCAACTCTAGAAATGTACATAAGTCACTGGGGATGCTACCCAGCAGTGAATGGTAAAGGAAGAATCTTCTTTACATCTAAGGCTGTTCTGAAGAGCTGCTGTTGATGGTGCTTCCTCCTATGCACTCCCAGGAGCCGTGTCTGTGTCTGCTTTGGTAAGCAGAGAATAGATGGTGGGTCCTGGTATTGGCAGGACCATTCACACATCCGTCTTTGTATTTTCTTTGAAGTCTTGGGTAATAGCAAACGAGTCTCCGTAGAGATGATTTTTGCAACACAGGAAACACCTGTACACCCTCCTCAAATTATTTCTCCATGTGACAAACGCACACCAGCTCTGCTGTGTTACAAGGCCTTTTCACCCTAAAAGTTAGGGTCAGGAGTGACCTCACAAAAAAACACTGGACAAGGCAAAATCCTTCCCCTAAACCTTCCCTCCTCTTGCCTCCTACTCTGTGTTATGACTCTCTGCTTTTTTCCTCTGTATTCTTCAACTCACAGCTTGCCTTCCTAAAAGCATCAGTCCATCATTCTCTCTTTTTTTGTGTCTGTTCCTGAGTGGCCAAGGACCAGCAGATTCTTTTTTATTACCAGTGTGCTTAGAGCAGAAGTCCACTACAGGCTGGTTTGCATTCAAAAGCTGTAGAAGTAGAACTGTATCAGTCAGTGATGTGATTTCTGCAATTTCTAAAACTTTTTCTTTAAACATGGTTATACAGCTGACACCTCTCTTCCTTGTTTAATGAGAGGCTATTCTATTTCATGCACTGAAGTGCACAATGTTGATATAAGCAGGCCCAGAGCTAGGAGACGGGGCTCCTGTCCCTGGCCTTTCTACATCTTGCTGATTAGCTCCCCTCTCACCACCTCAGTTTCATCAGTTGTGCAATGGGGCTCACAAAACTGTCTTTTTTTTATTATAAAGTGATTTAAGATTCTTGGTGAAGAACTTGACTTGAAATTAGACAGCAATAGCTGTTGCAGAAGTATTATATACCACTGTCACTGTGTGGGGACTTCTCCAACATCATATCAGTATACACAAAGCAGCAAAACTTTTTTCAAGGTTAGCATCTTCTACTGTTCAGCCTGGCTACGGTAGAACAGCATCTTAGATAAGAGAATGTTTGTGCAGTGTGATACCATTACTTTGGTCTTCTTAAGATCTTGTCAGGATCCTGGCAGAAGTTATTTGCAATAAGGGGGAAAAAACCTAACAATTCTCTTTTAACCAGTTATTAACCTTGAGACAGTCTATACTACAAGGAGGTAGTAAATGTTGTATGCACAGTATCTCTTCCTTTGTCCTCTGAAATAAGGATGGTTTCTAATCATTTAAGTGTTATTTTATTACTAAGTGCTACTGTATATCTCAATATTTTACAGAAAACTGATAGTAGGTGAATTACACAGCTCTGGAATTCCTCATAGTTGGGTATATCAGCATTTCTGTAACTTCATCTTTTCTCAAAGCAGGCTTCAGAAACTAGTCTTGGAGGATGTAGCAAACATTGGATAATTCAGGAACAGTTTTAACAGCAATTAGATCTGTAAGTTACACTGCCTTATTTTCTTGCTGATTAATATGCCCAGCATGAAATTGAGTTTATTTTATGAGAAACTTGAAGTAACTTGGAATGAAAATCCCTCCAATTTAAAAAAATAATTCATTGCACTGAATCTTGTACACAACTTTGATACCAGAGGCATGGTTCCTTAATCTGATATCTCAATTTACTAATGGATAGTTTAAATTTTGTTTTTGAAGTAACTGAAATGCACATGAAGATTTAGAGTTAGGCTGGTTCTGGAGGGTGGAGGAAAGTAATTGCATTGCATCTTCACCCTCCTCCAACTCATCCCCTAAAATAAAAAATTCTCCACCAAAGCAACAGGCTATATAAGCTGTGCAATACTTGTATACGTTGTACATTTTATTAATCTGAAGCTGAGCCTTTTCATCCTTACACCGTTTTGTCCCCGGGTCCTGTAACTGCACTGGGTCAGACACCCGTTTTCCAAAGAATGCCCCAGAAAGCACTGTGTGGGTGATATTATAATTCTGTATATTCCTACAATGGAGCAGTGTGTCTGTGTAATGGGATCAGGAATTTTGCTTTGGAGAGTTAATGTGAATGCCAAATGATAAATAAAATGCTGAAATGAAAAATAGGCCCTGAAGAATGGAAAGCATTGTAATAAGACAACATTTATCTTTCAAACTGTGGGCCCTCTGAAGTCTGCAGAAAGGGTTTATGGATGAGACATGACCAGCAGAGAGCATGCAGGATCATCACTAAGAGCAGATCACCAGAATTCTGTAGAGTCACAAAATGCACGGCTATTTAATGTTAAAGTTAATAATTCATAGAACCTTGTGACATTCAGAAGCATTTGGCAAACATCTTCTAATATTACTGGATTGTTCAAAGATGTTTGCAGGTCACATTTACAAGTGGATGTCTGTTACCTGGCATTTTTTATACACAATATTTTGGCAGCTTTTTTTGCTGTTATCTGCACACTAACTCCTTCCCACTGTACCAGGAAACTGTATTCCATTCATAGATGGCTGACTCCATCCTCTCATTTTGCATGCATAAAGGCTATAGCAGAATATCTCTTTAGGAGATCATTTTGTTATCCTGTTTCCAAATCCTTATTATGGGTGCCTGATAATCAAAGAAAACTTTACTAATCATATACACTTTCAAATTATCTATATAAACAGCTCTTAACTTATGTCACTCTTCTTTAAAGTTCAACCTATTTCTTCATTATATTATTTGTATTCCTGAAAGCCTTTTCTTTTGTGTTCATAGCAACCTTCCTATCTCCCTTTAATCACAGTGACCTCCACCACTTTTCCCAACTGTTTAGAATTTGTTGGGAGGAATTTAACTTGTTTTCTTAGTAATAGTTTTTCAAGTGTTTCAACATGCTGCAGCATATTTTACAAACTGTAGAGGATTCTAAATGAATATTTCTTACCAAGTTTCACTTTTAAACTAACTTCCTGATATTATTCAGAAACAGATTATTGGTAAGTAGATTTGCTCTGGAATTTCCCCACAAATTTCTGAAATGCAATTTTACTTTTACATCCCAAATTTTTCACTTAAATATTTGAGTGTTGATTAAGCCCTTCTTGGGAAGGTTTATTGAGTCAAAGGTGACTCATTCAATATCCCAGTAGTCTGTGCAGTTACCTGAGATGCAGAAAAGTGTTTCCATTCATTTTCATCCAGTTTTCATCAGAGATCACACAACTAGCTATATGCATTATGCTATTAATTTTTAAAATGGAATTACTGTAGTTCGGCATCTAATTCATACTCACGTGCTTAAGTTTCAGGGTTGCTCAGCAGCCATAGAAGCAATGAACGTACTCAACATCTCTGAAAATCAGCCTATGTAGGTGCCTAGAAAATACAGAATCAAGTATCTAACTACAGGCATCCTAACTGGAAAAAAACCCCAGCCTTTTTTTTTTTCTTTTTTAATTTATTGAATATGGATGAAGTATTGTTTCCTAGCAGAAGCAGAGCATATGACTTAATGGATTTTGCTCATTCAGATGTGGTAAATCTGATATGTACATGTATGATGTCTGCCAAATGTCATGATTTTTCTATTTAAAAACTAAAATGTAGTTACTAATTCTACAGTGTGATTTTCAACATATTTGTTTCATTTTCTAAATTCTAAAAAAAGTAATGTTATGTTCTGTAAAATTTGGGGAGAAACAGCTGGCAGTGTGAATTGTGACATGATGTATTTCACTGATTCTGAAAGCTTAGTTTAGGCACTCCTAATTATATGAAGTTCCCTCTTCTCACATAGCCCTGGCATAATTGGATGGTATGGCAGTCCAAAGCCTTTGGGATGCTAAAATAATCACGCATTAACTCTATAAACATACTTTTGCTTTGATGTTATCACCACTAACTGCTAGCTGAATGATTACAGTTCCCTTGTGATCAACTTTCATATGATAAGAGTGATAGCGATGATGAAGAGGATGAAAAAAGTTGCAAGACACTTGTGGTTTTAGTTCATATGAAGAAAGGACATCAATTTATAGAAATCGATGTGGAGCATGTCATGTAATTAAAGCTTTGGTCCCCATTTCATTACTGCAGGCAAATGGGGCTTGCACTCAGTGGTGGGGAGCAGCCACAGGAACTGGTTGTGGCTCCCTGACTGAGGTAAGTTTATGCTGTTCCCTTTGGCAAATCATTGTCTTTTAAATTCCTCAACGCTTTGTTCAAAGTGCAGCTGTGTTTCAATAATAACTTATTTCTGTATAATTCCAGTTCAGTGGTTTTTATTACATCTGCTGCTAACATTTTCACACGAGTACTCCAGCTGTACAGCAGTTCTCTGCAGTCAGCACTAGCCCAAAACCATGCCAGAACTGCCTCTATTAGTTTCTGTGTTACCAAACTTTTGTATACTGAACTATTATACACCACTCTCATCTTACTTTCTTTTCATTCCACTGTTGTCCCAGCTCTCCAAAACTCTCCGTTTTTATGGCTAGCCCAAATTTGCTGCCACAAGATTTTGCTGTAGTTCCTATTTACATGCCATATTACCCAAGTACCAAGTTCTACAAGAGCTGTCAGTTTCCAGATATGAAATCTGAGCCCACTCATTCTTTTCCAGCATGGTTGGGTAATGTGGTGTTCATCATAGGACAGGACTAATGATACCAGCTCTACTGAATCATCACATGCAAGTAGGCACAGGGAATATTTCCTCTCTTTTGCTGTGTCAGTAACCTGGAGTCCAGACCAGACACATCATCTGTGGGTCTGTCTTTAAGATTACCCCAAGAAAAGTGTGCAGACTGTGGTGAATTGTGTCCATTGGCTAGTGGATCGGGGGTTTAGCAGCTAACACAAAAACATCAGGCAGGGTTTTTACTGATTAAGGCTGTGCCCAGAGAATGACAGACTAGATCTTCTGAGGTGAATCATCCCCACTTAACAGCAGAAACCACAGTTCAGAATTTCATGTCACTTAGACTATTCGCTATTCAGTTCTTATTGCATATAACCATAGCAAGACTCCTATAAATACCAGGTAAAAAATGAACAGGAAACAAAAGCAAGCTTACTTTTCAGTCAGAGAGACCTTTCATGCAACTTCCTAGCCTTATTTACTGCATGTGTATGTGTGTGTGTAGGGGGCTAAGTAATTGCAGAGAACATTGGTGTCCTTCAACAGACGGTACTTTTACAGGTGGACCACTGCTCTGAAGGGTCTAAGGTGAATTCATCACAATCATTTTTAAGTGTATTTTAAATCAGGCTTTACATCCAGATCTCTAGAGGTAGAAAGTCAGTGCTCCAACCCACTGTGCTAGTGGGCACCTTAGCAGTGATCTCCTCAGCCTTCTCTTGCATTGCCTTCTGTATAATTCTTATTCCAGTGATGTTAGGCTCTACCCTCAGGCCTTTTCTTGGTTTTTTGGCTTCTTTGCATTTGACCATTTTTAAAATAATTTTGCTGAACTATTCAGGCTGCTTACTTGCACTCTAAGAATTACTTTCAGCCACTTCTGAGAGGAAAGGACATAGAGTAAAACACACAGCTTAATGAAACAAACTCAGAAGGTCTTTGTGAAATGAGTACATAAGATTGTTCAAAACATTATTAGAGAAAATCTTACTTGCAGTTGCCGTTTAATCAAAATTTATAGCTGAGAAGATTATTCCACTGGTGCATTTAGGGAGCCACAGCAGTCTATTATCAGTTCACAAGAGGTTGCAGAAAAAAATTTGCATGACTGTTAGGATTTCAGGATGTTTTCATAGACATTAATCCCAAATGATTTAATCCTTTGCTGTAAACACATGGGCCACTGATTGCAAGCTGAAAACTTGGAGTTTAAATGTTTTCTGCCCTTTCTAGTTACTCGGAGTTCTTTTGAGGAAGAGGCTGATGTCTGTGCCTTGTTCTTAGAAAACATTTGTTTCAAGAGTCGAGATTTCCATTCAGTGAATCATTTCAGGTAACAGCTCTCTTACGCTCATTTTAATAATAGTGGTTTGGGTTTTTTTTCCTTTTCAAGTTTCATTTTAGATAGAGAACAGTCCCATCTGACCACCAAAGTAATTGAAAAGAAAAAAAACCCCAAGTTTAGTAGCACATCTACCCTGTCTACCAAATCTTTCCTCTCTAGATGCTCATTAAGAGAGTTTTCACCTTCTTTGTATTGCACAGGAAGAAACAAGATAATGGAGCATGTTATCTATTATACAAGTTGAAGACAGGAATGCAGAAAAATGTGTTGACAATACTTTCTTCCCAAGAATCCTTTATTGAAAAATGAAGATAAGTGAATGTTGAAAGATAAATGAAGGTAAAAGTGCTGATATTAGGACTTAAATGCTCTTATCCACATCTTCCTAATATTCAGACACTTTGCAAGTATTGAGTTTTCTTTTTGTAGAAGCAAGTATTTACTTATACGAAAGCTCCAGAAATTATCTAAAACATATACCTATCTTACACCCCTCTGGTCCACAAAGCTATCTTTTTTGCCAGGAGAAACCCTCTGCTGACAGTTTTTGCTGTTGTTGTGGAAGTCATTTTATTGTGTCAGTAGAAGAATTAGTTTTACCTGTCTTAATCATGTCTCCGTTATGGACGATCTGCTAATGCAGCATGGCTGTTTTGACAAGAAAAAAGCTCTACTGGTGTAGTTACACCCCTGTACGCTGCAGCAGAGGTATATCTACCCCCAATACAATTTACATCAGCAAAACTGTGCTTTTGCCAGCGTGGCTTATCTTATCATTGTCTGAATGACACAAGCTGCACTGGTGAAAGTAGTTCTGACTGCATAACTGTGAACATTTGCTGCTTTTGGTAGGGTAGCTTGGTTTTAACCTCAGCTGCAAATCATATCCCTTTGTACATCTGACTAGTGTAAGTAGGCCTGCACAACTTTATGGCACAGACCTGTCCTGAGGCAATTTTGCCTCTGGTTTAAGGAGGCACAAAGCACAATTTAAGCAGGTACAAAAGCACAAGCGGCTCTTCTCGTGCCCATTTACCTGAGCCCTGCCATTTTCTTCTGCTTCCTCCTCGATTCTTTGTCTACTGCATCCACTGGCCATTTTTCCCTGGTAGTACAGTTTCTCTGTTCTCTTCCCCAAATCCTGTCACTGCAGCCTCCCCCAAGTTACATTGATCTCTGCCCTTGAAAGTTGTCCTGCTTTTTCCTTCCCTGCAGGGTAACTGCTCCCTTGCATACTTTCTTCATGACTGCTGCCTCACTTCCTATTTCTTCACTTCTCTGCTGCTTGCTGGCCCTCTCTGCCTATTTTCTGCTGCTTTGTGGGTGCATCTCAAAGCACTGTCTACCCTATTTTCCCTGGGATGGTTGGGTTTCTTCCCCACCCCCTTTTCTACTTGCACTCTTGGAGCTATAATTAGCTGTGGCATGAAGTTAAGAAAATAAAAATGTAGGCTGGAAAAATCAAAAGAAATGTCCTAACAGCAAAATCTGCAAGAGTACGGACCAAGCTCTCAACAGAAGCTGTTGAATCCTCCATAACTGGGGATATTTAAAACTAAACCAAGACAGTACTGAAAAGTATATTGCATAGAGCAATACTGTGGCAGCCTCGGGGAATGAATAGCAGGTATTTTCCACCTCTAGCCTATAGTACCAAAAGATAGTAAGTAATGCTTCAGCTGGATATTGCTGCCTGCCTTTAGCTGCTGCTGTCTCCGCTGGTGCTACAGCAGCCCTTTGAACAACTGAACAAGAAGTCGCTGTTAGCGTGAGCATTTATTTTGTTTGTGAGAGATTTCAGAATCAGCTCTCCCTAACAAATGGGACATGGGGAAACACACAGCTGGCTTACTACTTGCCTTCAGGAGGGAAAATAATCACATTTAATCTAACAATCAATTAGGTGTGAGAGGCTGGGTGGTCAGTAAGAATGAAACATGTCACTTTCAGTACCAAATCACAAGCTGGGCATTAAACACTAACTCCTTTTTTGCACACCTGTGTTTTTTGCATTACCTGGCAACAAAAGCTTCTGGGCAACAATGCAGAGTTTTAAAAGAAGTGAAAGTATTGCAGTGGGTGGTTTTGCTTACCGTTGTTCTTTTTCCTGCTCCATCTCTACACAGACACGTTTGCACATGGGCTATACAACCTGTTTCTGAGGCTGTACATTAGTGATCACAGAACTGTTTGAGAATGTAAATGTCAAACATCTGCTTGCTAGTTTTTTCACGCTATCTTTTAAAGAGTCTGAGGAATAAGTAGGCTGTGCTGTTCCAAAATTTGCTAAGTAATTAAGTATGCAGAGGGGATCTTACTTAGTTTTATCCATTTAAAACGTACTATTTTTTTAAATCTTCCTCTTTTAATAATTTTGATTACTAAAATTGTAATAACACTCTTTTGTGCCCAGTTGTTTGTTTTGGTTACAAGGCTGAAAGACAGATCAGTTCCTTACATATCACTTTAGCCATTCTCTACAGTTACCTTTTTATATAGGATGTATAATGTTATATCCTATATACCTGAAAAAATAGGTTTCAGTTGTTGATCTTCCCCAGAAAGGATTTAGAAACATTGGTCATTGCTAAAATAGTTTAGGGGGATAGTTTATGCTGCTTTTTACACCCTGAAAATCAGGGCTGGGGAAGGGACTAGTTCATCAAGCTGGTCCAGTCCCAGCAGCAGGGCTGCTCTGCATTGCATCTATCTGCTGGAGGCTCCCACAGTGAAAGGAGAGAAGGAGATGGGGCCAGCAATTATTGCAGCCAGACACTTCAAGCAGTCCTGCAATACGCCCTGCGGGCTGTGATCTATGGGGGAAAAAAGTGGTGTGGATTTCAGAAATTCTGTCTTTGTATTTCCAGATGAGTCCTTAGACAAGAGGTAGTCTTAGCTGGCTAGGTGAGTCAGCTCAAGGTCTATTTTGCACTGTTGAAACAGCTGAGAGCAAACAGGGAGCAAATACTTAGCACTCGATCTTTTATTTGTGCTGTGTGTTATCACTAAAATACTGTCTGCTGAGAACAGGTCATAAAGCTGAGTGGATGGCTTGGTACCTGAAGAACTACACTGGGATTTTGGGGTAAAGACGGGTTTTATTAACAGCTTTGCCATTGCTAGCCTGTTGAGATGTGAGGGAAATTGCTTAAGCATGCTGTGTTACCTCAGCTTTTCTTTCACTCACTGAAAGCAAACGTTAAGATAAGTTTGGACTGAAGCTTCGGCCTTGACTTTCTGATCATCCAAAGCTGCCCTTGGAGATAATGGGTGGGGTTGCTGCAGGAGCAAGTTCCACCACTCTGCTCCCTCGCTCCCCAGCTGCCCGACTTCCAGAGGCCAAGGTAGCTGAGCATGGTGGGGCATCACATCTATCCACACAGGGAAAATGGGAATGCGATATGATGCTGTGTCATCTGACAAATGCTCCGAGAGAGTTTGCGGCTGGTCTTACGCGATGTGCTTTCCTGTGTGGTTTTCCACCGCACAAATTCATCAAGTTTAGTCTTCCAAGCATTTTTTAGGAAACATATTTGATCGAACTTTCCCCCTTTTATTCTGTATAATGAACCTGCCTGTATGGTGGTCACGCTTGTCAGTTCTGCGTTTATTCTTAAGGAGTTTTTGATCCAAGAAAACTGTGTCTCAGTTGAAGAAAAAAAAACACCTCAAAAGCCAAACAAAACCCCAACCCATGAGAAGACCCAGCAGTGGCATGTTTGTTCATTTAAAGAAATACCTGGTTGAAATGTAAAGGAAATTCGAGCATTTCTTTTGGTCTTCGGTTTTATAAAGACTTATTTCTCAAAGCCCTCGGGGCTGTGTTCTCTGATCCTTCAAGCAGGCTTTTCCCTGCGTTAGTATGTCAGCTGAGCTCTGCCTCTTGGCACGAGTGAGGACATCAGGAAAAGGATGGCGGCGAGAGGACTCCGGATGCTGTGCAGGCATAAGCTCAGGCGGTGGACGGGGCCTCCAGTGCCTCCGACATATCCTCCGTGGCTGGACCACCACACGCCAGGGCGAAGGAGCTGGGTCCTGGCCGCTGTCCTCACCCAGCAGTCGTGAGGTGTCAGGAAGTCTGGGCCCAATGCTGCCTCTTACAGCGTGTAAAATACTCCTGGTTAGTAAGAGAACTGCCTTACTCCGAATGTTTTGGCTGAAAGGGATGTGTAAGCACTGCAAGAAATTAAAGTAACTTCTAAATACCATGATCTAAAGCAAAGAGCATTGATAATGTCTAGTAAGACGGGGGGAAAGTACGATTTCCTTGCTAACCTTTACCTGCTCTTTCAATGCCAATGTTGGCTTTAGTCTCTGCGCTTTAAGACATCGTTGTATCCTCAAGTTGCGGCCTTCATGTAAGCTACACATCCTGTTTTTCTTCTCTCCTTGAATACCTTTAATCAGCATCTCTGATACTTGAATGGTGGGTGGGGGCAGAGCTGTCCTTTTCTTGGGACCGCAGCAGGTGGCTTTTATGTTGCCAACATGGCTATGTCACCCAGTGGTTTTAATGAAATTGATAATACACGAAATACCTTCACAAAACTATTGTTTTTATTTGTACTGCTGTTCATTGCACTTAACATCCCTGTGTAGGATCAGAGAGGTGTGTGAGGGTTATGTGGAAGTTAAAGTCTTCTTACGCCTTAGCACGTTTACCATCATTGTTGAGAACTGATGTCATGATATCCAGGAAGTATACAAACCATGTGCATTCTTAGGAAAAAAAGTCTTAATAAGTCAACTGTCACATATAGAGTGATCAGAGGAGATGGGATAAAACACAGCAATGTAGATGGTAGAAAAAGCAGAGTGAAAAGGATAGCTGTTATCATGTAAGCAATGTAGTAACATTTTGGGAGAGTAATTTTATTCATAAAAGTGGTTTTTATTAGACAAAAATTATCTCTACTTTTTCTTTCACTGGAATAAAAAAAAAGAAACCATTTGCTCAAAATTTCACATTCAGTCTTAGACCACAGTGAGTTTTGACCTCTCTGATGCGTTACAGAAGTCTGAATGATGGAAAGTTTGAACATGCAGTTATTTTAATTTCTCTTGCCCCGTGATAGCCCAGAATTATAATTCATTCCTAAACTGTTAAAGTCACATCACTTTTTACTATTTCATAAGCCCTGGAAGTTAAATTTTTTTATTACGTAACTTTTTTGCCCTTTGTTTATTTACAGCATTTCCATAACATAGAATGTGCTGGTTCACCCTTCATTACATCTTTCTGAAAGAACAGGGATGTTTAAAACATAAAAACATAAATCTGATAAAAAATATTATCTACATACTTTCTCCAAGCACTAAAATCCTGGGTTTTTTTTCCAGCGAGAGCTTTACAATACCTACATTATTTGCATTTCCATGTTCCTAGAGCAGATTTCAGATGCTAAATTGAACGGTGCTTGTTTTCCCATTCTGCCTATCCATTTGCTAAACTTCCTGTGTGGAAGGCTGCTTAAGCACCTCTGAAGTTAGAAAATACAGTGAAGGTGGATGAGAATCTTCATGCAAAGGTGGTCTGAAACGCCTCCAAGACTATTCTAGAGATATTAGCCACAGGTCAATGAGACATTCGTTGCCAGCCTCCAAAGATGATTATCCATACAGGAATTTGCACCAGTTTCAATTACAGAAATTTATGTAAATGTCTGTGCAAACAAGGCCTTAGGTTGTAAACTCGTAGGCCTTATCTCCACGTAGTTTATATGTATGTGCCATGCAGGCTTAAATCACAGCAGTCTTCCAGTGTGAATAACATGTTTTAAAGGCTGAGCTTGAGACAGACAACTGTTCAGGTTTTTGTTTAATTGGATGCCTGACCGCAAGAGATACTGAAGTAACGATGTAAGCTGGCTATAAAGCTATTGAATTTACCAATGGTTCTGCCCCTGCAGGTTGGCAGGTATAATGGCGACAGAGATGAAAAGGTTAAAGACACTTTACAATGAATGTATTTTTAATTACTTCCCTTGATTGTTTTTTGGTAAAATAAGAGCCTTGTAGCAGAATGCACTTTGAAATGTTTGCTGCTATATTGTAGGGTAAACTATTATATAGCTGTTCAGTCGGTCAGCAGCTCCACTTTAACAGAGCTTAATGGTATTGAAATATATACACAAAGCTCACGTGTAATACTGCAAAAAATTCCTGTAACAAAAATTCAGCCTGCAGAAACCACCACAACAAACGCACGTAAGTTAAAGCTTGCAGTTTCGTGTTCATAATACATGCGTGTGCCTTTCAGTTTTGCAATTTTGGCATTTCCAGGTTCCAGATCACCAGACCTGCAGGTGTTTTACTTGGGAGTCCGAAGGGAAGAGGGTTATTCCTGACATGAAGCACAGCTCATGTCTTTGAGACAGGTCCTGTGTATTCCTGACTTGTATGCCTTTATCCAATCTTTGAAAAGAACGGTGCAAAGGAAATTAATAATGACACCTTACAGACAAAAGACTGTTTGCAAAAGAATTGGTTGAGGGCTTACTGCCACATACCTGGAATTTGGCCTTCCTTCCCACAGGAATCCCTTTTCAATCAGGAGACAGGATACCAGGTAAGCTGGTACGAGCCTTTTGCCTACAGGCCAGGACTTGATTTCCTTAAAAACCAGCCTGTGACTTCAGGTTCCATCTCACCAATAACAGCTTTAAAAGGCCTAGTTTTAGTAGCCTTAGAAATGGTGCAAATAACCATTTTCTTAAAGTGTAAATTGGTTCCTCCTGTGCTCATTATGGCGCTCCTCCCAAGCACTTTTGCTTTAATTTTTTTGTTTCCAACGAGCTTTCAGGATGCAGTATTTCCAGATATTTTATTTTTACGTGCTATTACCATTTGTCACATAACTCTAAACCGGTACTGGCTTTAAAGTGAAATCCCCACGACTCTGAACACCTCTCCATCACTTGTTGAGTCTTCTACATCTTTGAACTTCCACTGCAGTGAAAGCGACGGAGAGGACCATAGGTGCAGTGCCACATACAGCGCGCTGCGCAGTTTGTAACTACCTGTACTGGCAAACGTCCGAATCTTGCCTTTGATTAGACTCGGTTGGACCTGCCGTTCCTACGCTGATGTTCTGGGTCTTGTTAAATTTCACGTCCCTTAGGTTTCGTCAGCCGGATGGATGACTGACCCCAGCAGGGACCCAAAACGCCCGCGGAGGAAAGTTTTCTGAGGACACCGACAAACAAAACCAGAAGCTGACTTCGGCGCACGGAGCAGCGGATTCCTGCCTGCGGCCGCTGTACCTGGTGAGGCGCCGGGCTGGGAGGAGGAGGAGGAGGAGGATGCAGAGACATTTCCACGGCCAGCGGAGAGCCCAGCTGAATTCCTAAAGCCAGCAGCCGGCTGCGCGGCACCGCCGCCGCCGGCTCCGGATGCGCTCCAGCCCCGAGCGCACGCCGCGGCCG
>NW_010972809.1:6803473-6804833 GCF_000737465.1 Haliaeetus leucocephalus | reverse complement strand
GGCGGAGGAGGGAGAGAGGGAGGGAGAGAAGGAGGGAGGGAGTGTGTGTGTGGGGGGGGAAAGTTGTGCTCGCTCCTCTCCTTCGAGGCGCCCCTCCCCGCGACGAGGGCGAGCTAGAGATGCTATTGGCACCGGGCTGCGGCTGCCGCCGCCGCGGTAGCGCGTCCCCGGGAGAGGAGCCGGAGCGACACGTGATGTGTCTCCTTATCAGGGTGCGCGGGGCAGCGCGGGGGCGGGCAGGGGGCGGGGGCGCCCGCGGAGCGCGGCGCGGCGCGGCGGGGTCCCTAACCGTGCCCATCTCTCCCCTCCAGGGAGGCGCGGAGGACGGGAAGTTAGCGCGGAGTTGATGAACTTTGCACATCCACAGAAACGCCATTTTGATTCCTTTTTCCGGAACAAGTTTGCGGCTCCCTCCCGTGCGCGCTCTCCCCCCCCCCGGCGCGCCCCCGCGACCCCCCCGGCGGCCCATCCTCCCGGCATGTCGCGGCGCAAGCAGCCCAGCCCCAGCAAAGTCCGGCGTAAGTACCGCGGGGCTGCGCGGCCGCCGCGCTCCCTCACAAAGGGCAGGAGCGTGCCTTAACTCCGGAGGGACCTCTTCTTTTTTTTTTTTTTCCCTTCTTCTTTTCTTTTTCTTAAGGGGGGGGGAGAAGGAAGGAGGAGGAAAAATAAACTTCTGGGAGGGGGCAGGCGCGGGGGTGAGGACGTTGCAGCGTGTCGGCTGGTCGTGCTACTTTTTAAAAGAAATGAAATGCTTGTTAGGGGGCGAAAAAAAGTTTCCTTTAAAAAAAAAAAGAGGAGGAAAAAAGTTTGGCTGGCAGCGGTGGAGATGATGATGAGTTCGTGCAGCCTCCCTCTTCCCTTCCCCCGCTCCTCCCTCTCCTCTCCTCCCTCCGCGGCTCCTGTTTTTTTTTTTTTTTTTTTTCCCCTTCCCTGTTGCAGACTTTCTACCAACCAGCGGCACCAGCCGCGGCGTTTTGCCTTCAGGACCTGATGCTCATCCATATTAAACCGTCTGAGCTCAGGAATCCGGCCAGATCATCCCCCCCCTCCTGCTGCAAAGTTTATTTTTAACCAGCCACCGCCACAATTTGGATGGGGCTGCGAGGAAGCAACATCTTCTAGCCCGGCTCGCCCCCGCCTCCCGAGCCCGCAGCCGCTTGCCTTTTAACTTTTCCTTCGGGCTTATTTTCCTGCCGGCGGTGGCGGCGGGTCCCGCGGCGGCCCCTGCCCGCTTTTCCCGGACGGGAGGGCCGCGCCGGAGCTGGGAAGTTGGGATGAAGGCGCCCCTTCTCCGCAGGTAGAGCCGGCTTGCGCCGCGCATCTCTCCGCTGACTTTCCGCCCCCCCCCTCACCTCCCCCC
>NW_010972809.1:6703613-6803008 GCF_000737465.1 Haliaeetus leucocephalus | reverse complement strand
CCCCCCCCCCCCCCGTTTCACCTCTCGGCTGCAATATCTTCGCCTGCTCGGCATCCTCGCCGGGTTACGCAGGAGGAGGAGAGCGCTTCTCCTAGCTCAGCACATTTCCCTGCCCTGCCCGGCCTGCTCCACTCCACTGCGCACCCCGTGAAAGCCCGGGTGCCTCCATGCCCTGCCACCTTCCCATGGCCGCCGCGCCAGGGTGTCCGGCCCGGAGCTGATGCTCTGGTCCTGCCCGCTGGGGAGCCAGCATCCTGCCCAGGAGCCACTGAGCTGATTTCTGGAGGGAAGGGGCGACACGCACGCCAACCATCCAGTTTTAATCCTGACTCCCTCTTTCGCCTGTCTTCTGTTGTAGTTAAGATCAAGTGTGGTTACGTATTTGAGAAACAGCTAAACGTTCAGTTCAGTGTGATTTGAGGGCAGTGGTCTAGGAGAGACAACAAATGCACTTCATGTTTCTTACCATTCCAAGATCCAGCCCCATGCCTTGGGAAAAAAATTTGCTTATTAACAACAGGAGCAGTTGCTAAATAACGCCGTCTTGTCACCCCTGCAGTGCACAGTAGACAGCTGTTATGATGGCTGAAGTTTTTTCGTTGAGGTCTGTAGTTTTGACACAAGCACCGAGTTTTGTTACCGCAGTTCCTGTTTTCCACGGGGTCAGCGTGCGTGAAAGGGATGCAGTGACTCAGGGTCAGGCCAGCCATATTTGTTTTAGGTTTTAATTTTCTCTTTGAAGACTTAAGGGTATATAGTCTTTTCTTGGTGTGCCTGCATAATGCCGATTAGCCTTAACGGGAGTTGGGTACATCCAGGGAAGAATAGGCCCTTTTGTTTGTTAGAAACCCAGAAACAGCATGAATCCATCATCCAATCAATCAGAGTACCAGGGCTCTCCCTCACCTGCCGGCAGGGACACATCCAGCCTCCTCTCTTGCTACAGGGCAGCTGTGCTCGGCCCGGTGTGGCCTCTTTTGCTCCCTCACCTTCCTCCTCCTGGCAGCCGTATTTGGAACGGAATTTGTGTCATGTACTTGGAAAAACACCATCCTTTAAGTACAATCGAGTAAACTTTTCTTCTGCTTTAATTTCACAGGCAGCTTCTAGTTGTCAAACTGTTGTTTGTCCATCAGTAGTGACTATTTATGCAGCCACTTTTACACATTTCTTTTAATAACTAATAACCTGAAGGAATATTGGTATTAAGATAGAACATAACAGGGTGTTTGCTGACTGTTTTTCTGGTTTTTTTTGTTTGTTCGTTTGTTTGTTTTTTCAACCAGACTTGGGTGTTTGAAGCTTTATTTGCTTGCAGATTTCAGTGTAGTGAAACATCTTATTCTGACTCAGCTCCCCCAGGTTGTGTGCCCATTCTTAACTCTTTCCAATATTTGGTGACCCTCTGACCAAATGGCTTTTCTTTTTGATTCTGAGGGTCAGGAGATTCTTGAAGTTTCAAAACTGGGAAAGCTGAATGTCTTCGTTATCTGTTAGTAATATTTATAATCCCTTTTGGTACCAAAGGCAAGTACAGTGTTTCCTAAGGCATACAAACATTGCTTCTGTAGTGCTTTTCTCAATCCTTAAGGATTTTATCACTTTGCCTACATTGAAGTCGCACCGCAATCATAACAGTAGCTTGACTTTAGCCGGCGAAAGTTTCTTCCTGAGCAGAAATAGTTTGGATTGCTCTCAGTTGGATTTCTCATTTAAATAAAAACTGTTGATGTACTTACTTAACATTGTGTAGATTAAAAACATATAGATAAATCCCTTTGGTTATATTCATTATCCCTTGTAAAAGTAGGTGGTGCTTAGAAGGTCATAGGATAAGTGTTGCTAAGCAGCTAAACAGAAGGATGCTAAAATTAACCTGAGTGTTTTTGTAAGGGATTCACTTTTTAAGTTGCAATGATTTTTTTATTGACTTAAAATACATTTTTTGATTGTAAAACATCTGAAAAAAATACTTAGATGCATGAATAAAGCTTTCCAGGGGACTATGTTGAGTGTTCAAGTTATCTACATACAGGAGTAATTCCACCTTCCCCCAGTACGCCTAAATTTTACCAGCATTGGGCCCTCGATTTGTGCCCTTTGCAAATGTCCTTCCAGAGTTATCTGTTGCTCCAAGAACATCTGATGTATGTTGGATAGCAGCCTGTAGGGACAGTCTTGGGAAAAAAGAAACTGCAAAGGTTCCCCAGGAACAGGCAGAAAACAAGTAAATCCTGTTAGTCTGAAATCTATGCATGTGCAGAAAAAGCCCCTTTTAACTTTTTGATGAATGATGCCTAAGTTTGGAAATCTGTGTTTTAGGTGTACACTCTTAAAACATGTGAAATCATGTCTTCTTCTTTCAGCACAATAAAGGTTGTTTTAAAATGAGTGTGTTATTGGACCATGTTACTGGACCAGTTTGAGACGGCTGCCTTGATGATGTAGTAGCTTCTTTCTTGGGAGATAATTGTCTGTAGAGGAGGATGGTAGTGCTGCTTTTGGTTCTCCCGAAGGTAGTGAGAATGCCTGTTGCTCTGTGTCTTTTTCTTTTACCTCCTTTCCGGATTCAAGCAAGATGGTCAATCATGGGATTACAGCTTTAAAGTACGCTTTTTCAAGAGTATTCTGCAGCTTGGAAAAGGGCCAGGAGCTGCTTCGTGTTCTTTTGAGTGCAGCTTCATCACGGATGGAGTGTTCAGGTACCCTACAGCTTTGCTGGGAAGTGTCTCAAGGATTAGATGTAAACTTTGAGGGTGAGGAGGAGTTGCCTTCTGAGACCGTGCAACAGCTCGGTTCTTATTTTGGGGTGGGAGATCTGACTTGCCAAGTTGTTGTTCAGCAGTTAAAGCAGATTTTCTTCGGGGAGGTGTATGAGGAATCCTTTGTCTCTCTGTGTTGGGGGGTTTTGTTTTGTTTTGTTTTTAATATCCTACATAAACCAGCACCTATGGGAGCTGTGGCTCCCCCCACAGCCCCTCATTTAGAAGCATCTTTATAGGCAGTGATTTCAAAGGCAGGACTCGAGTATCTTTGGAAATGCTACTCTCTGGTGATACACTGAAAAGTTAGCTATTTGTGTGGAGCCAGGTAAGGCTTGAAACGTGCAGAGCTTTGCCAGGCCAGGTTTGGTTATCAGCGTTTGATTACAAATGAAAATAGGTGAGGTTGGCTGAGGTGGGAAGTGCTGGCTCTGTTCTGGGGTACTTCTGAACAGGAATTTCAGGAGCATTGACTCTTTGTTCTTCTTTGGTGCAAGAAATCTGATGATGGCTTATCTTTGATGTCTGCCAGTCATGATGTTTTTCCCACCAGAAGGTGTTCCCTCTGCCCCACCCTGCCCCTCTGTTTTGAATAGCAACATTTGAGGGCCGGTGACTTAGAACTGAGCGTGGGCTTCCCAGGCAGCAGCACCCGAGCATTTCACCCCCCTTCCCTCAGCATTTTACTCGGAGCAGGGTGACAAAACTTATTTCGAGCTCGTGCTAATGTTTTATTATGAAATGTTAAAAGTACGAATAATTGCCAGCTGGGGCATGTGCTGCGGACTCCCGTTAGATGGCTTGTTCGTGTTGTGCTGGAAAAGGGTCAGAACAAGGAAAAGGGCCTGGACAAAGGGGAGAAGAGTCAGTGGGATACTTGGCTCGTGGCTGTGCCGTTGTTAAACCTGTTAGAGCAGCCTCCTGCAGTCAGAAAGGAATTGTCCTGATGTAACTGAGCAGCGCCTGGACCTGTGCTTCCTTTAGAAACAACACAGGCCTTCTGGTGTATCCTGCCTTTTTTTTTTTTTTTTTGATAGAGGTATTTCAGCTTTCAGGTTGGCCAGCCTAGCAATCAATAAAGGTGGTTGCCTTTGAATAGGTGCTTCACACAAAAGAAGTAGTTGATGGGTGGAGACTGTTTATTCAGAGTGATTCAGCTAAGTAAGGCTAAGAGAATCTGAATACCTCTTTAAAGATGTAGAGAAAGGCAGCTGTTTTAACAACAGGATTCACCTGCAGAGTTGCAGCCATCCACAGAGGTGCTACAGCAAGGGAAAAGAAAAGCTGTCAAAATCCCCCACGGGCATTGTTAGGCTCCTGAACTAAAATAGGTATTCCAAGGACCATTAGAGAGGGAGGCCTTTCAGGCCTTGATTACCTCTCCCATCTCCTTTACCAGTCTTCCCATAGAAGCATGTGGAATGCAACTTTCAAATTTCACGGTTTTGCTGCACCTAACCTTCCTGAGCAAAAATGGCTTGTATTTAATCTTATTTAATTATTTACTTATTTAAACTCAGGATTCCGAGAGATCCTTTTCCTTTTGAAGAGGACATCCCCTCATCCTGGTGCCTGAAGTTTCTTTGAAGATCCATTTCCAGAAGGGACATTATTTGTGTAGAGCTCTCAAAAAGTGTGGGAGAGCTGCTTGCACACAGTGACCAAGTGACTTCCCAGTGTAATTTCTGTCAGCTTTGAAAAATTGAATTTTGACTTTTAAGTCACTCTGGGTAAAAAGTGTGTTAAGCATCTTAAAAATTTTCTATGCTGATGTGCCTGAGTGACTTGCTAATTTGATTCTAAAACATAAATATATTTTTTGGTTAATAGTGGAAGTGCAAGCCTCTGATACATGTAAGAATTCTCCACTTGTCATCTCCTGGTGGATATTTTAACAGGTGTTGGCAAGTTCTTTCTTGAAACAGCATAAACATACTCGTAGGTGTTTTAGGAATGGGTGGCCTGCATCATCCGTCCTTTGAAAACAGAGGATGATCCGCCGTTGACAAACCTTTTTTTAGTTAATTTAGGTATGTGCTTCCTCTCTGAAGATGAGAGAAGCAAAATGTTCACATTGAAGTGTAGCTGGCCTTTGCTTTTATTGTGTGATTAGCTGGCTTTAACTCGAGCCCTTGTTAGTCCCGTTTCGTACGGCAGGTGATGTCAGTGTTCAGGTGTATCAGTACCTGGGAGTGCTGTGCTCAGAGCGCTTGCATCACAGCAATAAATTCCATTCCCGTGTTCAGGCTACACTCCTTCACACTGCTAACGTTACAGCTTGGACAAGGGAGAACGGCTTTGGGTTTTGCGCCGATAAGCAGCAGTATTTCCTTTAGGGAGCAACATCACTTAATTTGGACTACTCATAGCTTTGGGTAGGGGAAAGAGCCTAGTTTAAGTTCTGCTTTTTGTTATGCAAAATGCATTTTCTTCATTAAATTAAGTTCATTATGTCTTATTGCTCTTAGTGTTTTGAGAACATGAGAAGCAGCCAGGACATGAATACCTGTGTGCTGTTCTTCATTCGTGTGTGCATTTTTTTTCTGATGTTGATGCAGTTGCCTGTGCATTGAGGACAACAGGTGGCTGTGGCATCTTGTGCGTGTGCTTGCCTGCTTCGTCCCCTACTTCTCCCCAAAAACATTAAGGTATCCTGAATTGGTGTTCACCTGGATAACTTGCCGCGCAACTCACATATTTTGCTGTCTATACATCCTGATGCTTTCGGATGGAAGGAAGGAGGGCTGCAGGAGGAGGCGTGCTTTTTAGTGAGATGCTGGAGGTCCAGGAAGTGGAAGCGCGTGCCATAGAAGGTGGTTGTGGAAGAGATGTAGTTGGGTTACTAAGGGCTTCCGTTTGTGAGGTTTGACTGTATTTTCCAGGGGAAGAAGTATGAGTGCAATGACAAGTGTTTCTCTACAGAGATGTAACTTAGGCCTTGTATTTAGTTGATTTGAAGGGTATATTTCTTTTGGTCTGTTTTTCTAACAGCTGCAGGTATCATTTGTTCTTCCTGCTTATCAGATGGTCCAGCCAGGTGTCGCTTAGTACATCTTACTACATTTCCAAGTAAGGTTCAAAACTGCAGTCCTTGGCAGCTTCTGAAACAAGTTTTGGAGCAACTTCCAGCCTTTACAGCAGATAGGTGGCTTTTCTGCTTGGTAAGACCTCCTGGCAGTCTTTGAACTGTCAGGAGCATGACTGTCCACGTAGCAAAAGGGTAAAGAGAGCTGTATCATAGTGCCCCTATCTCCCTGGTGTAAACTGGGTTTATTGCTGGAAGCTGTGCTTTTCTTTAAATAATGAAGAATTTATTTTCATATCAGTGCTACCTACACTTTGTGGGAGAAGTCTTCTCCATCCTCTGTCTCCATTCCTCCTTTTTGGGAAATGGCAGAGTCTTTTTGCTGAGTGTGAAGTGGCCACCACGTTCAACCTAACCAGAGGGTGAATTTCTACAGGTGGGCGAAATGATCGGTACCTCAGAGAGGATGCCAGTTACCTTGGGAGGAAGCCATGCAGATGATAAACTCTGGAGGAAGGAACTGGCAGATTCTGCAGCCCTGCAGTTCAAGCAGTTCCCAATCTGTACTTGCAAAGCTTTTGGAACTTGTAAGCTCTTTAAAACTAGTGACTGAGGATTTTCCATGGTTCTCTTTTCCCTCGAGAAAGAAAAAAAGATAGAAATAAATGGTAAGGTTACTCATTTTAAATGCTCAAAAGTCAGCAAATGAAAGTTACGGTGTTCACAGAACAGTTAAGTGGGTCAAGCTGAACACAGATTGTGCCCCGTTATGGTTGCTGTTAGGTGTTTAATAAATCAATAGATGTGTAAACAGTATGTAGAAGTGGAAAACATGGCTTCATTCGGATCGACAGCAAAATTCTTTCAGGCTTCACTGGACTTAAGGTTTTATATATATAGTGCTGAAAGCTTTTGAGCATTCATAACATGAAAGACGCCAGGAAACTTTAAAAAACTGAAACACTAATAGTGTCTTTGTGTTTTTCTGGTGCCTGAAATTCCTACAGGTGTAGTTACAAAGTCAGTGCATCTGTTTTAGGACTTTATTTGATAAACAGCAAACTGAATTTGCGATATAATAGCCTGTTTTGACTAAAGGCTCTTCCATCCTGGTTTTGGGCATCACTGAAACAGTGTGGCCATTGCTGCATCCCTTTTCTAAATCGTAGAGGCTGTGCTTTGACTTTCTTGAGTATACTTGCTCTGGTGAGTGGGACGAGGACTTGTCCTTCCCAGGCCTGCCCTTCCCTGCAGGAAAAGGGGAATGTAGAGAATTCTCCCTGAGGATGGATCTGGGACAGAGATGTCCCCTGCATGTTTGGGGCCAGAGTTTTTATTTACACCATTGCGTAACTCTTAATCTCCATAGGAAAAGATGTGGGTTCGTAGATTTGCAACGCCGCAGACTTGCATGTGGCCATGGGCTGCCTGATAGCTGATGTGTGCTAGTATTGCATAGTAGATGTAGTGATGCCTGCCTGGGGTCGTCCTGGAGTATTGGGTGACCCAGTGCAGAAGGATCTGCTGTTGCCTGACTTTCGACCTCATGCATTGGCAGCCTCTCTTGTGCCTGCACTGCCTGAATCCTCTGACTTGCAATAAATGTTTCCATTTGTGTGCTCACTGTCTTTTCAAAATGATTGCTAAAAAGTATTTGGGCCAAAAATAATTTACACTGGACAAGAAGATGCCAGCAGCATGTGCAAATTGCACTCTGTAGTTACTGTCCCAGCTAGTGACTCAAACGGAGCTGCACAACCCAGTAGCACAGATGTGGATTAGGAAAGTCCAGACTGCCGATTTAAAAATTTCCACTCTTTCTGGTAATGGATGTTTATAAGAGCTCCCTAGTCCAAAGACCCAAGCAATGAGCTGCTGGTGGTGGTCTTTGTTTAATTCCTAGTACACAGATGCCAAATGTTATGCTTTGATTTCCTACACTGTAAACTCTTCGGGGCAGGGATCAGCATTCAATTACCAAGTTTTGAAAAGCCACCTAACACATTGTGGAACTGACCTGCTCTGCATTACCTCAGTATAAATGTTTAATTATAACTATCTTCTTACCCCACAGTGGAGCCTTTCCAGATATCAAGGTTGAGGCATGCTGGGAACCAGCACTGCTGCTGCTGAGGTGTCTATGTATAAACAGAGAGCTTTGGTTGCAAGGCAGAATTTGGGCAGCTCTTGTAAATGCCTAGTTTGCACACAGGGGGCAAAGATTTTTTTTTTTAATTTATTTTTTTTCCTAGGCAGCATAGGTGCAAGTATATAGATGTGTTCAGGGGTCTGTGTCTGGTTGTTTGGTTTTGAAGCAAATACACTCCTAGCTTTAAAGCATGTTTTAAAGCATCGCAGTCAGACCATGTCCTTCTCTCTCCCTTTTGCTTTAGGTCTGTATGTAAAAATGATAAATGTCAAGGTTCTGAAATAGAGAAATTAGAATAAGAAGCTGGGAATAGAAAGATGTCACCCCCTCAATACGTCACCTTCCCAAGACTGAAACGAAGTGCAGTTGCTGGCTCTTGCCATTCACAAAGTAATCTAATTCTCTTGCCTTGAGTGACTTGCATTGTAGCTTTAAACTGAATTCTTAAATCATCTCAACAGTGATGTATGTATCATTTGTTATGTTTATACAACATGAAAATACATGGAGTAATGGAAACATCTAGAAATTAGACCTCCAGAGAAGACTCCCATTTTAATCAGGTTACTTACTTGGATTAAACCAACCCAAATTTAAAACATGTGGGCTCATGTGCTAAACTAGTTGTATTTTCAGCACTCCAGGGGTCTGTCTGGGAGTTTATCGGTGCGTTGTTGTAGTCTGTTCCAGCCAGCTTTGTAGGAGCAGTTTGGTGTTACTAAGGTTGGAATAAACTGATGTCAGATTTTTGTCCACCGTGCATAGCAAGTGGAGGTCAAACACTTGTACAGCCAGTGATACTATGACTTGTTAAGAATGTACGCAGCAGGTCACTTTTCAAAACATCTTTTGAAAAGCAGCCTGTGAGAGCAGTGCCATGTAGAAGAGACATGCATCTTCCTCTGGCATCAGCAAATGGATGCATCCTATCACATTGGACTGCTGAGCATGTTTAGTCATGTTACTGTAATAAGCTCTGGGAACAGGAATGGGTTCTGCCCTGTTGCGCTTCGGGAAGATTTGAATGAATTTGACTGGTTTGTTCCAGGGAAACTCGTGTTTGTATCTGCTGCTTTTGTGCTCAGTACAGAGAAGGAAGGAGTCGAGTTTGTTTCTTGGCTGAAGGGGGGGTTTCTTTGCAGTTTAGGAGTGCTAACATCACTCTACTTAAATTCTTATTCCTTAGAAGAGGTAAAATTAAAAAAATCTTGACTTCCAGAATCGTCAGTGTTTCTGGTGCTGATAGTGTATGGATCTGCTTGGTTTTGAGACTCCCCTTTGCCCAGATAAACCGAGTATTAGGGACCCTTCTCTTGCTTCCAGTTGTACCCTTCAGGCATCCCTATTTCTCCTGCCCCGGTGAATCATCCTACAACAGACGCAGATGTAAATTTTAAATGTGCTGTGGCGGGGGTTACTGTCTTTATCCTTTTCTTTTTGTCTTAACACAGCTTAGCCTGATGGCTCTCAAGGTATTTTTTAAATTTGGTGGCGTGTGTATGTCGGAGGCATAGACTTGCCTATGATCACGCCAAGCACTGATCCTGCAGACACTTTAAACACAAATATAATTCTACTTAAGTAGGTTGTTCCATTTAAGTCAAAATACTGGCATGGGCAAGGTTAGGGGAAGTGTTTCAGGACTGGGGCCTGCGTTTAACTTTCAGAAAAAGTATTCCTGACACAAGCCAGAATCTTTAACCCGTGTGAGCTGCAGCTCCAAACTCGTCTCACTGACTTCGGTTTCTGACCTACTTGAGGAGGTATTGCTCAGCCCGAGGAAGTGTCGCAGGTCTTGTGGCCTGACAGGAGTTGGCTTTGAAGACAGACAGCAAGAAACGTGGCCGTGAACCCAAACTCCTTCGATATACGGTGTCTGCAAGAGTTAAACGAAAGCACTCCAGCAGCTCATGTGCTCTCTCTGTGTGCATACTTTCCTAATCTTGACATGGGGTCTGAGCTGCAGGCTCCGAGGGCGTACGTGAAGCTGGCTCGGCTGTCACCTTTTCACTCCCCGGATCTGGCTGTGGCTCAGCATGGGGACGCTCCCCACCGCTGGGATTACCGGCTGCAGATAGCCAGCTGCCTAAAACCTGCCCCCGTGGGGCTGGCTGGGCCGAAAGTTGCCCTGGCGCGCCTCGCCTGCCCTCGCACTGCTTCCTGCCCTTGCGGGGAGCAGTAGAGGGAAGAAAAAGTGCTGCGGTGGCCCCTTTCCTGCGCCTGGAAGATGTCTTGCACCCGCCTCGCGCTCTCGAGTTGGTCTGGGTGAGCTTTCTGCTGCTCTGCTATCTTCATTTGGCTGGAGAACAGCTGCCTCCGAGGATGGGTCTGCTTGAAAACAGGGGAACAGCTGTACGGAGTGGGGCCCCCACGGGCCGTCTCTGATGCTGGCGGGCTGTCCCTGCCTGTGGGGAGAGGGAGGACGGAGCACGTGTTTTTCTCCTCTAGGTGACAAAGTCCTAAGGGCAACTTGGGCCTTGGCTGTCCGGGAAGAAAAACTGCAGTTCCTTCAACCCACAGCACCCTGTCAAAAATTGCTGAGCGTTTCTGAGCAGAGGCTGGAAATGAAAGCTGCCTTTTTTTTTTTTTTTTTTTTTTTTTTTTTTTTTTTTTTCCTTAGGTTTCCTTGGAAAGGCTGCCAGTGGCCACCTCACCCCACCCTGCAGACACGTGGGCGGGAGTGGGGGTAGCCGGCAGGAGGGAACATCACCAAAAAGGCAGAGCGACTTGGCTCTTGGCCACGCACAGGAGCAGGAACAGCTGCCTAGATGGCCCCCGGAGCCTCACTGATGTCAGCATAACCAGCGCTCCTTAAAATGCGGCACCGTGTGTGGGGGGCGAGGGGGAGCAGGGCTGGGAGCAGGTTTCGGGGGGTAAGCAGTATGTAAAACAACCTCTGGGATTATTCCCCTACCCCTTCAAAACAGACCTCTGCTTTCTGTAGGAATGGGAAGGTTTTGGATGAGTGAGTGTTATGAGAAATTCGTCAAAGTAGAACAAGTTACCGAAAGCAAGGAGCAGAAAGAATACGTGTTGTAAAATTTGTGTCTGTCTGCGGTGTGTCTGTTTGCTTGATTTTTTTTCCTTTTAAGAGAAGTGTGGCTAGGAACAGTTCGGCACTGTTGGATAAATCTGTCAGTGCTGTTCCCTTCTCTCTCCCCTATGTTGTCTCTGAGAACCTGTCACACTGTGACAGATCATACTGTCAAACATCATACTGTGTTTGAAAAGTATCTGGCTTGCCTTGGGATGCGGTATGAAATACGGCAGGATGTGGCATCCTGCAGGGGGCATGTCATGTGTGCTCGCTTGGCCTCCTGCACTTGCTTGAGCAGAGGAAGGGAATGCACATCAGAAGAACACAGTTGTTCGCAGCTCCCTTCCACTCCCTTGTGTTGTTCCAGAGAGATGGCGCTTTGCATTACCCCTGAGGTTTACCGAAGCTGTTTTTCCTCATATGTTGATACCAAGGGTCCCTGGTGGTGAGAGCCTCTGCGTGGTTAAGGGCGGTGGGGTTATCTGTCTGACCTCTGTGACATGGGATGCACACTGCAAAATTACTCCTGTGATAGGTACTGGACTGAATGAATGCAAGTTCCTCTCGGGCCCGATGTCACTTCTTCCAATGTAATAGCTAATTCAGTAGTTTCTAAAAGTCGCAAGAGAATCTGACGTGTAGCTGGAAGTGCTGAGGGAAGAGGATACCAGCTTTTCCAGAACTGTGCAGCTCAATCACAGAACGAGGTTGGACTGGACATGAAACTGGATTCCAGGGTGACGTGGTGATTGCAGCCTCCGCCGGCTTTGCTTCTTCCCACAGCTGGGGAGTTGATTTTCCCAGTAGGCCTGTGCCAGCATAGTCCTGCTGCTAGTCTTGTGGTGTTACCCCAACACAGAAGTTGTGCTTGAATTGCTTGCAAGTGGTATACAGTGCACAAATCTAGGCGACAGGGGTAAGCCAGCCTATCCGCGCTTGTTGCAAAGCTGAATTTGCAAAATGCTGTCTCCATCAAGGCCAGTGTAATAATAAGTTGCAGAGATTTCGTCTTGAAAAACAAACAGCGTATCATAGGCGTTTGGGGAAGAGGGTGTTGCGCTCTTTTATAAGGCTCTTGCTTTTGTTCACTCAGGTTAACTTTACGAGTCAGATAAACATTTCCTATATTATTCCAGAATTCTTGTAGTAATTAGCAAAAATGGCTCAGGGTCACAGCAGTTGTATGGGACCGAGTAAGCATCTATTCACGTTCTTTTCAACTGGGACCGTGGCATGAAAAATTTATTTACTGAAGGTCACAGAGGGAGACAGTAACAGAGGCAGGAAAGAACCCAAATACTCTAAATCTAGTCCTGTGTCTTCGCCATTAGATCATGCTTCCTGCCTAGGCAGATGAACCCACATAAAAACCTTGGTTCATAAACAGGTGACATTCAAGTACTACCAGCATTGTAAAATACGGCTAGGGCTAATATATTTGCTCTGACTTTCATCTTGAGTGCGTGGTGGAACACCTGTAAGTATTTACATTTTAACATGAGCTTTTGTGCTTGTGAAAGCAGACAGTTTGACAGCAATGACCTCTCGCACAAAAGCCTGAATAAGTGATGAACTTCCAACAAATCCATGACCTGAACTCTGTTGGATGCATATTGAAGGCGACAAGTTAATACAGCCTGTGGCAGTACCAACAAGAGGCCTGGCTCTGTGCTGGACTCTTCTGCTGGAGGTGGTCCGCAAACGTGCCTCTAACCACCATCCCTGCCCAAAGGCCTGGAAGTAAGCGTGCCTGTACTCACTGCCTAGGTGAGGGCCTCGGGCAAATGTTTGCTGCAGAAATGACTTCAGTGTTTTCCAGAGGTTTCTCATCCTGCTGCTCTGCTCTGACCCTGGGTCAGTGTTGCAGAGAAGGCAGAAGCGTGGATGTGTTTCTTCCCTCCCAAGCAGTGCACTGCAGAGTTTGCTGTGATTCAGTTGAATTGAGTGGTAGTTAAAACTTCAATTACGGGCAGCTCTGGAGTTGGACACGTCTCTGCTGCAAGTGTGGTAACCTCTGGCCGTCAGACAGGGAAGACAGCCGTGGTACGGTAACCTCTGAAATCACCCTGACCTGAATCACGCTGGAGCTGCAGCTCCAGCAATGTTTCCTCAGGACTGCCCTGTCCTGGAATGAGCAGTTCCTGGTACCTGCTTCTCCAGTGAAACTTGGGTTCAGAGCGGGGAATGCCTCTTAAAGCTGACAGAAATGCATCTGGATCTGTGGCGGAAGGTTTTTTAGTCCTGTGGAGTAAGTCATGCTGCATTTTTTTGCCTGCAAAACTGAAAACTAGAGGGAGTCCTACTTGTGTCTAATACCAAGTCAGACCAAAAGCCCATCTAGCCCAGGATGCTGATCGTTGTGGATTTATCAAAACGGAGTATGGCAAAAGGGCACCTATTAATGATGCTTTCCTAGGATAGTCTACCAGCAATGTGCAGCTTCTGCAATCTCTTGAGCCAAAGGGTTTTTATATAGGTTCAGTAATTAGGTTCAAGAATCCTTTTTTCTGAGCTTGTCCAGCGGCTTTTTGAACTCATACTGACACATGGCATGTTATGGTGGTGTGGCAGTTTAGCTACATGCTCTGTTGGAGAGGAGGTGAAAAAACAACTTTCTAAGACTGCCATTTGATGCTTCCGCTTGATACCACTTAGGACTTGTACTGTGGGAAATAGCGAGTAATCATTCACTACCAACCTTCTCCATGCCTTTCAGGATTTTGTGGACCTCTGCTGTATCACCTTTGTGGCCTTCCTCCCAGGTTGGAGTCACAATCTGAATATCGGTTATTATGCAAAAGTTGTTCATGCTTTTGATTACGTTGTTCACCAACACTTGTTAAAGCTTCAGTTTGCCTTGTTAACATCTTTCACGGGCACATGCCAAAAGTACTTTTATTTGCCTACATATTTATTGCTGTAAGACATATACTTGGACAGGCTTAAAGATTTCCAGGTGCTGCCAGGATTCTCCTCTTCAGCAGCTTTTTTAGGAAACTTTCTCAGTGTTGGCAGGTTACAGGCAGAAGACGCTGATTGGTCAGGGCTCACTTACTTCCATCCTGATTACTTGAGAACTGCTTGTTTCAATGGTGCTTTGCTTGCTGCTTTGCTTCCCAAATACACTACTGGTTTCTAAGGGCAGTGTCCCTGTATCCCTCCACTTAATATTCCCCCCCTCACACAGATGGCAGCCTGAAGCATGCCCTGCGTATCTAAAACCTTAGTGAATGCAACTTACCCAGAGACAAGGGGCATTTGTCCTTGTCAGCTCTGGGGGTATTTCTTTGAGCTCCACTCAAACCAAGTGATACTGCCCACAAAAAAGTTTGCCTGCTTTCCAATGCTAGCCTACTTATTTGGGATGGTGACTAGGATTCACCCATCTGTTTGGTCTTGGCAGGTATCAGAGGAATTGTTTTGAGCTCTCTGAAGTAAAATGCTTATTGGTATAACTCCACTGTGTTCCCATTCCTTTTTTTTGGTAGTCTGCCCACCCACTTGTCCACCTGTAGGACTGCTCTGTGTTGGTGGACTGGGAGATTTTAATTTTTGCAGCCGAAAGAATTTTGCTTCAGTACTAACCATAGCACTAGTATTTACTTACGTTAGGTTGCGCCCAGGGTGCTTTACAAATCAGTGCCTACAATGCTACTGAAATGCAGCCACTTCTGAAGTGGAGAGTGAGAAGGGAGAGGTTTAGATCAGGTCACGCTAACCTCTTTCTTTCTCTGTGTTAAGTGCTGTGCATTCTTCAGTACTGACATAGCCTAAAAAGGAACCTTGGTCTTTAAAGCCCTACCTCAACCTGCCTACCAAATGATGCATGCTACTTGATTTGTGTTTAGCTGATGAAAAACTTTCTGCCAACTTGCCAGAACTGGGAACTTACTTGCAAGGGTAATGGTAGCAATTTCCAACCTTTTGGTAAAGAAAGCCTTTCACAATGAGAACGCAGCTTTATCTAAGTTACTTATTCCCTTTATTAAGCCTCTCAGGATTGATGAAATATAGTGGTCTTAGGAGAAACAAGCCCTGTTCATCACGTAGTACTGATTTATAATGATAATCTTTCAATGTTGCTGTGTATAAAACCGTTCTAATAAGCTGTTCAGCACTTAGCGCTGGGCTCTGTGAATTATATAGTGTTTGGAAGTAGCAAGCATATCTGTTTGGAGAAAGGAGGCAGGGGCTGTCCTTTTAAACTATCAAGTTGTGGTTGTAATTGATTGTTGAATTCAGAGCTTGTCTTGTATTGCTCTGCTGCTGCTCTATGCATTTAGTATCTTAAATTTAAATTTAGCATCCTGAAGGCTGTGTGAGGACCAAGGAATGGAGCTGTAGCGTGGCATATGCTTTGCAGGTGTCTCTCTGCTCTTGGGTGTTAGATCTGGAAAACCTAAAAGCTAAAATAAAGTTATTGTGTATGTGTAAGCAGGAGGGCATGTTTATGTTGCTTTAATTGGAAGTGTTTTCTTAACTGCCTTTTTTCTTAGGGTACATATCCTAAATATTAAAGGTCTTAAATATCGTAAAGGTACACCCTAAAGTGCTAGGCCAAGAAGCTGATAAGGACTTTCTGTATTTGTACCTCTGTGTTCCGAAAGGTTAGTTTAGGCAGGATCAGTTCTCTAATCTGACTTGCTGTGCAGCTGATTTAGTTGTGCTGGCACAAGGAGGCAGTGGAGAAGACATAGCAGAGGAGGACAGGACTTGTGATTGCAATGCAGATAGAACAGATTTTAAAAGTTCATGCAACTATCATTAAAAAGACCACTGCTCAAACCATCAAAACCATCATGTCTTTGTAGTGAAGCAGGGGCCGGGAGGAAAAGTGGAAGAACCAAGTGGGATGCCTGTTCGACAGTTTATCTTTGCAGGGGCCTCGAATCAACCTTGGATGAAACAGGAGGCATTGCTTGCTAGGATGGATCCTGGAATCCATGCAGCGGTGTTGCTGGGTTGATGAATTCCTGCACATAGAGCCTAAGCCAAGCTCTGCTCCATGGGTGAGGGGTCATTAGCAATGTCTGTTGTATCTGTCCTTGGTTATAGGAACTGCATCTGCTGTGTTGTTGGGCTTAGGATCTTTGCCAGCTTGGAGTTGCGATGTTGAAAAACCAGCACAACCGTTTGGGTTTTTTTTTTTGAAGATGCTTCATTTTTAACTTGTATATTCTCATCTGCATTCTGGCTTCCAGCTTCGCTGAAGGTAAGCGTGAGCCTCCACTCCGTGGCTACTATCAGTTCATGGGTATCTCAGTACCGTGATGCCAGTAACTCTTAAGAGTGGCAGGCTTATGTTTACACAGTCACTTTCCCCTGCCCTCCCCCCC
Source organism: Haliaeetus leucocephalus (assembly GCF_000737465.1). Taxonomy (NCBI): domain Eukaryota; kingdom Metazoa; phylum Chordata; class Aves; order Accipitriformes; family Accipitridae; genus Haliaeetus; species Haliaeetus leucocephalus. The sequence continues at coordinate 6,786,699 of NW_010972809.1, read as the reverse complement.
CCCTTTTGCTTTTCCCACTTGCCCCTGTCTTTCAGGTACATTTCGGTGTTTGCCTTCAAAGGTTGTATTTAACACCGCATGTATTTTAACTCTTTTTCCCCCCACCACTTCAAGGCAGGTATTCTTCCAGGTATGTGACTACAAACAATGGAAAGGGAAAAATCTCAATGGAGATCTGTGTGCGATGTTTGTTATCTCTTTGAAGCTGCCTTTTTCTTAAGAGTCTTTTGATATTTAGGTATTTCCTCCCAGCTTTCCCCTTTCTGGTGTGTCTTTGCCTGGATAACTAAAAAAACATTCATAATGATGTTGAATTGGTGACTTCAGAATGGTTTCCTTGGCAACTCAAATGTGTCTTTGACATCATAGGATGAAGAAGCAGCAAAAACAGCTTAAGGAGGGGGGTTTGTTTTTGTTTTTCATAATTTGTTTACCCCCTCACTTCTAGTAGTTCATTCCTGTAGTTGTACTGTAATTCACCTCCTCTTCAGAGGTGCTGATACAAGGGTTTGTGGGGTTTCTCTGTAAGCCTTGTCTCTAAAATGATCTGGGTCCTTGCCAGTCCTCTTTCATTTTTTCTGTCTTTCAACAGTCACACCTCACCAACTTTTGTTTTGGTCACTAAAGAGGCAGCAAACCGTAGGCTTTCCCTGGCATGGGAATGAGCAGCCGAAGGAAGGGGAAGAGCTTCTGGAGAGGTGTTGAACTGCAGTGCAAGCAGCACAAAGCTACATGCTGTTTGCGTCAAGAGGCTTGAGAGTTTCAGCTGTGAGATAGTCTCGTCTTCCCATCTCACCACATCTTACCACACATCACACATTCTCTGTTTGCTCTCTTGATGCAAATCTCTTTATTGCATTAGCCGTGCAAAAATTCTGTTGCTTCTGTAAATCCTTTAGCTGTTCTGTTCTTTCTCCTCCCAAATTAATTTCCATCTTAGGAGAGTATCTTTCTTAATTATGCTTGATAGTCTGTAAGGAGATCATGTTTCGTCATGTGAGATTGTGGTCCAGGTTTTGTTCTGGCTGAACTGGTAGAAATCTGGTGCAACTTTGCCAGTGTCGGTGCAGCGTCTTTTGTGGAAGAACTCGGTTTGAGTAGCCAGGAGCAGGGTATCAGTCATTGTGCAGAGATACCAGCTTAAAGAAAACAATAGTGAAGACTGATGTAGGTTTTATTGGAACACCCAGACTTCTGTTATAAGATATGGAACTAAACATATGCTAAAGGCGAAATAAGTACAGTAACTACAACAGCACATTTCCAAGAAAATTGTCCTGTTGCAAAGGAACATGGACTGTGAATGGGCTTTATGGCATCTGCACACTTAATACAGCCTCTATTGGTAGTTATCATCAGTTACAATAGTCCATTTGTTTTTAGATTTCTGAAGTTATTTTTTATAACTGTTTGGGGGAGTAGCGTGTAAAACAGGGCAGCATGTAGAAATCTAAAACTCCAGCCAAAAGACACCTCCTTTTTGTGTCTACGTGTTGCAGCTGTCTATCTCTTGGCAGCAGGCAGCCTGTGTAGAATGTGAGGTTTTAGCACTGAAGCGTGGAAGAGTGAATTAAGGAGTTCTGAACTTAAAACATTCTTCTTTTCTAGGGAATTTTAGTCCTCACGATTGCTTAGTTATTTGGAGACTATTTGTAGGGTTGTTTTGTTTCTTTCGGTAGCTCCTTATATTCACAATATGAGAAACTGAGACAGGTCGCTAACTCTTCAATTTTCTCAGTTATTCTACAGTTTAGTAATCAAATGGAGTCAGTTGCATGGATACCCAGCTGGGAGGAAATACAAAAAAGAGCATGTGTGTTATTTTTTTATGGGGAGGAGAGGAGGAAAGGGGAGATTTCAGTTTTTCACTGTGAAATAGACTTCTGTATAAGCCACATAAATGTTTTGCTTAGGGATGTCAGCACAGTACCTGTTGTTTCTGCATAAACTGTGGATAGCATCACAACACCTAGGGCATAGTTACACCTTTTAATCTCCCCTTGTTACACCTGGAAGGGCAGAGGATTTTGCGAAATCAGCCAGGGTAGCAGCTTTCCTCCCAACAACTTGACACTATGAGTATTTGCATTTCCGAGTAAGCAGATGCACGCTTTTGTGCCAGGCAAGCAAACTGACAAGGGAAAGGTGTAATAACACATTGTGAAGCTTCCTATTAAAACCTATTTTTTTTTTAAAATACGTTGTGCATTCAGTTACGCAGGTGTTGTCAGAATAGAGGGTGGAAACGGCATCCTCGGCCTTCCAAGGAACGGGATTCGGGTGATGACCTCCATCTCCCTTGCAGAGTAAACTCTTGCCTTTTGCCCAGGCTTTTCGTTATTCCAGCCTGGTCTGGGATGCGGTTTTCCTTTCAGCTAGGATGCTTGTTCTGCTGTAGGCGTTGCATCCGCACTAGGCAGGCAGAGAAAGCCGGCACGGGCAGTTTCGTACACCGGCAGTACGGCTGCCTTGCTGGTGAGGGGCTGGGCTTCTCTGACTGAAAAAGGTATGGTTAAAGTCGGTCAGCTTTTGTGTGCATGGATGAAACCTGACTTTTCGCTCCACGGAAAAGGTTAAACCTTTCCGAAACACGTGTGTGTTTTAGCGTGCAAAGGCCGTGTGGAGCTTTGGCAGGTTTCAGCTTTTTTTTCCTTTTTTTTTGGTTTGTAACTTTTGCACGGCTTTTGAGCGCCCTTGCTCCTGGGGAGGCTGGTATTCTAAGGAGTGGAAGTCATCCCGGGGAGAGGAAAAGGACAAGCTAACCTTGGCACCTGGGGCCTGGCTATTATGTCGCGCTTCCTCTGCGGGGCGACGCGGGGCGGCCGGAGTGATGTTCTCACAGCAAATGGAGGAAGTTGCTCTAGCAGAAGCGGTGCTCCTGGATCTCCTCTCGCCGGGGGGATGGGGCAGGGTGGTGAAAGAGGGTTACACAAAGCACCGAGGTGGGGAAGGGAAGGAAAAAAAAAAAAAAAAAAAAGAACCCTCATCTCTCGTCTACGTGCAACGGCTCGACAAACTTTTCAGAAAACTGAGTATTTCGGGGAGGCTGGGAGGGGTTGGGGAGCGGAGGCTGTTTCCCCGGCGGCAGGGAAGGTACCAGGGGAAGGAGCCGGGGAAGGATGGAGGGGGGCGGCCGCTCCTCTCCCTGGTTGCTGACTAAACAGTTATGTCAGCTGGCAGTCGGGGCGGCCTGGGGATTTGTGATAGAGCTCCTGGAGGGTGGGGGTGGCTGCGCGGGGGGAAGGGAGGGAGGGAGAGGGCTGGCCCTGCCGCAGCAACTGCTGCTCTTGCCTCTCCGCCGCGCTCGGGGCAGGGGCGGCCGGCCGCGGGGCGACCCCGGGAAGTTTTCCCGGCGATGCCCGAGCGAAGGGGACGCGTCTGCCGTCCGTGTTTGTTTAAACGTCGGCGCGGTGCCTCGAAGGGCGAGCCCAGCCCGCTGGAAGGCTGTCCTGTGCCGGGGAGCCTTCCCGTCTGACTGGTGGTACCCGCGCCTTCCTCGCCCGCTGAGTCAGGGCCCTGCGGAGCACACGCCTCTGCCAGCGTCGCCCCAGCCTCTCGCTGGGGCGTGAGGCGCGCGCTTCCGTCTGATGAACGTGGGTGCTGCTCGCAGATGCTCGGGGAGAGGGCAGGCCCGCGGGACAGAGCTGCGCGTCCGTCCCTCCGCCGGGCTCCGGCTGGAGCTCGCCGCGACGGCGCGAAGCGCGGAGGCGGCGGCGAGGCTCGGCCGACGACGTGCTGCCCGCTGGTCTGCCGCAGGTAGAGGCTTCCCCGTCGAAGCGCGGCCTGGCGCTGTTAGAAAGTAGACGGTGAACTCTGGCTGCTGTTCAAGTTTAATGTTTCCTTTCTTGGCCTTGAAGGCAGATGGAGCCCAGGGTAGCCCTTACACAGAGCAGGAGGTATTTATAATGATTCTTTCGGGTCGGTAATGTTCAAATCCTATTTTTCTGTTCTTCTTGTTTTGTTTTCCATAAATCGTGTGCTGTAAAGTTGGAACAGCCTTGGAACAGCTGTGGCTTTTCACCCGTGTGCTTCCCTCCCCTTCACCCCCCATTAGGAGTACGTGAAGGATGGGGTTGCATGTGAATCACCTCTGTACCTATTTCACTTCTCCTGTCCCAGCAGTGAAAGACAGAGAAGGACCCTGTCCTGACAGGCAAAAAGGGTGTGTGTCTCAATTGTTTGAGGTCAACTGAGTTAGCTGAACACAATTAAAAAAAAAAAAAAGGCAAGCTCTCTCGATGCTCCTTAAGGTACAGCCTACTGTGTCCGAAGCCATGTTTGTGGCTGTGCGAGACCAGTTAATGTGTTAACCTGCATCTTAATGAACATTAAGATAGGTTTTTAGTAATGTTAATCTGATTCAACTGAGCTACCATGGTTGTAGTCGTGAGTGAACCTGTCTGGCCCATGTGGACAAGCTTGCTGGAGGCTTTAGTTAGCAGGACAGCACCAGTCAGTGTTTCTAATGGTCTAATTAAGATGATTTGCTTTTTCTTTTTTTATTCTTTTTTTTCTTCCTCAAAGCTGAGTGCAGCATGGACGATGAGTGAAGGCTGTAGAAAAATGTTTATATTGTGATGTGGAAATCTACAGATCTCGCCCAGGAGTCGGTTTGTTGTACCTTTGTGCAGCTCTCATCACCTCAGCGCAGTTCTCAGCTGGGTGTGTCGTGCCTGGCACTCCTTCACAGCACACTTGGATGCTCTTTTATGCACGAGTCAAACAGGAGTGTGATTTTTGTAGGGCCTCACAATCCTTTGCTGAGTGGCCTTACAGATGAGCTGGGCAGCTGGACTTCTGTAAGTTTGTTCTCAACGATGTACGTGTCTGCTAGCCAGTGCGGGAAGGTTATAAAGCACTAAAGTATCCAAGTAATGCCTCAGTCTCCGTTCTGCTTTAAACGCAGCCGGCCACAAGAGCGAGCGCCTTGTTGAGAGGGTGTTAAAATAGATAAAACCTGAATCCTTAAACGTCTAGCTTTTTTTCCTGCTTGTGGTAGGTAAAAAGGCTTGTTTAGTGGCGGGGGGGGGGAGGTTGAACAGAGGAAAAAGTCTTCAGGAGATAGGAAGCCACTCAGAAGTTACTGTTAAGCCAGATGTATATTGTATATTTTTTAAAGCAGTCAGATTATCCATGGCTTTATGAAAGTGGAATTAATTTGAAAGAAGAGGGGTGTGTGACTGCTCGAGTGCTTAGACATAGGGTCTGAAATGCTGAATAACCACAGTTCTTGCTAACTTCACAAGGAACGCTTCTGGAAACGGCTCTTGATGCATTGGGTACAAAGCACTACAAGTGCGGGTAAACAGTTCTTTAAAATATTTTGGCACGCTGAGAAAACTTCAGTGAGTGCTACTTGGAAGCTGAACACTTGACTTTTCGTGGATAAGATCAGTTTAAATAGGTGCGTTTTAATTCCTTCTGTGTGTATGAGAGAGGGGAACCGGAGGGCAAGTAAAAAAATCAGAGGAAAAGACCTCACTGCTGACTTGGGAGACTTGTTTGACCTTCTGAGCCCCGTGCACTTGTCTGTGGTTTCCAGCCAAAGTCTCTCACTTTGAGAGCGCCTTGCTTCTCATGCTGAACTATTTTTTGACGCACTGAATGAATGCAATATGTTAACACTCCTGTAAGTCCCAGAATTGCTTGGCTGCCCCTTGCCCTGCCTGCCTCACACTGGCTGAAAAGGTACCATTGTTTGTTCTGCAAACAGTGGGTGATGGTTGTTTCCAAGGTGACTATGGTGCTGTTGCTGCCCTCTAGTACAAAAAAAAAAATTGGCTTTAAACACCTGAGAGCATCCCACTGTCACCAGAGATGATGGGAGGGAGGAAAGAGCTGTTTGTTAGAGATCTCTGGGCTGGATATTAGAATACAGATGGAGAAAATGCTGGTAAGCTAAGAAGGGGCGATGCATACATTTGGTTTACGCTACAAAACATTCTTCCTAAGTAGTGCACAGGTACAGCTATTAAAACAGGTGATTATTTCTAAGGATGTATCTCTGATGAGAAGAAATTATGGTGAATTTAAGGTCTTTCAATCATACTGATCAACTGTTAGTTGTAGTTTGAGTTTAGACTAGTAATATTTTGCTTTTTCACTTAATTAAGAGGATGTTTTGAAGACTGCTCAAGCAAGGGTGTATGGACTTCCTGCAAGGAAAGCTAGAAGGGAACACTCAGCAGTTCTCCTAGACTTGCAGGTTTTCAGATTGTTCTGGAAAACAATTATTTGGGGATAAAGTATGTATCCCCCAGAAAGAGAACCCCAATAGTTAGTTCTTTCATTGCTTTTGTGTATTCTTGGAAGGCCTATGGTACTCAGAACTGTGACTTATTTTGAAGTGTCTAGGTGGATGGATTAGAAGCCTTTTTTCAGTCCTTTCCCTGTGCTGCCTGCCCATCTACTGATGCAGCTGTTTAGTGTGTGTGTGGGGGTGAGTTTAAAAAGAAAAACAAACCAACACTTGTTTTAATTGGTCATGGATGCTGCTAGCAGAACTTTGCCTCCCCCTGCATCAGGTTTAGTACAGTTCATATGCAGGTTTCAGTAAACATTAACCACTTTTATCAGGGCTTGCAGCATGCTGAATGGTTAGCAAAGAGCATGTACTGAGAGAGACAGAGAAAATGAACAAGTCCAAGGTCAAAAGGATGGTATGTTTTTCTTTATTAAAATAAGGGGTGGAGAAGGTTGACAACACTTTGTGGAAAAAAGTAGGCTCCTGTGAAAAACGTGGTTCTTGTCCTTAAACTTTCATCCAGGTGCGAGTACATGAGGTACTGCAAGGAGGATGTGCATCTTTAATTTTTCTTCTGCTCTCGTGAAATGACCAGAACACATCAGCCCTCCTCGCACTCTTGCTGACTGACAGCATGAACTCCTCATGACTCAGATCAATGCAGAGCAGACTATTATCTTTGATATCACTTGTTGCATCTTTATATGGGCCTGCTCCTGCCCAGAATCCACAAAGCTCCCACTGACTTTGGCAGTGCACAGCCAAGCTCAGGCAGCAAGAGATCACAATTTCCTCCCCTCCCTGCCTGCATGAAGCAATGGTACAAAGCCATCCTGGTTAGGAAGGGTGGTTAAGGAACTGTGGTTTAGCAGCTTGCCTCACCTTTCTTTCTCTTGGGTGACTTGGATGTTTCTTTATTGCTTTTGAGGGGTGCAGTGCTGCTAATTTTTCTACAAAATGAATTGCTGTAGCGATTAAAAAATAATTGATCAGCTTAGCAATGAAAATGAGGTAATTTGCAGGTAAATTAATGAAATTATTTTAAGCTGAGTTGTGGAAAAAAAGCATGTTGAAAAGAGCATGTGACCTGCCCTAATGAAATTTGTTAAAGCATCTGATGCCAGAGTTCAAATTGTAAGTTATTTTTAATTGTGCAAATCAGCATATCCTGTCCCTCCTAGCTCCATTCAAATAATACTTTGCAAAAGAAAGAAGCAGCAGCATTCACCTGCATGTTTCCTAGAAAACAGCATCATTGAAAGGTTGTACCTCATTGGAAAAATACAGATTTACTTAAATGATACATCAAACACAGAAGAAATCCAAACCGTCTGTAGCCGATCTGACAATAGTTTGAGAAACACCCTCTGCTGCATGCCCTTCAAATAAGAAACGTGTGCGCACAGTTAAAAATCTCATCTTTGTGGTGACACAGATGATTCAGTGCAGGAAACGAGAGGAATCTCATTCAGCAGTTAAGCATTTGTGGGGCAGGGGTGTGAGGAGGTCATGGTGTTTAACATACCCGGTTAGAAACCTTCGGGCTCCTTTCCTTACTGCATTTTATACTGATTTAAATCAGGGCTGATACTGGAAGCATCAGTGTGAGAAGCAAATCCCATCCTGTTCATTCCACCTGGATCAGCTGGGAGGTGAAAGAGAGATGGGAAGGGACTTTGTTGTTGGTTTTAAATTTTAACTACAGACATTAGCCATCCAACTCAAAACCATCCCTTGTCATGGGAGGTGCAAGGGCTCAGCTCTCAAGTCCTGCTGAAGCTGAGCTGTGGGGTGGCTGGACCAGTGCATGGAGGAGGGCCGCCACCGGGGCTGCCGTGGTGGCCTGCGTTCTTCCTCCTGCTGTGGCTGCGTGGTCCTGGTGGTGGCAGAGGGAGAGGAGCTTTAGGTGCAGGCTTGCAATTGCAGCTTCTTGAAAGATGCCGTCGTTCATCTAAATATAAAATACGGACTGTGGTTTTGGTCTTAAATATTTGTGGGATTTTACCAAACCACTACAAACAAACAAAGTAAACAGCAGCAAAAAGTGACACATTTCAGGCAGGATTTATTTTTTTATTTTTCTTTTGCAAGGTGATGTGGAGACTTGTATTCTGTGAGTCAGTGTTCAAAGGAAAGACATTTCTCAAATTGAGAACTTCGTTTGTCTCTTATTCACAGACTTCCCAAAGAGCTTAATTTTAAAGTTTTTCAGGACGCTGGGGTGTAATTTTCTTTTTAACTCTGTTTATGTTCTCCCACAGCTTCCCAGGTGTTTTTGCCTCCTTCTCCAAATTTAAAACAAAACAAACAAAACTTCTTTTCCTAACAAGTCGATCGTGTGTTGTATTAGAAGCCTTTGTGAAGTCTATGGAGGGAAACAAAATCATGTGTGCTACTTGAATTCTAAAACACATTCACTGAGTACTAAGGGCAAGTTTAATGGGAGCATGTACAAAACATTACGTGTGTGTGTAAACTTTTGTCTTGCCTGGAAACTGATGAAGGAATAAAGTCAGAAAGACAATTTTTAGATTGCTTTGATGCCTCTGCAAATGCATTTGCAGTTTTGTATTTGCTATAGGTCTCCAACTGATAACTGGCACTAATGAAGTAGCTTTTCATACAGTTTTATTGAAATTATTTATGCAAATACAGTGCAAACTTTATTGCAGTCGCAATCATTTACAGTGCACAGCTGGTAAACAAAAACATTACCATTCATTCTCCAGTGCCTCAATAGCTTCTACTCATTTCTCGCTGCTGTAGCCAGCCATGCGTGCTCCCAGCGTTTATTCCTTGACTCCAGCAGACCCGCAGGTTGTGTCTGCTTGTAGCATTGAGGTGCAGGAAGGGCTTTCTCTCTTGAAGAACGACGATTTATCCTGTTTGGCCTTTTCTTTTTTTTTTTTTTACCCTTTGTGGAAAAATACTTGTACTGTCAGTCTACGAGACCACAGTCCTGCTCCCCTCTGAAATGGTTTCATGAAAGGTTCTCAGAGTATCGTTAGGTGCACTGTGGGCAGGAAGAATTACATGTGTCCCCTTTGTAGATATACCCTTGCAAAGGCTCCAGTGCAAGAGTACTCTCTTAAATCTCTCATACACAAAGTCTTTTGATAATATAGTGAAGGGACTCATTCTGTCCACCATTACACAAAATTTCTGTCCTTCAGCTGCCCCCCCCACCTCCGGCTGGTGAAGACAGTCTCTTCACTCCCAAACTATTGTGGTCAGGTTTGGCTTGGTAGAAAATTTTATTGGGAGAGACCTCTCTGCCACGTGAGTGCCAGGAGAAAACAGGGTGGATGCCCCACCACAGCCTTGGGGCAGCCAGGAGTGGCTGGGGAGGCTTGTTTTTTATTTCCTATCTGTGCAGGTGGGCCTCAATTCATTTCTCCTCTTAGGGAAACTTTCACTGGCTCTCCCACTGAACTTCAGTTACAGTGTGTGATTTGGTTTGGGTTTTTTTGTTTAATTACTGAGCTTGGCAGAACGGAGCAGGTGACAGGTATTCATTAAGAAGCCATGCTGCTTAGCTGCCATTTAGGAGCACTTTTGCTTTGACTTGCGTGGGTGTCTCATGTATCTTAGGGGCCAGCAGGATTCGGCTTCGGCGATGCAGGTGCCAGGTGTGTTTGGGGCAGGAAGCGGTGCCCAGCGTTTCAGCTTCAGCAGGCAAGAGCTCCCGAGACCAAGGGCAGACTGTACGGCGTGCTCCCATCCTGCAGCAGGACCTGGGCATCCATAGACCCCGCCGTGGGGTGCTGACCAGATGAACAGTCCAGGTGGGCTACACGTGGGCCGGCGGCCACGAGCCGAGCATCCCCGGTGCGAGGTGGCAGGGGGCCTGGAGAGGTGGCCTGGTGCGCACCGAAGTCACTGCTCTGCCTGGCTTAAAAGCCTGAATTGTTTCAGTCTTACAGCTCTCATGTAGGGTCTTGCATTCAAAGCACTAATGACTTCCTCGTTGGGACCCAGACTCTTTAAATTTTTATTAAAGGGATCGTCTGTGCTGACATTTAGCTAGCACCAGATGTTGGCTTTTAGTTACCAGTGTGGAGGTGGCATAGCTAATAAAGCAAGGGTAAGAAAGTTCTGAGAAACTGCCTGTCAGATGTGGCTTTGTGTACTGCAGCCTGTGTGATGTCTGTCGCTTCTTCATGGGCCAGTGTTTTAGAAGAAAGCTTTTTTCTTTCCTTCTTCTTCTTTTTCTTCCATACTTCTGACTGACCAAGTGTTTTCCAAGCACGTGTCTTTCTCAGGTGGCCTTGCTCTTTTGTTAGAGGCTAGCTAATGCAGGGAGAGTGCAAAGGTAACTCAGTGGCAGATTTGGGGGTTTTTCCCTTATATTTTGGTATTTCTTCTGTACATAACTTTCCTGTAGATCATACTTCTCCCCCTCAACCTCTTTTGGCCATACCCTCCCTCAGAAAATGTCAGCAAGCAATTGTTTCATTTGCAGAGCTGTGAGCCCCTAGACAGAGGCTTTTCCAGTTTTATGAATGCACCATTTGTTGCTGAGGGCACAACTGTTCGATATAACTGGCTGCATCCCACTCTGCTTGGGACCAGCATGCACTACAGCCAGGCTATGCATAAACCAGATTTTTGTATTAAATGGCACCATTTTGTCCACAGCAGCCGTCTGTCTTTTGTGTGTGCGTGTGTGAGACTTGCAGTTTTCAGATGCAAAATATATAAAGAACAGCAGTTTTGCAGAAATACATGTTACTCAGTGAGCGTACCGTGCTATTTTAAGGTTTATTTTTCTTAGGGAGTTCCTGATGAGTGATATGTCTTCATTATTTTGTGTAGGCGGGCCGAGGCAAAAGCACATTTTAAAATATTTTATAAAATGGATGCATGGTATAACATTACAAATGTAGTTGTTTTATTGGGGATGTACTCAATTATAACTTAACTGAAAATACACGTAGCACTTTGAAAGTGTATGTGCTCATTTATGTTTTATTGTATGTCATCAACCCACTGTATCCCCCCACCTTTTATTGTTAAGTCCCGCAGGGCTGGAGACTGTATAGATGTAACTACTTAAGATGCCCTGTGCTTTACATTTTTAAGTACATCTAAGAAGTGTCATCTGATGTCAAACCTGGCCACTCTTTCTCACTGCCTGCCCTGCTTATCCCCCTTCTAAAGTGAGCACAATTCACTGGTTTGGGCCTAAATATTGCACATGTAGTGCGCATGGCTCTGGGCTGCTGCGCTGGGTCAGGATGTGTTGGGGGAGGCTGGAGGAGCTGCGTGGCCATCAAGTGTGGCTCCCGTCCTAGTTAAGATGCAGTCTTTAATATTTCCCAGCACAGGTTTCTATGGCATGCACACATCTACGATGCTCGGTTTACACTTAAAATAATGCAACACCATCCTGCTGGCGGATGTGGAGGCACAGTTGGGGCTTAGTGGGTACCATGCCATTTGCATGCTGTTTCACTGTTATTTCCCCCTTGGCCCTGAAAAGCAGCTTCTGGTCCCCATTCTCAGTTATGCAAGTGCAGGCTGTAAAGCAGGGAGGTTGCATGAGGCTCTGGTCCCAGCAGCTGAATCACAGCTTAGGCTTTTAGTCCATGGTACCCATTTCATTTGTCTCAATGCCAGGAGTTTCTCCTCGGAAGCACAGTGGGCTCTTCTCCCCATGTCTCCTCTTTCATATGTGTTGCGTCCCCCCCAGCAAATAAGAACACCTCCAAAGCAACCCCACTGGCTTAGAAATTGCCCGCTTGTGCTTCAGTAAAAATATTTTCCATGCTCCATCATCATTGTGTTTAAGAAATGGGGAAAACTGGAAACACCTCTAATTTTCCCTCTTTAAAGAAGGTGGTACTGAGTGGAGAAGATGAGGATTCCACACCTCACCCTCCTTTGGGTACCTGAACGAGTCTCAGCGTTGGGCAGGCCTGCCCGATATGTAATAATCCATCCACCAAAAAGAAATAATAAAGAAAAAGTACAGCTTTGCAGCCTTTCTGTGGAGGTTTCCAGCACTCCCCCCCCACCTCACCATGTTCCTTCATATATTCACTGCCCACATAATGTTACCCGTGGGATGAGGGTGGGAGGGGGAAGCTTGTTCTCGTTCATGTGACTGTAGCACAGTTAATAATTGTACCAGACTTCAGGCACTCGCGTGACCAAAGGCATTGATCGTATTCGTAACTGGACAGGAGTTTTTCAGGCACATCTTCATGCCTTGGCATCACAGCAGATTCAGAGAAGGAGCCAGATCTGCTTTCTCTGTGATTGCTCATTTGTTATGAGCTGGCTAGCATATAGCACGCAGAGACAAAGGCTGCCCTGGCCTGAAAAGCCCCCGAAGAAAAGCAGTATAGTAAATACATCTGTAAAACGGTGTTCAAGTTACAGACTGCATGCGTCTCACGCACTCTCGCTCCACATCCCCCCCCCCTTGCTGCCTTAAAAAAGGGATGGCAGAATAGTTTGATAAAATACATCAAGTGCTAAACTGCTGATATAATTTAAAAAAAAAGAGGAGTCTTTGCTAAAGCATATGTTTCCAACACTTTAATCTTTTATGGACTGCATACTTGCTGTGGGAGTGGAAGGGGATGTTACAGGCTTACTTTCAGTGTACTTAGAAATCTTTCCCACAGCATGAAAACTCCCCAGAAAACATGTGAAACAACGGCCTGGAGACCAGGAAGTTTCTGATGCCTAGCACTCATTGCTCTGAGGGATTTGCTGTGCTCCGGAGGTCATGTAATAATCTTTCTTCTTTGTTGGCTTCTCTGAGTTTATTTTACACACGGTGGAGGGGTGTGTTTGTGTTGCTGAGCTTTTAGGGGTCCTCGTTTCTGTAGCATGTTTTTGCCCCTGGTTCTTTTGTTACTGCACTCCCATGATTAATATGTCTGCTGCTTAAAATGGCTACTGAACCACCAGCAAGTTCTTGCCACTGGTTACCAACTGCTTAACCCCTGTCAAAAACCACCCAGCACAGCTTTGAGTTGATGCTTTTGTTGCTTAGGAGGTGTATTTCTGATCTTCAGGCTGTCCATTAACCCTGTGAATACTGTACACAATGAAGACATAAATCTGCTGTGGTGATGATGGTATGTCCTGATGCTACGCTACGATCACTGCTGCTGCCCCTGCACCATGCTCTGGCTAGATCTGCGTGGCATGCAGTCTTCTGGGTGTGTGGGGTTGGGGTTTTTTTTGCTTTGTTTTCTCACCCCCTTACCACTTTGTATAGTTTTGGGGTTTTTTTGAGGAGCTGCAGAAGTTGCTAACATAGAAAAGCAGCGATGAAGGCGTGAAGTCTGGCACTTGAGGGCTGGTGGTCCTGGTGAGTTGATAAGGAAGATCCAGTTCCCTACAGTAAAGAAATTGTGCGTCCAGTTTCAGTCTGTGATGTCTCGTCGTTTTGTTTCCTGGCATCTCCCTTCCGTGTGCCTGTGTTTGTGCTGGAGTGCGATGGAGTGTGAAAGGAGAGAAGGGGCTGCAGCTTGGGTCTGGTTGCCAAAAAAAAAACCCCAACAACCTCGACCAAAAGGAGAGTTAACCGGAACATACCACAGAACAGGTTAGGCAGGATGCTGAAGCCAGATACAAACCTTCTCCCATGCTTTAAGGCATCTTCAGTACACTCTCCTCCCTCTACCCTTTCAGGATTTCCCCCCCTCCTCCCCGTTATGAAATAATCCTGTGCCGACTGGGTTTGAACGTGGGGCCAGCGGATGGTTGCCGCGCTGGCTCGCCTGCTGCCAGCTGTTTCTTAAGAAATAGAGGGTGCACTTGTCCGTGCCCGTCATCCCATCGCAGAGGCAGCGCTCTGCATGGCATGCGCCTGTGTCTGTGCCTTCGTGCCCTCCGCCGGGTTGCCTTGCAAACAGTCCTAGCCGAAAAGTAGCGGGGGAGGAAGAGCAGCAAGGAGACAGGGAATGCTGGCGGGTGGAGCTTGGAGGGCTAATCCTCCACATAGTTAATCATTACTTGCAGCATAACCTGTTCCAGTTTTCTAGAGGTTTCACTGGCACCCACAGCCAGAAGCGTATGAGGAATATGTGACAAACTGCTTTCCGAGCAAGATGCAAGCCCAGCGTCTAATACAGGACATCATTTCTCCTGTAACATGTTTATGCCTAATCGTTCAGTAAACATACCATATATAGTCCGGTTCGTGCTCGCTATAACACCCTGCTGCAAGGCGACTTTGCTAGTACCACACAGATTCCTTAGCTCCTGGTAACCAGCTGACAAATAGGATGTTGCCATATGTAACATAAATACTCCATACAACGGGTGTTTTTTACACTCCTGCTCATAGTACATAAAGCACGTGTTTCTGATCATGACAGTCTTAAGTCTGGCACTTTGAAAAACAAAGCGGATTATACAAAACAAGGTGCCTTATCAAAGGATGGACCAGGTTCCACGTGTGCATTTTTGTCACAGAATGAAGATTCCGCTCTTTCTGTAAACGTCAGACGAAGCTTGTATTTATAAATCAATGTTTTGGGGACTTTTTTTTTTTCTTTTTTTTCTTTTTTTTTTTCTCCTCTCTCCACTTTAAACGCCTGTTGCCTTCTAGGTGATGGGTCCCAAGCTAGAGCTATGATTCACTGAGAATTTTCTGTTTTCATTCTAGCATCTTTCGTAGAATTTCTCCCCTTCCTCTTTCTCTGTGCCTCTTTTTGCTTATCCTGTGCTAGCAGGGTACTGAGCATGGCAGAGGGCACGAAGACCAGGGCTGTGCCTGTATTCACAGCTTTCTTAATCAGCTGTTGCATATGGTTTGCCTTCAGCTTTTTTCTTTTTTGTTCTTCTTTCTTTTTTTTAACATTGTGAAATGACTTTAACTTTCTGACGCTTTCTTTGCTAGCAAAAGTGGTTCGGGAAAAGGAGATGAAGCCTGCCTGCCTAGACCTGGGTGGGGTATTTTCGCCTTTTTATGCCTTCTACTTCTTGCCCTGTTCCTTGATGTGTGAAAAGACAGTGCAGTGGTGTGGACCCCAGATAACCTTGCACAGAGCTTTCTGGCTGTCTGCTTGGTGATGGCTGGGTCCAGCAGTTCAGCGACTGGCAGTGCCTCCTGTCCCACTGAGATGGTTGCTTACTCAGAGAGGGTGCTGGTTAGATGCAGATCCATGCAGGTGGATTTTCCTCTAGTGACATGCTCCTTATTTAGACAATGCTTCCAGAAGAGGAGACTTTGCAGGGGGTAATGTTTGGGTGTTACGTAAATGGACAGGACATGCATTTCTCTGACTTGTCTCTCATTGGCCTCGTCAGAGTGAATTATCTCTGACTGCTTGGCAGTTAATTGGACCATCCTTCCCATTTCCTAAGCTGATAAGCCCCTCACTGTCTGCCTCAATCAGGCTTCTTTGTTTGAGAAGTTACTAATGCTGCAGAAGAACAGAATAACTACTTTCCTATGTACTGTTACCAAGTGAAGTGCTCTGATCGATAAATCTGTGAATATTCACCATATTTATTCAGCAGAATCCTTTCACAAGACTTACTTGTACCGAAACACCAGTAGCAGTTGACAGGTCCTGAAAAGTAGGTATAGCCAGTGTATTTAATACATACCTCATCCCTTTTTGAAAGAACTGCATTCGTGTTTAAGTTATCCTGTGAGCAGCTTTATTCTGGCAGATCCTAATAGCTGTGCAGAGTACCACGGCTGTCTATAGTTGTCTGTCCATCAGGATCGGGTCTCAGAAATGGCTCCCTTTTACCACAAAGCCTTCAGACTGGGACTGTCTTTCTTGATGTGTCTGGATGGTGCCTAGCTTAAAGTGGGTGTTGCCAGAAGGTGAGTAATAAATGATGATTAATCGTCTCTGAGCTATGGATGAGTTTGTATGAAAAAGCACTTGGCTAAAGGCTGTGCTTTAACAAGCTCATCAAAATTAACCACGCAGGAGACAGTAGCGTAGCATCCGAAAGGCCTGATTCTTCCATCTCTTGACTGGTTTTGTTTTGACTTCTGTGGATTTACTGCATCTGATCGGTGGAGAAGCATTTGTCTCCAATGTTAAATGATATCAGTGTTACAGATTGCAAATCGGCTGAGTGATACAGAATTGTATGCACTAAAACACCCTTTTGTTAGATTGCTCAGTAATCTTTTTAATGCAAAGGTGTGGTTATGAACCTTGCAGGTATGCATCCTCATGTTTGTACCATTGAGTCTATGATATGAATGCATAGGAAAGATGCAAAGATACCAATTTCTGTGTTAATTATATCTTGAAGTTGAAAAGTAATTTTACTCTACAGGAAACCACTTGTCCTTTGCTGTCAAAATTGTAAATAAACAGAAGTAGAAAACCTAAAGCCATAGTGATTTTTAAAATAGTTTCCATTCTGAGTTTACATATTGATTTGAGCAATGTATTGTATCTGTTTGGTTGTACAGTTATTTCTAAAACCTTTTGAAAAGTAGGATTCGTCACAGAAATCTTCCTTCTCCCTCCATCCTTTGACTATTTCTGGCAGCTTTCAGGGCCTTAAGCACACAAAGTGAGTATTGGAGGATTTGCTCCTTGCACAAAAATTGGAAGGACTGGGCTTTTTTGTTCTTAAAAAGCTTTCCAAAATGGGGTTTGTCTTGACTTAGGCATAGACGATGTAAAGTATGCCAAGAAAATAAATGTGTGTTGCATTGTGAGCCTACGTTTGTAGGTACACTCCAAGCTCAGGAAGTGACCACCAGTTTATCTTCCGTTGTGCCTCTGAGTTGGTGTTGTTGAGCCCCAGGGTGCCTGTGGCATGGCTGGAGGACCAGGAGAGGACGTAGATGCTGTTGAGTTCAAGTGGCCGTTAGAGGTGTTCAGCCGTTACTCGTTCGTTACCTCCGAGAGACGTAGGAACTCGGGTGAGCTGCACAGGGGGCCCGGTCGGTAGGCTGAGATCTGGTGGAGAGACTAAGGGAGGCAACCAGCAACGGTGGCTGGATTGCCATCCCTTTCTCCCAAGGACGTGTTGGCAGTCATCAGACCCCAGACAGCTAGCCGGTGACCTCTTGTACTGTGACTTCTCTCCTTAGCATTTTCGTTGCCTGACATTTCAAGGTGATGGGTGGAGAATTTGAGTTTGGATTTTAAATTTTCTGGAAGAGTGTTTGTATCTTGTCTGAACCTTACCAAGGCTGGTTCAAGACCAGCTAGCAGCCACTGATTCAAAGGCCTTGCCATCTACCATGGGATCAGTGAGCTTCAGTCTTACTGAGTGGAGGTGGTGAGGAAAGAGGGGGAGGAGGTGTCCGTGTCTTAGAAAAGAGTTGAAAAGGAAAAACTGGAAAACAAGCAACTACTCACTATAAAGTTCTTGGAAAGAAAGATGCTGCGTATGTAGTAGTTAATGCGAATCGCACTCTGCATGCATGGTGGCACACTTACGTGGCTTATGGGAGAGCAACTTGGTAGGCTGCAGGGGAGTCTTAGCAACCATGAATGGAGAGAAAGCAGAAGGCAGCCTGGCTTCCCTGAAAGAGCTAGGGGAACATCAGGGATGGAGAAGTTTAGGAAGTGTTTAGCTTCAAAATTAGGGCAACTTGAAAATGAATTAACTGCTGGGCCTGTAGTGATCTGTGTGTTCATGTATGTATAGGACCTTAAGCACAGAAAGGTTTGGGGTGAGTCTGGAAAGGGTCCATGTTTAAGGAATGTAGTTGTTCTGGTTTCCGAGATAGCTTTTTGTGTAGACAGCATGGAAAACGATTACAAAAACAAGTATTGCGAGACACTTAATGAGATGGGAAACTGGCAGTGTTAAGGCCGTGGCTCTTGGACTCCAGCGATTGTGAGAGAATTGCAGTTTTTTTCTGCTTTCTTTTTCCAAGCAAACATTTTCTGACTCGTGAACAGCCACGAGTGGAGTTTATCATACGGGTTTAAAGTCAGCAACCCCCAAAATGCATTGATAATGTCTCTTGACTTTTAGGATGAGGGCCTGTGACAGCAACTGAACTCCAGGAAAAAAAGATACTTCTAATGTTTGCTGGTAATTCTACCAGTGTAGTCTAAGACTTCATCTGCTGAAATGTCAAACTGTCCGCTTTCACCATTTCGAAGCAGGGGTGACTGGGACTGACCAGACCAGTTTTTAGGGAGCTTAGTCAGCTTCTTAATTTCCAGGTATACTGAGAGAGTCATCAGGGACAGGAATGGAGAGAGAACGTCAGTAAGTTCCTCTGCGTGAAACAAGCTGGGCTGCCAGGAGGATTTTCAATTGGAGATCACCAGGCAGCTTTATTACGGGCCCTGTCTTCTCTTGCATGCGGCTCTACCAAGCTTTAACCATTTGTGCTGAAACACTACATGTCAGGTGTTTAGCTTGAGGCCACATTTGTTTTGGTTGAAAGAAAAATAAGTAATAAAAAAATATTCTTCAGCCATTTCTAAGAATGCAGCTAAGGGAACAGTAACTTCAGGTTTTGAATTCTTTTTCATGTCCTCTCTTTTCTTATTGGAAAGAAGAAAAAAACCACAACAAACCTAGAATTCCTAAAAAAGGGGGAGAAAATCTGACCTGTTCTAGTCCTCAAAGCTGTAATGCAGGGGCATTGACATTTGGGAAGGTGAAGTGGGTGGGAGATTGCAGCTATAGCTATCAATTGAATAAGCTAGCTATTGATTATCATAGCCGATAATCATCGGCAATGGTGATTTCTCCAGTTCTTTCTGTTCTTAATGTCTGTTGCAATACATACAGTAGGGGACTGTGCATGACCCAGTGAAAGCCAAGCATCCTCGTGTCCCTCTTACTCCAGACCAGAGAATTCAGATCAGCTCTGTGAATACTGAAGTTGGCAACCTAGTCCTACATCTCTAGTTAACAATTTAGCGACCTTGTGTACTTATATATTTGTCTTCTCTTTCACATGCAAAAAACACATGGGGAATATGTGACCATTTCTCTTGCACTGTGATGTACAGGTGTAGGTATAGAATCTCTGATTGAGGGGTTCGTCGGTGTAAGACGAAAACATTATTCTCATGAATGTGCTTTACTTTATAGGCTCTTCTGTTCCATGTGGAGTAAGGGTAGCTTGAGAGTTGTCTGACAAGATTTGCACACCTTGCCAAACACCACACATTTCCTAAATAAAAACAAAGGCCCAGAAGTTTGTAAGTACCAGTGCACGCGAGGTAAACAAACTTCCTGATGCAGGGGCCACCCAGCCCTCCCTTGCAGACCACTGCTTGAACTGGGACCTTTGTCGCTTCAGTTGAAGCTAATGGGTCTCTTCCATAGAATGGGCCTGTTAGCATCAATTCATTAGCAAGACTGAGGCCTTGATTTGTAATGAGCCCTTAAGTGTAATTTGCAGTAGCCTGCTGACTGTATCTTACTCAGCTGCTGTGGATGCAAGAGGGAAACAGATTGAGGCTGGAGTAATATTTACCCTCACTTCCAGTCAGGAGGAGTATCTAGAGCAAAAAGGAACGTGCCACACCTAGGATCGCTGGAGTTGGCTTTTCTGGGAACTTCTGCCAGAGATAATGAAATACCCCCGATGCTGTATACACAGGGCAGAGGTGGCTGCTGTCTTTAAAAATATGCATATGAAAACGGAACTGGAAGTTACTGCAAAGCTGCATTTGCAGGTATCATAGCAAGGAAATTTTTAGAAACCAGACCTGAAAGGTTTTACAACAGTGAGTATCTCAGGATACTCCCTGACATTTCTCATTTGCTTTGCTGAAGTGTTAAAAGAACCCCTGGTTTCTGTAGTTATGGCTAGCAATTAATAAATAACCTTAGGAGTTTGTTTTGTTTTGATTATATGCAGTGTGTATGTATAATATGTATTTTAATGTGCATTTAAAAACTGCTTTTCTGCTTGGTTATGGAAGGGGAGATGGTGGAAAGAGTATTTTTTAAGTTCTTTGATGATCACTTGATTGAAGTAATTTTTTCATGTTAAGCACCTTAGAGCAATATTGAATAGCTCTGTCCTCCTCTGTTTCAAGAAACTCCTCAAAATGAAAGAAAAAACCCTTTTTTGTTTTCCAAGAGAGAAAAAAAAGAATTTCAAAATGGGTTAAACAGTTTAGTGATTTGTATTCCATTTCTTGCAAACTCCCCCCCACCTTCCTGAGCCCAACCACTCTTCCCCTCTGCTCTTGCCCACAGAATTACCATGCAACTAATTTTAGAGGTGGGTTTACACGTTTATTTTAAAAACGCTGCAGTCTCCGTCTCTGGTAATCCACCAGGTGGAAGCAGATGTGTAGAATATCTGTACATGTGTTTGTAAATCTGAGTTTGAGCAGAGGAGGTTTCTAAAAGGGCAGTGTATGTGCAAAGGCAAGGGAACTCTCGGCGGTGTAATACCATCAGTAAAGCAAAAATTTGCAGTTAACCACTAGCTGGATTCGTTGGTGGTTTTTGTTCATGTGGTAGGCAGGGTGACATTGTATTAGCCAATTCTTCTGATGGATGGTTAGAGATCAGTTGCCTGGCTGTTCTGAATTACAATAGGGAGAAGGCTATTGGGGAGGGGATGGGGAGGATAAGATAGGAAGTGGTTTCTTAGAGATGGGTTCTCTTCTTGTGCTAACAGAAGTTTTGGTCTGTTAGCCTCCAGTGTGCTTTTCTGACCTACCAGCCCATTCGTAGCTTACTGATGTCTTCTTCCCTTCCGCCTGCCTTCCCGTTAACCACCTGGCATCCCTGTACCTCTCTGCTCTTGCCAAAAAAGGCATCTTTGAAGTTTGGGGGATATCCCTTTTGTATTCAGCCCTCACAACGATTTTGCTTTGAGTGCATCTTTGTCTGGAAATACTCTGAAAGTGCTAAAATTTTTATTTTGTTTGGTTGAGGAATGGCTGGGAAGGCAGGGGGAGGCTGCACGGTGTTAAATAAGGAAGCTTGAGGTAGCTCTGAGTGACCTCCTGAAAGCATCCCTCTGGCCTACAAATGCTCATGGTCTCCTAAAGGCAGTCATTTGGAAAGGGGCTGTGCTATCCCGATTTCCACTGCTTGCTACGTTTCATGTAACAGAAACGCTGTGGCCGTGTACTGCTGCAGGTTTTTGTTCTGTCCTTCTACAATTTTTGTTGTTGTTTGTCCGTTGACCTGTTGCCCTAAAATTCATGTCACTGCTTGACAAACTGTGCTCTTAATAACTTAAGCTTTACTTATGGGGCAAAGCCTGGACAGTAAGACATGTTGAATATATATTGGCTTAAATAATTTCCTTATTGACTTGTACTCTTTGAGCTTTGCTCAGTTCCGAGTATGTTACAGAAACAATCAAATTGCCTAAAAGTGCAGTGTTCCTTTCCAGCTATACCAGTGAAGATATTTGCATTTTAAGTCCAGAGTTGCAAAACATAGTCCTCTACTTGTACTTGGTGCATGTTAGGACAAAAATAAAATTGAGGAAGAGCTGAAAGAAACCGTTTGCATCACTTGAGGCCCAGTGGGAGCTGAGGGTCAGGATCACTCTGAGAATTAATCAGTTCACTAGAGAATATGATAATACAAGGAAATGATGGTATTGCAATAAGGTTTGGTTTGTTTTTTTTTTTATGGGTAGCAGAAACTTTAAAAATAAAAAGAGAGTGAGGGAAAGCCTGGGAGCAGAAGTGGCCTGAAGGGGAAATGACCAAGACCAGCTTAGAAATGCAGAGGATGGTGGTTCAGGAGTGCTGCTTTGCTGCATCTTCATGTGAAACTCCTTTCTGTCTTGTGGAGGGGAGAGAGAGAGATCACAGCCCTGTGACATCTGACTTCTTAATGCTGTTTTGAATAAAGTGAAATAGTTCTGGGCCTTCTGCTTTTCTTGTGGCTTGAGGATTTTTAAATAGGGAATGCTGGGCCTGCGGAAAAGCGACCGTAATCACAAATCTGGAACCGGCATGTGGCCTTTCTTGTCGCTTTCAACAAGCCGAAACGTCGCAGAAATCTGCCCAGGCAAAATTTTGGTCCTGCTGTGCCCCAGTGCAATAATTATAATGCAGAAACAGCTGATGGGTCACGTCTCCAGCCCTGCACAGCGTTATGACTTGCTACCTACATTCCATGTTTAGCTTTGAGTGATCAGATGGTGCAAGCAACGTGAGCTAGCAGAGCCTGAGGACATGCGGCCAGGCAACATGTCCTTTCCCTCTGCAGCTTTGGTTTCTTTTCTCCACTTTTGTCCCATCCCATCCCCTTAAGGTGATGCATTTTACAATAAATAGCGTTCTCTGCAGGGGGTCAGCTGCCTGTGTGGGAGCATGTGTGCTGTTCCCACTGTGCTGTATGTTAAGTCAAAGGCCCAAGGTTTGTAAATATTGTTTCTAAAGTACCTGAGGACTCCAGGTGAGCTGCTTGCCCTACTTACGGGGGACTCTGGAGCTGTGGTTGGTACATGTGGTGGCACATGGTGGCAGACTGTTTCAGCGTTGTTATTGATGTGACTTAATGAAGCATGAATTCTATTGGAGGGGGTAAATTTTGTCTTTGTGCATGGGGAAAGGGTCATTTACAAGTGTTTACAAACAAACAAAAAAGGTGAAACTGATGCTTAATTCAGCCGTGTAAAAACTGAGGGAGGCGGGGAGGGAGGGGGATATTTTGGACTTGTGTTTGTTTTGTGCTTAGCCCTGTGCAAAAGGTACACCCAGTCCTTGATCTAGGAAAAACTGGATAGGTAAGCAGATTACTAACTCATTGCCTGGGACTGCTCTTGCTCTCCTCTTCCAGGGATGCCATGGGAGAGGAGCGGTGCAGACATTTTAATCGTGGTAGTTTATTTTGTTGTGAACTTATTTTCACTGGGGTCAATTGGAGAACTGAACTTCAGGTAGACTTTTGAATGATAGGAGTGTTCTTTATGGCAGAAGGGTTGCAAGCGAGCTCTGAGCTGGAGAGAAGGGAGCAAGGGGGAGCGGGAGGAGGGAGTCTGGAGATGGAGCTGACTGTGGGTTCGTTCCACTACATCTTTTCATCTTTCCCTGGTACTGCAGCACCGCGGGAGTAGAGTTACCGTCAACATTCTTGCTCAGGTCTCTCATCCCTCACTCAAATAGAGGGTGTAATTTGACGATGTCTCAGCTCCCCTGTGTGAAGGCTGTTGATGAAACTCTATGTGTGTACATTTTTAAGTGAAAAACAGAAAAAAAACCCAAACAAATGCAAATCCCAAACCAGATCAGTTCCGTGATCCCCATGTGGTTGTTCAAACGCTAGGACTGGCACGAGACTGGAGGGAGAACGTGTGGCCGGAGCTCTGGGGTGAAGTGAGGACTGGCAGTCTGTCCTTCTGAATGACAGCCATGGCTTACATTAGGTTAAAGCAGTCTGTACACTGCAGGCTGAGGCGAAGCAGAATGGATTAAAACCAGGTTTTCACTCCTAGCCTTGAGTTTCCTTGCAACTGCAATTCTGTGTCAGCTTGTGGGGGTCCATGTATTTCTGCATCTCAGCTGCCGTGGAACATGAGAGACACCTTTTTGCAGGACAGTTCTTGCAGTCAGTGTTCACTAAGGTTTTCCTTATTCGAACTGCTCTATCCACAACTTTCACAAATAGACTGAATCTGGATTTTTACCTCCTCCTTCTCCGTCCGTATCAGCTGTTATGGGCTGCAGACAGGCTAACAAACAGGAAGGCCTGCCGAGCTGCTTAATGGGTGGCCGCCTGGCGCTGCCTTTGGGGTGATGCAGATCATTTCTATTGGCCAAGGTTATCTCCCTGCTGACCTTGTAGCCAGAACTCAGCCTCTCAGTGGCACGGTAATTGTGAAGAGGAAGGCTTCTGAAAGAATTCGTAAAGGCTGGAATATCCTTTCTGTTTTTGTAAAAGCCGTGCTTTATTTTCATGACTGCTCTGAAAGAGGAAAGAAAGTGCCTTGATGTTAAGTTTGCAAATTCGGAGAAGGTCGTGTTTGAAGATTCTTTTCTTCTAAAATCCACTGTAGAGACTTCCCAAATTTAGCATGGCAAGAGGCTGCTGTGCCACAGCTCGGCTTAAAAGCCCTCTTTTGCTACTGTACTTTCTCGGTTGTTTGCTCAGTGAGCATTGATAGCTTGCTGTACGTGATACACAGCATCTGATTTCTTCGTAGCTGTAGTCTTTCATACCAGAATGTCTTTTCCCTTGGTTGCAGTTGGTTCGGTTTACTGGACTAAATATGATTGCATGCTTTTAGGATGAAGAGAGACTTCTGTTAGCTGTGTAACAGAATGAGGCACAGAGATTAATAGGGGGAACAGGGAGAGAGGGAGGAGTCGCGTGGGTTTTCTTTTTTTTTCTGGAGGCATCAGGCTCCTCCCATAGCGAGGGAGAGCTTTAGTACATCGAACCTAAAGACCTTTAAAGTACATGCTGAAATGGATGCTGGGAAGATACAGTACAGTGCTTGGGCACAACTCCAAGGCTCCCAAGGCAAGTAATATTTAAACAAGCTGAACAGCCCCTTTAGGCAAGCAGCAGGAAATCCAGCACTGAGCTTTGTGTTGTTGCATGGTCAGCAGAAGATAAAAGCTCAGGCTATGCAGCTGGGGTTCCCTCCTATCACTGGATGGCAAACTGTTAAGAAAAGATAAAAGGACAGAAAAGAACAGGGGGTCGTCTTGCTGAAAAGCATTCCTTCATATTTTAAGCCGTTGAAGTACTTTGAAATACATTGGGCCTGATGTAAGTCAGAAACAGCCCCATTGGCAGCTCTGGTGTGTGTTGGAACTTTTACATCAGTTGGCAGGCAAAAGGTGAATTCATCCCTCTGCTTCAGCAGAGATAAATGTTTAACATGGGTATGATTGTGATAGGCATAGGTGCCTCACTGCGAGCTTCACAGCGGACAGGAGCTTCCCAGGATTTTTTAGGAGCAGGGCGGGTAATGGTGGGGCTGCTGCTCACTGGGGGTTTCATTCTAAAATGCAAGCAGCATTCAGCCATATATAGCCTTTCCAGGTCCCGCTTTCTGCAGCTGATCCTTGGTTAGGGACTATTTTAACAATGAGGAAGAGAATTTAAATGAATGAGATAGGTAGTTCAAGTCATCTAATCATTATTTACTGTATTCCTCCCCTCCGTCCCTCCTCCTTTTTTCCTGCATCACAGCACTGGTGTCTTGGGAAAGAAAATGCTTCAGAGCATTTGTTACCAATTTAGCAGCAAGTACGTGCTCAAATTTGGGATTTCTGAGATCTGTGTGTGCCATATGTAGGCAAAATGTAATATTTGCTAGTTCCAGTAGAAGGGAACAAACGCAAATTTGCTGTTCTTCAGATAGTGTTTCTTTAATCTAGTGAGACTTACATTTGTGCAGCCTTTTTGTTTTGGTAAGACGGTTAACCGTCCTCCCTAGGGTGCCTAATTGCTTATCATGAACT
Organism: Haliaeetus leucocephalus; assembly: GCF_000737465.1. NCBI lineage: Eukaryota > Metazoa > Chordata > Aves > Accipitriformes > Accipitridae > Haliaeetus > Haliaeetus leucocephalus. The sequence goes on along the minus strand of NW_010972809.1, from coordinate 6,761,133 downwards.
AATCAGTCCCCTGGGTATATGAAGGGATGAAACACTGCCAAGATAGAGCCTGTGACTTCCCCCAGAGGTGTGATAACCCTCCCAATTACCCCACCCTTCTGGGAGCTTGCTTACTGCTATTTTAAAGACCTCGTTACTTCAGAAATTATCCATGGTTAGAGATTTTAGGAAGTTTTAAAAAAGTGTATTTGCTGAGGAACCTTTGAACTTGTCAGTTTTCATATTATTTATGTCAAATCAGTATTGAATAATGTTTCAAGTTCAGTATGAAATACGCTGAACAGGTTGCTGCTGCCACTTCTGTTTATGAAAGTGCCTACCTACCTCCATAGCCTCTGTGGGATGCCAGACCCTAACACATGAGGAAGGGGCCAGTTTCTGTCTTCAACTGTTAGTAAGCAGGGATGGTGAAATCTTCTAGCTTCAGAAACTCCATTTGAAGTTTAGATGAAGGAACAGGTGGAACAAATCTGGTGGTGACTCTCTTCTAATTTTTGGTAGAATGATAGTTGCACATTACCATGTGTGAAATGAGTGGGTAGATAAAGAAAAGTTTTTCACCTTACACCTTACAGTGAAAAATAATTTATTTAGCTGGTGGTTTTGCTTGCTTTCTCCTTTTAGTTTCTCGTTTTAACTCAAATGCACACTTGTCTGCTCTATAGGTGAGACAGCTGCCAATGTCTTGAATTCTTCTCTTGCTCTCTTTATATTGAATGGTTGAGCTCCATAAGGCATATAAAACTTACTACAAAACAATGATGTCTGAGCTGGAAGTGGAAAATAGCTCCTGCTATTTAGTATCTGAGTGAAAGTATGAGTTCTGGTGTTGAGGTTTTGTTTGTCGTTTTTTTTGCTCTGAATGAACATCATTTTTATATGAAGTTTGGAGGTTGGGATCTGTCAGTTGGGTAGAAATACAGTTTGTTCCTTTAAAGAGTTGTAATGTAATCAAAGAACAATATCAGATTTTTTTTCTTTTGTGGCTCTTTTAAAGCACTTTAGGTCTTGTTCACCTCTGGTCTTAGAGTAGGTTCTAAGTGACCTCAGCAAGATTAATGTAAATATATATATTGCTATAGTATGTACTGCCTTAAAACTGTAAAGCAAGGTGATTTCATTTTTAGAATTAAAAGAAAGCGGCTGTGTGGATGTCTATGTATATATGACTGAGAAAATGTTCACATGGAAACATCACTCAAAAGAAGTATGAATTTCAGTATCATAGGTCTGGTTATGATATTTCATTGTTGCTTCACTATGTGTGCATATATGAAAGTGATTAGTCAAGGTCCCACTGGCAAACTCTTGCTGTCCTACTGCAGAAATTGGGGTGGGTGTGAGTGGGTGCACAGGCCACTTGGTCAACTTCTTGTTGTTGTTTGTTATTCTCCTAGGTGAACACTTGCAATTACTACTTTACCCAGAATTGGGTTGAACCTATGCATAATTCATAATAGTTTGTTTCAGGCTAAAGTTTTGGTATATTATATGTCAATGGGAGTCAGCAGAAGGAAATGAGTTCCCCTTTTCATACGTGAATTGTGGAAAGAATTGTCTGTATCATCTGTTTGATGGCAACGTGTGAAGCACTAGCAGTGGAATTGTTTTTTTGGAAGAGGAGGGTGGTTTTGGACTAGCAGCAGACATTTTTGGCTGGAGGAATAGCAACTTGAAACTTCACTTACTGAAGAAACCTGTTCACAATTTTGTCTGTTTTCCCTCCCCCCCCCCGCCCCCCCAGCGTTCCTGAAATAAACTTCCTGCAATTCTTTGCAGTGTGCAGGTGTCCAGACTCCCCTTTACTCATGGTCGCCTGTGCAGCCCATCAGGCGACTGAAGGCTGTACCTAAAGTTCCGCTGGCAGTGCAGCGTATTGTAATGGTCTTGATATAGTTATGGTGGACACCTTGTACAACTACAGGCTGTAGCATCCCCTCCTAGTCCGAACAACTGAGTATTGTGTTCCAGGAGTCTACACGTGTGGAGGACTGCCTGGAACAGAAAAAGGAAAGCTGCAGAGATTGTAAGCTGCTGCTTCATCAGTGTGGCTGTTGTGCCAAGGAACATCAGAACTTTACTGGGTGGATCCGACAGCTCATTGCAGAGCAGAGGATCAGTCTTGCTGGTTATTTGCAGTTATTAACCTTTGTGGATTTTTTTTTTGTTTTTTGTTTGCTTTGTTTTTGTGTTTTTCTCTGTGTGCATAAGAGGACTGTGGCCTCGCAACCAGAATGCTCATGTTCAGGAAACTTAAGGCTGTTCCTACTGAAGGGCTTTGAAGATCAGCAGGCATTTCCTCCAGGGTTTACAGCATTGTTGGAGGAGCCAGCCTCTGCAGAAGTCTTCAGCCCTGTCCACCCGACTTCGGTTGTTCCTTACCTCACCAGCACGTGGATTATGCTGTTTGCAGACTGTCTAAGCTCCACGATGACCTCCATGGATTCCTCATGAGCTTTTACAAGGCCGGGCCTGTGTACTTTTTAAAATCCTTTAGAAATGCCTGCTAGGCTTTTAAAGTCCCAGAGCAAAGGCTATACTACAAGGAACTTGGAAGGCCAGCAGCTGGATGTGGTTGTGGATGAAGGGGGATTTGTGCGTGCGTGCATGTGTGTGTATGCAGTTCTTGTTTTGAAAATACATCTTTTTTCAAGTCCGATAGAGATACGTCATTTCTGAGAAGGCTTCTTGTACTCACCTGATAAAGCTGAGCAACTTTCGAATTCCATAAGAAATTGTTGAACTGGATCCCTGTGCCCTTTTTTGCATGCATGTTGCAGTCTATGAAAATTAACAGATGCTGTTTCATTTTGTCAGTGTTGCAGGAAGCACCTCCCACAGGTTAGTTTCACTGTGTGTACTTCAAAATAGAAAGAAAACTCGTTCTGAAGAATACCATTGGCAGTAGCACTGCTGTTTAAAATTTTCCTAGTGGCTTTCCTGTGAGGATCTCAACTTGGAGAGGCTTGCCAGCACCATCTACTGCTGTAATTAATTTACCTAACTAAACCAAGAAAGAAGCTCTGTATTTCAAAATTTAGAGCTCCACAACAACCCGGAAGGCTACCTGCCCAGCTGGTATAAGCCAGTGGGTGTGCTCACAAGACTGTGGCAACTTGTTCATCAGTGATAGGAGAGAGACGTTTTTCTCAAGGCTGGGTTTTCCCTTCACCTGGAGGAAGCAATAAACCTCAGTTTGAGTGATTTGTGGTACTCTGGCGTCTATGGCAAACACATATCTAGAATAACCTCAGGTAATATTAAACAGCTAGCTTGTATCTCTTAACTCTGGTTCAAAATAACAGGAGAATGGCAACCAATGGTCACCTATGCTTAATATCACATGGAGATGATGTAGATGGTGTATATCTGTTCCTGGTCCTTAGCAGACTGTAGGAGGTGGTTGACTTGAGTCCTGTTTGTGCCTCATATGGTGCAGGGCAGCAGTTGGCTTTGGCTTGTGGGTCTGCAGAGGGTCTGCCTGGTGTCGAGATAGAAGCTAGGAAGGAGCGCTGCAGGTTATCTTGCTCATGAAAAAGCTGTGTAGCCGCTTTGGATACTGCGGTTGGAGGCTGCATTACAAATGCCTCCTAGGGTGCATAGGAGAGTGAGGTTTGTACAGCACACTTCTGAATCCCTTTGCTTCAGCACATCTCTCTTTCCTCCCTGTGGCATGTGGTTTCCCCTCTTAAAATTTCAAGCTAAAACTCTCTAATTAAAAAATCTGTTTTGGGAGTATGTGTGTTTCAGAACATTTTAAAGTTGTATTGATTATAGATTTTTGTTGTTGTTGTTTGGAGGGTGTGATAGGGAGAATAGTTCCTGTGCTGACCAGAAACAGAAGACAGGAAGATAATGATGTTAACAAGGTGGGGGAAAAAAGGAGGTGTTTGTTTAGAAAAAGCCTAGTCACTAAAGCCTGTGGAGCAGAGGAACCCTGCTGATAACACAGATGAAATAGTCTGCCTCTTTCCTAACTTTAGAGGAGTGGAGCTTTGTAATAAATGGCTGCCATGTGGCAGCTGTCTCCCAGCTTCGTGAGCCTGGCAGTAGTTAATCCTGTCAGCAAGTCATGCTCCCTGGAAAAGAGCAGCCAGAAGAGCTGCAAACTCTTGAATCATTCTTTCTGCAAAATACTTGCATGTTGAATCTCTTTCTGCTTAAAATGAGTTTGGTAATTTGGTGGAGGTTCTCATCTTTAAGTAGCATTAAAGTGCAGCTGTGTTGGCTTTTAAATAAAACGTTAGAAACGTGCTGAGATGTTGCGATTCTTTTCCCTCTTTAAAAAAGAAAAAAGCCATTTTACTTCTGGAAGGTATATGTTCCAAGGTACAAAATGCGTTGTGTAAAGAAGGGACGCTCTGTGTTGCTATCCCTGTGTGTTAAGAAATTACAAGTTGAGCATCTGAGATAATGATTATACTTAAAAGCTTGAGGCTTTAAAATTAATCTAGTCACTTCAATTTGCTTTTTCTATTTTGCTGAGCATGTAATGTTTCTGTCCTTTCTCCACAACCTGGAAAACTAGAACTTTGACTTAAAAAGTTTGAGATTTTTGTGCAGTAATGTAACACCATCAAATTTTTACAGGGCTCATGATAAAATCATGATGGTTGACAATGCTACCACCAGGAAATGAGTTTTAATCCCTGTAATTTCTACTCTTTCTTTTCTCATGTTGTGCATGATGTTACTGCATTATCTTGCAAGGTGTAAAGTGCTTTGGCATTCTACCTGGTACGGTGCTCCAAGCAGTGAGTGCACTGGCATCTCCCGCCAAAGACAGCACAGTTGGGCTGCAAAGGATGTGTTGGGTTCTCTGCGGTAAGCGAACCAGTGCTTTCCCCCTTGGGCTTGCCTGTGCAAGGAAATTTGCTAGCATGTGGACGCAGTTACAGTGGTGAAATGCCATGTGGGACATAGCTATTCCAAAAGGAGAGAGTCTTTTCCTGGTTTAGCTTACCCTATTTCCAGAATGGTTTTTGTAAAATTGCCCGTGCATTCAGGCCCTCTGTGAAGCTCTCTTTATATCCATCCTGGGGGAAGAGGATCGCAGCCAGGGTGCTGCACAAGAAGCAGGGCACTAGCACAGGAGATTTTTTTCTGCATCTTCCTTGGCGTGATTCATCCTGCCTCTCTAATCCCGGCTGAACCCATCCTGCTGCGCACACACAGCTCTGGCTACGTGCGAAGGGCAAGTGTGAGGGGGTGACACCTTTGCTCTTTTCTCCCTCCGGAGATTTACTTGAAACGTTCGCCTCGAGTCCCAGGTCCAAAGCTGCACTTGGCTGAGCTGCTGGCCATCAGGGCGAGGGACAGGGATGGGGACAGGCCCTCCCTCCCTCCCTCCCCGACAGCTGCAGGCGCCAATTGCCAGCAAGCAGCCCGGCTGCATGGTTTTGTGGCTTTTCTTCCTCTTGTTACTACTGTTCCGTCTTGTTTCCGTGATGCTGTGCGGATGAACAGCCAGACGGATTGTCTCCTCTTGGGGTGGGTGCCTGGGCATCTGCAGGGCCAGTTGGTATGGCACAGGAGCCCCTGTTTTTTCAGTGACACCAGGGGCTATTGATGGCAGGCTGGGGCTGTGCTGCTGCTGCACAGATGCTTGCTCTTGGCCCACCTTAAAAGGACAAGATATCCCATGGTTTAGACTGGCCATATATTGTCGGGGATGTCAGCATCTCCGTCACAGCTACCCGGCCGAGCCTGGCGTCCCGCTTCGCCCGCCCCACGTCCCTGCAGCCGCTCCTCAGTCGGAGACGAGGTTGCTGTAATTCGGACTGTTTGGAGGGGAGGTTGCTTTTCTTCTCCGTTACTCAGAAATGTTTTCCATCTGGCTCTCCCAAGCGCAGTCCATCCAGCTCACCCCTCGGGCTCTTGGGCAAGTATCTCGTTCCCTCAGCACAGTGCTTGCTTAGCCATGTAGGTGATGGGACATCAACCTATAGCTTCCCCCCCCCGCTCAGGGTTTTGAGTTAACTGGGTTTGGCAGGGCAAAGCAAAAACGGGAAAAAAAGCAACCCAAACCCACAGAGCTCCGTTTTAGATTGTTTCCTCATTTTGCATCCCTCATCCCCTCTCGCTCGTCTGAGGCGGCAGCGGGGCTGTGCTTCCCCGGGGTGGCCGGGGCTGCCCTCGGGCAGGCGTGCCTCCCCTTCCTCGGCCGTTGGGCCGGGAGACACGTGCGATGGGGGTGCCCGCTGGCCCTCGCTTCGGCTTCCCCCTGCCCCTCCGCTCTCTCGCCTTCTCCTCGGCTCCTTCGGGGCCGTGTGGGCAGCGGCGGTTTTGGCAGGCAGCGTCGACGCCGCTCGCCTGACCTGTTCCCGCCTTCGTGAGACACCTCCATCCCGCCTGCCGAGGGAAGAGCCTTCGGGGCCCGCTCCCTCCGATCCCTGGCTCTGCCCTGGGCTCCCACCCTCTCCCGCGCCGCCGTCCCACGGCCGTCCCCTGGCCCGGTGGGATGTGAGCCAGCGCCGGCCCGAGGGAGGAATGCAGCAGCCGGAGAGGGGAAGGCCGATCGGTGTGGGGAGAGACCCCGGGCCGTGTCCCAAGGAGCGCCGCCCCGCTGTGGCCGGTGCCAGCCCAGGGGGGACGCGAAGGGACTTTCTCGGGTCGCCACTTCATCTAAGGCAAATAAACTGGAGTCAAAGCCAAGAAACACATCGACTTCCTGGAACTCTGCGAGCCGTCCGCACAGCTGTCCCCGCTCCCCGAACACATGCAAAGCAGAGCTTATAAGGACAGACAGTATTGCTTTTGTGTCCCTCCTCAGCCAGCGGGGAGGGCGCAGGGGAGGGGATGTGCCGGGTAAGGCCCTCGGCCCGTCTTGTCCCCTGTTCCCCCTGCGCCGCCGTGGTTCCGGGTGACTGGGGGGAGCCGGGCCCCCTCCCCGCCGGCCTCCTGACGGCTGCGCGGGCAGGCAAGGATGAGGATGGAGGGGAGCTTGAAGTCGTGGACACAGGAAGGAGTGGAGGGATGTCTGCTTACTGCCACATGTTTTACTCTGCTGTTGCCCTGACTTTATTTTTTCGCGCGTCTAAAAGTGGTGCTCGTGGCCCCAGGTTTGTTAAGATGTCTTCAAATCTCAGTATCCTTTTTGCTTGAACAAGCTCTCAAAGCAGACTGCAATTTGGTGACAAAGGCTTCCTGGAGGGCCAGGTGCTCACCCGCAAGCTGATACGAACAGTGAGGATGAGGAACAGCTCGTAGATACTTCTTTGGCTGGGGGGTAGGCGAGCTGAGGCGTTAGAAAAAATCTCAAAATCAGCAGCTGTTGAGCCTAAACGTGGCCACAGGTTACTGCAGCTCTTGCGGTGCTGTGCATTTTGTGTGGTGCTGCTGTTGCCGAGAATGGCAGTGCTGGTCGGGAGCTTGGTGCAGGCTCAGATCAAACCCTCTGAGGTGCCTACAGAGCCTGCTGGCGGAGACCTGGGCTTTCCTCTTGGGAGCCTGGGGGCTGTTGGGTTTTGCTTTCACTCTCAGTGCTGGAGCAGCGTGTGCCTTGGTTCTCCTTTCTAGCCTAGCAAGATCACAGGCTCCTGCGTGAGGGCTGTTCCCACAGCATGCAGCACTTGCGAAAGGAGCAAACGTGGGTACCATGTTCGAGTTAGCAAATTGAGCACAGGGCCAAGAAGATAGGTACGACTGCATTTTATATTAAGGCTGCCTGGTGTCTCCATGCATTGCTGTAAACCAGTTGGATCATATAGGTGAATTTCATCCAGGAAACCCCTGCTTTGCCTGGGTTTCTCACTGCTACATTAATATAGCTTCCTTGTTTTCAGTGTATTACAGCAATGTAATACCAGAGTATCACAGTGATTCAGAGTTGTCATTTGCTTAAGGCATTAACTAAGTTCAAATTCTGGTATGCTTTATGGAGAGATGCTTTTGGTCGTCTGAGCCACAGTCCTGAGGACCATTAGTGGTCCATAAGTCATCAGAAGGTAATTTGCAAAACCTACATAAAAACTAGATGCACATGCGTATCCCATCATGCACACAAAGAAATAAAGCAGGAGGAGTAAATATGTTTGAATATTTAAAATTTAGCCTAACTGTTAGGTGTTGTAGCAACAGTATACAAAATAATCTGGAAATATGGAGTCATCTTGTTCTTGTTTGGTGCTTCTTCCCCTGCCCTGTCCCCAAAAAGAAGGTGGTCCCTAGCTCAGTTTTAAGGCATGGACATGAGTGTGTGCTTGTTTATTCTGTGTCTGGGTGTATCTGTGTATGTACGTTAGGTAAGAAAAGGCATATGGATGTTGTGGATTTGTAGGGTTGTTTTAGGAAGCAAAATATCACATGTGTGCTAACACAGGTAAAACAGTTGTATCGCTAATAGCTCAGAGAGTTCATAGCAAGAGGAGCAGTCTGTCTTTCAGTGCTCGGAGAGTACCTTTCAAGAGATGTTGCTCCTTTCAGTTGTTGTCTTTTTAGTTTTTTTTTCTTGTTTGGTTTTGTTTTTCCCTAGAGGAAAACATTAGTTACAGGTACAAGTTCAAAACCTTTGGGGTAAGATTCCTAGTTTTTACCAAATGCTAAGTGAAAGAACAACCACCATATACTCCCATGCCACTGTCTTTCTTTTTATGCTTGTCTTCCTTTCCCCATAGGCTGCTCTGTACTGGTGCTCCAGCAGTGGTGACAGTGAGGTGACGCTGCCAGTATAATTCTCTACCGCTGGGGTGCCGAGTCAGCACCAACACTTCAGTAGCAAGGGCAGAGTTGGTATTAAAAAGGTCAGTTGGGAAAACTTTTTTCGTTTGGTTTTCCTTTGCCTTGAGGCAGTGCTTTGAATAGCGTTAACCCTTTTTTCTTCCCACGATGCCTTTTCACCCTCTTTCCTTCCTGCCAGCTTTGATGCAAAATCATGTTCAAAATGTAGTGCGGGTGATTGCGTGCATCTCTTGGGGTGGGAGTGACTGTTTATGCTTGGGAGTGTCGCCATGTGCTCTGGGAGTAAAATCTGCTCCTCTGTGTAGAAGCTTAGTAGGAGACCGTTTGGAGTGCAGCGTAGCAATTCTTAGGTATTATAATCTCAAGGGTAAATGGTAAACTTTTGTTTATTCAAATGTGATATCCGTCTTTGAAGCTCTGTTCTCGTCTAAATTTGTATACTAGAAGGTCTGGCCTTCATTTAAATGATCCTTGGGTTTTTTTCTACCACTTAGAAAAAAAGTGGTGGGAAAGCCTTGAATAAGCTAATAGTGTTGCTAAGATGGAAATGATGAAGAAGGCTCAGGATTCCTGTTTGGGCCTCACAGGAAAAAGTGGTTTGAAATGCATGTGTGTGGGGGTGCACATTCCTAAAACTGTCATTTGTTTCCCCTGTTTCTCCTCCCCCCGTGTTCTGTACTGCATACTACGGTATGTTTAATGAAACCAATAAAAGTATTTGGCTGAGAGTGTTAATCTTTCACTGGCCCAATTAGTGCATGGCTTCTACTTTAACGTTAATGTGGATTTTTTTCAGAAGGCAGAACAATGAGCAGCTTTGTGCAACACACCAGGTTTTCCCCCTCCTTGCCTGTATTGTGTGTTTCTTCCTATCTATTCCAAAGGGAGAGCTCATGTGCAAAGACAGTGGAGCAATCTGGAGCAGAGACTTGTACCAGCTCCCAGGGGCCAGGACGTGCTGCTCCGTGCTTCTGTAGCCGCCTCTCGACGGCAAGTCAAGTGACTGTGACTCTGAAGACTCATCATTTCTTCTCTTCTCTTCTTCCTTCCCCTGTGGCCTGTGTTCTCCTTTTTGCTTCATCTGTGATGCTCTTCACCAGAAGGAGAAGCAGCTCTAACTGTTGAGAGTGGTCTTAAAACAACAAAATTAAATACAAACAAATACACATAAGCAAAGGGGGGAAGTAACTGTTGATGGGCTCAGCTTTAACATACAGTGGAGTCACACTTTATCCCAAAGGAGGAAATAGGTCTAGCAAGTGTCTTCCTGTACAGACTGAATGGGAAGCAACAAGGCTTTTTTTTTTTTTTAGCTCTGCTTTCTCAGGGACTCTCCCATTAGCTGGCTATGTGAGGCATCAGGCATGGGCTTCTGTCAGAAGCAGGAGCTAAAGGCCCCTCAGGTTTCTGTGTGGGATCAAAGTTGCCCCAGTTTCATGGTTTCAGCAACATCATGAAGTGGAGGGGACACATTCCCACAGAAGAGCCAGGTCTCTTGGTGTGGCCATGCAAAGAGGGCTGCTGTGTTGTTTCGTTTGGTCCCTGCCCCCCAACATGTGTTAGCACTCTCTGTCGCTTGCTCTCTGCTTTTCCTCCTTTTCACAGAGGATGACTGTGACACTGGGGGGTTTCTTCAAAGTAAAAGATGACTTGAATGCTTGTGACCACTTCCCTGTTTCCTAGAGGCTTTGGTCCCATGTTGAATGCAACCTGAGGCTGCACTGTTTGCCAGCGTATTTCCTGTTTGTCCTCTTTCCTGGAGGTCTTTGTTTTCTTTTGGGGAGAGGGAGGAAGAAGGCTTCATCAGCATGACCTCCAAGCAGGGGCATTTGGTGTGAGCAGAGAAAGCTTGCAGTCCTGAAGGCAGCATGGCACAGGGCATCCATGCTGGTTGCTGCCTGTCTGATTCCCTGAGTTTCATAGGTGCTGTGGAAAAAAAACCCAAAACACTTCCCCATCCTCAGTGGTGCATTTATTTAAAAAAAGAAAGAAAAAAAAAAAAAGGGCAGAAAAAAAAAAGCTGCAAGAGAAATCTCTCAGTATGTTCCTGCCTAAAGGCGCTCTGCCACGGGTTTTCCCACAGGAAGGAGTGATTTGGCCTAGTATTCTTATTGTTTCTATATCCTATTGCAAATAGAAAGTTATGCTTCTGAAATCGGTGTGTGCCTCTCATGCAGTTGTCTTTGTTTCACTCGTGCATTTTTGCTTCATGCAAGAGAGTGGAAAATGCATATGTAAATAAAAGCATGCAACAATAATACCTATTTTTGCAGAAATTAAGTTGCGATCTTTTGACTGCTTCCAAAATAGGAAATTTTTAATGTACGGAAAATGGTTTTAAAAAACAAAGTCTGTGACTATACATCTTTGTGTTAGCAGGAAGATACTTAGATTCAGAAATAAAGTAACTGTTGGTTCATAGAAATTATGAAAGGCTGTAATAGCACAATACAAAGTTTTCCTCCTGAAAGAAGAACAGAGAGCAAGCTGGCAGGTGTTTCTAAACCGGGAGGTAGATTTGTTAATGTGTGCATGTATGCCTGTCTCTTCTCTTTGTGACGAACATTTCCCATTTTCACTGCCAAAAGCAGCACTAGGAATTCTGACTCTAGTTCTCTGCGAAGCTCCTCAGCTATCTTAAAGTTGGCCAATACCGGAGTCTTCACAGTTACACAGTAGATTGACTTTTTCCAGGAAGAATCAATGGTGACATTAATGTCCTAGGTATTGACTGAAAGAGGAGTGAATAGGTCTACTTTGGAAGAGAGAGTTGTTTTGTTTGGTTAAGTTTTTTTTAAGGGCTAAAGCACTTATTTGCATTGTTTTAACAGAAATCTGTCCCAATAATTTAAACTGGTCCTTATTTTTGGTGGTACTAAGCAGACACAGCAAGCAACTTAGAAGATTTAGGTCGAAAATAACTCTTTTGTGCTTATTCTATTCAAAATTAAGTCAGGTACCACACAAGTGGATAAAAAAAGATCAAGAGAGAAAAAAACCCAAACTGTGTTGCTCTTGAATGAGATGGTCCTTTTTTAAAAACAGAATAACAGCAAAATTAAAGCACTTACGGACAAACAAAATAAAGACAAACAAATAAACAGCTCCCATAATTACTGGAGAAAATACAGAAGGGTGGGTGCTTGGCCTCACCTTGGATCAAGAAATCCCTGTGTTGCAGAGACCACTAGTGTTTTCTTAGCAGAAAAGTACAAAAGTGACTAGGGAAGATTTACCTTGAATTGTTCAGGATAGCACAAATATAGTCTTTTTGTCTGTTTCTGAATATGCATATTGAAAACAGTGTTTGTTAAGAAGTTGGTGTTATCCAGAGCCTTAGACAAGTGGGCTTAGTCGGGTCCTAGGTTTTGTCTCTAGACTGCGCTGGCTCTCTCTGTCAAATTATTTGTGTGCTGCTCCTAAGAGGGTCATCAGTTAAACGTAGCAGTTGAATCTGCTGCTTTGGCTGGCATTGTGTGAAATGAGGAACTGCTTGACCCAGGTTGGGCCCTTTCTCTTTGCCTTTTCTTGTGCGCTCTAAAATATCAGTAGTTGGGATAACGTAGTCATTTATTGTTTGCAGATGCTGTTCAAACAGCATTTGAACATGTGTTATGTGACTGATTTGCATGTCATCCTTGAGAATGTATTTTTTTAAAAGGAAGAAACCCTGTTGAGTTAAGCACAGTCTGAGGCCGATGGTCTCTGCTTTCTGAAAAAAGGAAAACCTGTATTAAGTTTGCTGGATGCAATTGGTAAATCTGAGATGAGATGAAATGTCCACAGTGTGTTCATTTCCATAATGAAATAAGTATTTTGCTTGTAGGGTTATAAAGGTGTATTTCTCCATGAAAAATGTATCAGTAGTTTTCCATATTACAAATAACCTTTTCCAGAGGCTATCTCCATGGGTGCTGTGGGCAGAGAACTCCTCTCATGCGTCGATCATTCCCCGTCACCTCTAAAAATGATGTTTAACTGCCCTGTCATTCTCCAGCCAGAACAGGCATCCTTCCTGAAACCCCAGCGATAGCATGATAAGTTTGTGGTTGCAGAAAGGGGTGTGGAGAAATTCTGTCGGCACATACGATGGTTGCTTGTGCCTTCAACTCATCTGGAAACCTTGGGCAGTGAGTGTGAGGAATGTGCCAAATGGTCCCAGAAACCTCAGTAGTCATTTCACCACTGCTAGAAGGAAGAAAAAGGTCACTATGAATTCATGTATTGGAGTAAATGTTAATCCTCCAAGAAGAGAAGGGGGGAGGAGTGTGTGTATGAAATTGAATACTTAAATTCTCTAGCTGCAGAATATTATTCCAACTTCTTAACCAAATGTGATGACCTCAGTGATACGCTAACTTGCTCTCTCTTCTCCCTCCTCTTGTTTTTTACTGGCTGAATACTGGGGACCAAGCTGGTAAGGGTTTCTTCTCTTTGTTTGCCCAGGTTTCGCCACTGGCAGAGGCAGCAGCATCCCCCAGCCCAGTGCCCAGCCACTCGTGGGAGTGGGCGCTTGACTGAGCTGGCGCTGTTCACGTGCTTCTGTCATCAGACCTATGTACCAGTCAGGGGAGCCCTCAAGCTAAAGGACTGTAGTCTTTATTTTGCTAAAATAACTTCCAGAAAAACTTACTCCCTTTCTCTTTTTCCCTTCTCCCTAATGTAGTGCTAGAGGGTGCTGCTGAAGAAGAGGCTGAAGAGCCAGACGCTACTATACATACTACACTAAGTGAGGAGACCAGCAACCAAGAAGAGAGCCACAGTCAATCAGGGGATAAAAATGAAGGTAACTGGTTTGACTAGCTCTGTGTGACTCTGTAAATTAGGGCATTAATAGGCTTGTAGAAACATTTCTTACACATCCATACCCCTTATCTGTGTGAAGACTGTAAGATACCTTGAGCAGAAGCACTGGTGCATACATTTCTTTCCCCATCCCTAATCTGTATCTATCTGACAAGTATAAAATAGGTTGAGCAGAAGCATGGGCACATAAATACTTGACTACCACTGCAGGCTTCCAAACTAAGATTTTCTTGGCTCCCAGTAACTTGGCACCACATTACTTAGCCTCAAAAAACCACCTGTTTATAATGCTCAAACTTATCTTCCAAAGACAGTATTATGCAGAGATCAAATGTTCACAGACAGACGTGTTCCTCCCTGTTCACCCTCACATCCTCTTGTGTCACAGTGACTTTCCCACAACACACATTAAGATTCAGTCCTCTCCACCAGAGGTGACAGAGCAATAGACTTGCAGGGTGTTCCTGTTTGGGAGACTTATTTGGGGAGAAAGGAGTGTTTAGTTTGAAAGCATTTTCCTTTTCAGACTTGTAAAAAGGAACATGGAAGGCCTTACCTGTGTGTTTGACATGGTATGTTGAGAAACCAGAGATGAGATTTTAGGTGTGTTTTGAATTTGGTATCTGAGACAGAAGCATCCCTGCTACGTACAGAATGTGATGGAGAAGTCTGAATCTGAACAGCTTTAGCTGTGGCATTAGTCGTGGGTGTAACACATATGCTCCATGGACTAATACAGCTTGGTAGACCAAAAAGAAAAAAAATCTACGTAGATGCCAGCTGTGGCAGTAAAGAGGCATTTGGGGGGATTTGGGGTTTTGTTTTGGTTGGATTTTTACTAATTTAGCTTACTCCATATACAGAGCTGGCTTAAGCTATGCTAGAAAGAGAACCCAGTACCCTACACTGTGTTACTAATGCCTTAATTGTGCAGTTCTGCTCAAAACACGTGCGTGCTTGAATGATTGTGCTTGCCAGAGCGTGCATTCATCAGTACTGCGCTACTAGTTCATGGTGAGCACAAGGTACCACGAATAACACCATTTTATAGCAAGAGAGTTTAAGGTAAATCACTCTATAAGCCAAATACTGGATTAAGGTTGAAAATGAAGTTAACGTGAATGTCCTATGGGAAGAAATGTACACTTTGTCCTGTGTGTTCCAATATGAGAAACTGTTCCTGTTAACAGGAACTCAGTTATTATGGGCACCATGGTGATCCAGCAGAGTATGAAGCGAGTTACAGGCAGCTGAAAATACTGTGGTATTTTATTTTTTAGATGGCCTAGCAACTCCTATGTGTGTTTTTGTTTTTCATTCCAGAGAAGCAGCTGGAAAGCTTAAACAGCTACAAGGTATCACCAGGTTCACCAAACAGTTTGGACGGAGCAGACTTGTCCTCCATTGACGCCATGATGTCAGCAGTGATGAATGTGGGGAAGATTGCTGAAAATGGTGGGAACTCTCAAAATGTCAAATCCCCCTCAAAGTCTCCTGCACCAAATCGGATTGGCAGGAGGAACCAGGTATGTAAACCCGAATGCAGGGTGGGCGAAGGGGAGACAAGTAGCTGCATGGGAAATGATAAGACATAATTATGTTTCTTTGATTGTTTTGCCCTTTTTTCCCTCAGCGGGTAGTTCTTGTCTCCGCCATTGCTCCTCCATGTATGTTTTCTGGTGGCTCTCCAGAACATAACTTTAGAAAACTGGGAATTGAAGGTGTCCGCTTGCTTGGATTCACACATAAAACATTTGAGCACGAGCTCTGATGCCATGCAGTGGTGACCTGGTCTAGCAGATGCCACTAGCAGTGGCAAAGCCACCTAAGAATCGCCGCTTCTTCCCTGCTGCATCCTTTCTCCAGGCTCTTGCATTCACCTAATCTGTTGGGGGACCAGTTCATTTCATGAAACTAGGAGAAAAGAAATAGCTCAGAGAGGAGCAGAGCGGTGTGGCAGGGGGCTTGGCTTGGTCACCGTCTGGGACTCTTCATGAGGTGTGTGGCTCTCCTCAGGGAAGATCCAAGTGGTTAAAGGTGGTGCTAGAACGAAACATCCATCAGGATGCTCAGTTCACATGTGTGTAGTGTAAGGTGCCCTTACTTCATTGTTAATAAAACTATGAAGAGTTATTGCAGAATGCTTTGTACAAATCTTGCAGAGCAAATATATGTAGCTTTTATAAGGTTTTTTCCATTTACCAGTTGATGGCAC
Source organism: Haliaeetus leucocephalus (assembly GCF_000737465.1). Taxonomy (NCBI): domain Eukaryota; kingdom Metazoa; phylum Chordata; class Aves; order Accipitriformes; family Accipitridae; genus Haliaeetus; species Haliaeetus leucocephalus. The sequence continues at coordinate 6,745,433 of NW_010972809.1, read as the reverse complement.
CAGTTGATAGCAATATTGATCTAAACAAATGAGAGAGGTCTATCAGTTAAAGCTCTTCTTTTTTATATCTGTGTTTTTCTCCTGCTGGGCCAAGTCCTACCAATGAAGGTGCTGCAGAACATCAAGAAATGCCCCAGATCCCTGTGTCCATTTGACTTTAGAGCTTGTGGTGAAGCACAGAGAATTTGTAGATGAATCAAGATGTAACAGGGACCAGAAAGGTTGAGAGGCATGACTCATGTGATGTTCCTATAGTAGTTTATTAATAGCTTGCCGAGTAGCTGTCTAGTTGACAGACTTATGACTTGTCTTGGATTTTTTTGCTTGAAAGGAATTAAAAGCCATTACCTATAAAGGAACGTTCTTAAATGAAGAGGCTGGGGAGTAGATGGGCAACTGTGTTTGTGGGATTGTATAGTCTAGCACCTGGCTTTAAGGTTTCTTTGCAGTCTTCCCGCTTAGGGGCTTCCCTCGTTCCTTGATTTCATCGTGTGAAGTGAGGCACTGGAGTTCAGACTGGCCTCAGTGGCAGTGCTATTACACAACTGTCCGCTGGTACACCATGTGGTTTGGCTTCAGGGAAGTTTATTAGCATTAGTGACCTTTATTCCACCTGATATTTCAATGGGCATCGAATCAAAGGAAGCTCGAGAGTAAATGTGACAGGATTAAGAGGGATTCTTACAGCATAAAAATAAACAAATACATTGAAAACATAGTAAATAGCCTGTTTGTTTTTAGCCTGAAAGATTGTTATCGCCAGAGGGGCAAATGGCTACATTACTGGGAATACAGAAGTGAGATGTGAAATATTAAGTGGGTATCAATCTGGTTAGCAACTTGCAATACAGTGAATTTCCACTTTCAGCATGCAGAATGAAAGCACTGAATTGTTTCAGTGCGTAGCAGCACACAGATCTCAGATTCTGGTCGGAATGTGCCCCTTATTATAATTTCAAGGATAATAACAGTTAGCTAGTTTTCTGGGTCTGATTGCTGTTTCCCATGAGTTGGCAGTGCAACATTTTGCCCTGAACCTTTGTCCCGAAGTCTATGGTTCTCTTTATAAAGCTGACTTTATCTTGGCTCTAGTCTACCCATAGTCTAATAAACATGTTCTCACATCAACCATTTTAGCTTCTCATTTGGTTTGCTCTTGAAGAAAATAAAAAGTGTGACAAAGGTGTTTTTTTGAGCTGGAGAAAAACAAATAGACCTAATGCACAACTCCAAAAGCATTTCCTATCAGTTGAATGCAGAGCAGTTGTGCCAGGTTGACTTTACTAAAGGGAAAGTAGCTAACAAATTAGCTGCTAATTTTATCTTTCAGTTCAGGAAGTGTGTTTTCACCAGCCTGGCTCTGGTGAGGTAGCCGAGTGCTATGTTTTAAATTTGTGAGTGGAGGTGCTTTTACAGTAGGGATGCTAGTTTTTTGGTCTGGATTGGGTCAGTCAACAGCATTCCTGTTCTAGCTACCCTGGATTTGCTTGAGCTGTATTACGGTATGTGGCATGTACCCTGTGTGACCACTGGAGAAAGTTTGGGTTTTAGTTAATAATAAACCCCAGATTCAATACTAATCAGCTCTGGCTGAGCTATAGTGTGTTTCTGATCTTTGCTTCAAGGTGAACCAGTAATTACTCTATCTTGTGCTAATTTGCTGATTCGAAGAGCAGGCAGTCTGGAAAGCAGGCTTTGAAACAATCAAGTGCATCATGTAGAGCTGCAGCACTTGGGGCGGGGGGTGTGTGTGTGCAAAAAAAAAGTAGTAGGTTGATAATTTCACAGAAATACCCTGGGGATTAAACACCGTCTAAACTGTCAGCACAGCTGCAGGGATTTTCCTCACGGCACAGTGTGTTTGTTCTCTGTCCTGAGCCAACTTTAACAGGGTTGCAGTATAATTGGAGCTCAACATTACTCCACAGACAGATTGCATATAGTAAAATTAAAGTTGTATAAGTAGGATGGAATGAGCTTGTGCGAATTATATGTTCGTATATAACAATGGGGGGGCACTGGGATAATGCATTTTTATTTTCTTGGAGTGTTCAGACTTCGTAATGGCAGCCTTTCTTGCTTGCTTTCTAATGTTTTGCGAGTAATAATGTGTTAGGTCTTGGCCTGTGTGCGTGACCTACAGTGATTACCCTTAGGATGGAGAGCCCTGAAATACAGTTAGAAAAAGATGTATAAGAGAAAAATAGGGAGGAGTGGGAGAACCTAATTGTTGCAGTCCTGATCCTTTTAGAAGTGAAGTCACGAGTTTTGTTTACTTCAGGCAAAATGGGAAAATAGCTCTTCATCCATGTCCACAGGTCACTGAAGTTAATAGAAAACTATCATGGCCCTATTTTTGAAAACACAGTGTTAGATTTTAATAGGATACTCTCTAGAATGGTTCCCCAAATCATGTAGGAGGGGATATTGCTTTATTGAGACTTACTTTTTCTAACCCTGTGTCAGCATCTTCCCTCCTAACATGCTGGAGAATTTGTCACAGAGACTTGGGTTAGTCATTCCCAGTGTTCTCCACAAATGCTTGTGTCTGACAACCTGCAAATGGTTGCTTCTGAGTTGATGACTTTTGGGATGGTGGGGGGGAAAAGAGTTGTGGGGAGACAGGAAATGCACAGATACACTCACACCCATCAACTCCCTTCCAACTAAAGAGCTGCTGAGGGCGGGTTTTCTTTTCTGCTTGTTTTCATGGTTTTACTAATGATACTTAAAATAGCCAGCAAAGAGGTTCAGTAGAACATGTCCTTTTGGCATAAATATTATGCTTTCCCATTGGTCATGCAGAGATGTTTTTTATACTGTGTTGTCACCAGAAGTGTAGGTAACAGGCGGTGGATCTATCTAGCTGGTGAAGATTTGCATCATTCCGCAGAAAACAGAGGTTTAATATTTGGTGCCAGACCACCTTCCTTTTAATAATACAGGCATTGGTGCAGAAGCCGTGCCTGGGCTTCTTAGTGAGGTGGTGAAAATACCCTTTATGTCATGCAGTAGCCATCCTTGCGGACAATTCAGGCAAACGCCTTTGGTTCCTGCAAGAGTGCCATTTCATCTTTGGCTGAGAGTGGCGGCTTTGCTCAGTGTCTCAAGGGCATACTTAAATCAGGCTGAGCTCTCTGGTCGGCTTCATTGTTTGTGCTCGTGGTTTGACCATGGTTACTCCTGATTCTCACCTGGGTGGAGAATAACCGGGTTCATAATGTGTTCTTTTTGAGTCACGTACACTCCTGCATTGTCACCTCTTTTTCGCTATGATCTCATCAGATCTTGCAAGCTTGAGAAGGGTTGGGCCTGGCCAGTGTGCCTGAATGGGATGCTTCCAGGAGAAACACAGGATGCTAAGGGAAATGGTGCTGGTGATTCAGTAAACGCCACTCTTCCTTCTGAGTCAGCCATGGAGCAGAACATACAGCCCCTAGAAAAGGGCACTGAGCTAATGCCTTGCCATCAAGATGGGGTGGAAAACCTGAAGTCCGACGACTTGTGCTTATTAAAGATCTTTTGGGAAGATTAGTGGCATTTGCCCACATACTCTGGCAGTGTTCCAGGAATTACTTTCTGCTCACCTAAATTGCTCCTGGCAGTTTGAGCTGGTCGCAATAATTGCCTTCACTTCCTGTCCTAAACTGCTACTGCTGAGTATCCGTGTGCTGTTAAAACAGCTGCTGTACCTCTGTGGTAGTTGAAATGGCCCCTATTTATAAATTCAGAAGTTTCTGAAACTTCCCTGAGGGATCTATCAGGATGATAAATGTACATGTGCAAGTTGTTCTGTTAGCAGTGGCCTTTTGTACTTAGGGTGGATTATATTTTTTCCATCCCCAGCAGTAACAGCTTTCGAGTTCTTTTATATCGATATTCCTTCTGATTTTTTTGTTTTGTTTTATTCACAGGAAACAAAAGAAGAGAAGTCTTCCTATACCTGTCCTCTGTGTGAAAAGATTTGCACTACACAGCATCAGCTAACTATGCACATTCGTCAGGTATGCAGAGTACCAGCTCTTGATTTCTTACTTTTATTAAGAGTGTCTGGTTTGCCAGGGTGCGTTTTGCAGTGGTGAAAAACAATTCCATGTGCAAACCAGAAATGTTTCCTTTATATCTTTATTTAATTGGTTTGCTTTTATTTTAGCCTTCCCCTTGTAATTTCTTTTAAAAAAATCCCCACAAACCCAACGCAGAGGTGGGTAATTTTCCTCCTGTTCTTCCCCAACACTCCCCTCCACCAGTGGCTCAAACAAGGATGTATGTTCTGTTCTGCATAGCTTAAGGTATCCCAAGGATCCGGAAAACCACTTCCATCATGAGGCATAAGTCCTCATGTTATCCTGTTTGAGTACAGATCTCTTTACTAGTCATGCAAATTAAGCAGCAGGAAGACAGAAGTATAGAAATTTTGGGAGGCAGAATTAAAAATACACTTTTTTAATGGACAGTGCACTTTTTTGTCAGCTACAGGCCTCTTCTTGTTCCTCTTGAAATATATGCATGCTTTATAAGGAGGTTTGGCCTTCTGTATGTCAGAAGCTTCTGCTTTGGATGCTAAGGTTGTGGTTCACCACTGTGAGTCCACTAGATACTTATTACTTCAGTTTTCCCTCCTGTACTGTAACTGTTACTTAATTTTTTTTTCTCACTCTCCTGACAGCTTTTTTTTTGGTATGTGAAGAAGTCTTCAAGTCACTGAATGCAATTAAGAAAGAGTGGTACATATAGCACAGTTGCTAATGGCCATATTTTGGCCCTGTAATACATTCTTACAGCCATAGAAGTCTGCATGTGCACTCAGCAGTTTACTTCGGGATTTTTGCTACACAGTCAGTTTGAAATTAATATCTTTAAAGAGTATTTGGTTTTAAGTGTCCTTCTTGTGCCATGAAGTTCGTAATTATATCCTCTTTCTGTTTTCCCCCTTACCACTCACCCAACCCCAAACCACTGCACAGCTTAAAATGTCCCAAGGTACCGTTTGTCTAATGGGTTGTTGCTGACTCCCTTTGTATCCTCTTCTGCTGCACACCCAGCAGAAATGCTGCATGTGGCAGGCATTGCAGGCTGTATGAAACAGCTACTTGTGCTGGTGCATTAAGGAGTTAAAAATGAAGGGTGGGGGTGGAGTTGAGGGGGGAGGGCTGGGGAGGAGAGGTATATACAAGGCACACCTTAATGTAAGGTGTTGTGCCGAGTGGCTCTTTAAAGCTGCTTTTAAGATGTTTATGGTTCTCGCTAATATTTGACTGGCACCTAAGAAGGGGCATTCAATGAAAAAAAAATCATTGCTTTCTCTAGCATAACACTGACACTGGAGGGACAGACCATTCCTGCAGCATCTGTGGAAAGTCTCTGAGCTCAGCGAGCTCCCTTGATCGCCACATGCTGGTGCACTCAGGTGAAAGGCCTTATAAATGTTCAGTATGTGGACAGTCCTTCACCACCAATGGAAACATGCACAGGTGAGTGCTGATCATGACCCAGGAGTTTGGAAAGCATTACAGGATAGAGGGCTGTTTTGTTTCCTTGGAAGGACTTGCAAGCTGACTAAAGACACTTACTTGGGCAGAAAATGTGGACTATCTGTGATCTACAAGTATGGCATGACACACATACACACTACAACTACTAGGATGCTTAGGTTTTGGGAGGAAGTCAGAGCTGAAAAAGGTCTTCTAGCTCTGTTCACATGTTATCAAGAGTTGTTACAGATATAAAGAAGTAGTGCTTTTTTGGTTTTATTAGTATTATTATTTTGACAAATGGGATGAATTTTTCTCAGATGACAAAAATATATAGTCAAGCTGTACAGAAGCTTCTAATTTTGTAGCTTCAGAGTCATGGATGCAAGTAGTTGTATTGGAACATCTTTGGTGGTGTTGTATGTTATGTAGTAGGTATCCAAGTGCCATCGTGAAGATACCTCTTCGGAATAATTGATCTTGTTTTTAAATACATACATCAGTACTTGCTTGTACTGTAGACCACTTACTGCACTATAGATCCAGGAAATTCTCTGCAACCCAGGTTGCCAAACATTTCATGTAGTTTCCTTCGTAGGGATGTAGCAATATGTACAGTTGTCAACTGGGGAAACAAAATGTTAAATCACATGGATATTTCTTCCCCTCTCTCATCCCCCAATTCAGTATTCATTTATTTGCATGGGTGGAACACCTCAGAGCTGAATTCCCACATAGCTTTAGTCCCCATATCAAAGAGTTTACAACCTACAAAGAAACTGCAAGACAGGTGGGGGAAAGGAATATAGCTTATAAGCAAAATGACAAGAGCGATGGTTACAGACTGGTTCTGTGTGGGAGGGAAGAGATTTTGTTTCCTCCACTATTACCAGTCAAGCAGTGTGCTATAGGTGGAATGAAAGGGGTGATTTTGGTGACAAGAGGAAAGATAATGTAATGCCAGACAAAGGACGCAATAGCTGCTTGCAGCTTTACCTTTTCTCTGTCGCATTGTCCAGGTTAAACAGTTGCGTGAAAACAGAGGGTAAATGCAGTTTTGTAATTCCATATTTCTTTAACTTATACTTGATTGGATTTGGGGAGTGTTGGAGAGAGAGGCGTAAAATGAGAAGGGAAAGACACAAAGACATTCAGAGGAGATACTGGCCTTGGGCACTGAATAAATCACACGTCTGACTCATCTGACCAGAGGTGTTACGAGCCACATGTTTGCCAGGCTGGGTCATTACTCTGTCTGCTGTGAGAAAGGCAGGGCAGCTGCTGAGTTGCAGCTGATGCCACTGTCAGCATCCAAGGGTGAATTTCAGTGCTGGGACTCTGGGGTGGTCAGACACTTGTGTCCAGGTCCTGAGCCCAGGCTGCTTGCTGAAGGACTGCTGCAGGGTTTCTTTGGCTTTTTGCTCACTAGGTATCTCCTCGTCCTCTCCCACAAGCAGGAAAGGGAGGCTTCCCCCGAGACTTGACTCCAGGCGTACCAGATATTGATGTAGTCACCTTTGCTTATGTGGGTTTCCCCATATAGCAACTCTTAACCGTGCTTTAGTAACAAATTTTCCAGAATTGCCAGGGTTGGTGACTTGCCCAAAAGAAGTAAGTACAGATCAGAACCTTCTGATGAGAAGGTTGTTTTAAGTTTTTCTCTTAACAAGATGTTGCTTGAAGTTACCAGGATGGAATGCTGTATTTACTGACTGCACTAAGAAGGACCTAAGTTCATGCAAGGAAAAATCTTGCTATTAAAAGTTCTTTCCATCTAATAGATTCCTGTCTGCTCTGAAAACTCCTTGTGTAGGCCCTCACCGCAGTAGCTTGGTGGGACATTGCAGAAACCTGTTAGTGAGCTTGGTGGCACTGCAACAGGTGACACCAGACCTGTGACAGGCAAGATCCTGAGCACACTGGAACAGGCTAGTTCTGCTAAAGGAGACTTGTGCTTGGCAGGACTGCACCACCAATTTTTTGCAGTGAATAGCCTTTTCATGTTGCTATAACAGACTGTAATAGTGAATCCTGTTGCTGAAGTGGAAAGCATGAATGTGCAAGTAGGCAGATGAGGTTAAATGCAAAATGAAATGAAATTTGTTATCTGGTGCTATGACACAGTCACAAGGAAGATGTTCATTTTACCCACCGGGTACCTCCTTCCAAAACAGGTATTTCTAGTCTTAAGATGGTGTGAAGTAAATTCTTTCGTAGGCATCTCAAACTAAGCTGTAGCATCAGGTCCAACGGTCTGCTAGTGCTGTGGCTGAATGACTCTCACATCGCATCAAAACTGCTTCTGTCTGAGGATCCCGGAACAAGGACCTGCTTGCCAGGTCCTGCCTTGTGTGCAACTCCCGCAGGCCTTGCCTGCGGTGGTGCCGTGTCTGTTCTTCCACACCAGCAGGATGATAATACAAGTCCATCTTTCTCTGCTTTTGTGCACAGTTCCTTTATTGTTCGCTATTTTTGTGCCATGGTATCGAAGTAGTGACAGATACATGCCCAAACCAGCAAAGAATAAGATTTCTAATGTGCGCCTGGTAGCCAGCATGGTGGTATCCCTGGAGCATCGCACAGAGTTTGGGATCAGGGAAAGAAGTTGTTGGCTTTAGCAGAAAGTTGTGAATGTGGTGCTAAAGAGTGAACATAGCTTGTGAAGGTCCTAAAGGAGCCTCCCCAAGTATTTACATCAAATAAGCTTGGTGCACAAGAGAGGAGTGAGGGAGAAGTTAATCTGCCAGTATCTGAACAGAGAGAAGAAATGTATAGGCACATACATCCTCTCTTCTGCTCTTTCTCTCCCTCTGCCTTGTTCTGGCTCTTACTTAACTGTCTGTACTATTTTTTTTTAATCCAGACTTTTAAAAGACCTTTTAGGGGAAAAAGTCCAACAAAATGGTTTTGTCAAGGGAAATACTGTGCCACAGGAGTGCTTATTACTGTTCCGGCAGAGGATTAAATTTCTGATCCATTTTTCCACCTCATAGCAGCCAGGTCATTAGACATTCAGCTGAGTAGAGGAGGGAAGGAGTTTTGGTTGCTTTTCTGGGTTAGAAATATCAGTGTTGGTACACTCTCAAGTGTCTGTCTTCTCCATAGAAAGCCCCTCACTTTATTAAGTGAAGAGAGGAAGAGACCCTCCAGAGCTCTTATTTGCTGTTCTTTTGCCTGTGGGCAAAACTTTTTTGCAATAGCCAGACATTTTGTGGAGTGGGAACACTCTTTTCTGCCCATCTCTTCTCTGGGTAAGTCTAGTTGTACTGGGGTGTTGTGTGTACTCTTTACCTGTTAAACTGATGCTGCCCTTCCTGACTCCCGCAATTCTGACTGTCATGCAACACTTCATTTGTAAATGAGTCATAGCCTCTCACATAAAGTCCAGTTTCTTTTTGTTCTTGGCTCCTTGACAACAAGTCAAGCTGAATGGGCACAGCAGACAGGGGTGGAGGGGGAAGGTTCTCTTGTGCAGCAACATTCAGAGAAAGAGGTTAAAACCTGCTTCCTTTTCTGACCAGGGTGAGTCTTGGCCAGGATTTTCAACAGGGAACCATGAGCGCAGGAGACCTCAGAAAGCTCTCTTACAGCTGCCAGACTGCTCAGGAGTGGCATGAGCCTCCTGTGGGGACAGTCACTGTTGGAGAGAGCAAAGGTCTCTGCAGAGTGCTCAATGTCCAGTGCGAAAAGCTGATTTTCTCCTTCTGAATGTACCGTCAAGCTAACTGTCTCCACATCAGCATTGCTCCTACTGTTTGAGGGGGGTTGTTGCAATCTGGTACGATAACTGGGAGATCCATCAGTGTCTGCTATCAGCAACAGGAATTGCTCTGGAGGAGGAGAGCTGGAGACAATGTTGAGTTTTTTACAGAGTTTTCTTTTTGACCAGTACTGGAAAGAGCAAGTCTTCTTGGAAGTAGCAAGCCTTCTAGCATCAGGGACTGATCTGGGGGTTTGGTGTGTTGTTTTCTTGGGGCTTTTTAGGAATTTGGAGGAAGGAGTTAGATCATGGTAATTTTGAGTTCAAAATTTCTGTAACTGGAATGGCACTGTGATGATCAGTACATAAGAAAATCTGCAATTTAGGACAGACTGATCCTCACACTTTCACGCTAGAGATACAGACACTGTGGCTTTCTCTTGGACACAGTAATTGAAAGTTGAATATTCTCAGATCTCCAGCAGGACCATAAACTATATGGAAAGAGAGGGGGTGTGTGTATAAGGAGTTTTCTGTAGCTCTGAAAAAGCTGGGGATTTCCAAAGTAGTGTCTCCAATCAATAAATTGCAATTACTAAAGGCTTTCCATCTGTACTGTCATGGTAGCTCCCTGCGGAGTTTATCTATGAATAGTGCCAACTCTGAGGAGCCCTTTTGGGTCTAGGCTCTGCCACCAAATAGGAGGTTGCAAGCCTCTTATTCCATCTCCACCACTGCATCTCCCCAAAATGCAGACAGGAGTTAGGCTGCTGCTGTGAGTTTTAGTGGTGGTGGTGGTTTGTAAGCTTTAGCAAGGGACCTTGAGGTAGAGAAAAGACTTTGCTTGACTTACTGTGTTGCATTCCAGTAGAACATGCATCAGGCTTCAGGGGGAAGGGCGATGCCTCCACTTGCTCCAAAAGGGTTTCCTTCAGGGGTAGGAGACTTTGCCAACAGCTCCTTTTCCATTTCTGTGACTGAGGATGTTCTCTGCCTATCACTTTAAAATCACATTTTCCTCCTTGCCAAAGACATGCTCTCCATGCAACTTGAAAATGTTAATAGGATATAAATGCCAGAAGGGAGGCGAGAGATGACCTTCCTGCCAGTTTCCAGTGGGTAGCTATTAAAGTCTCTGTGGCAAGTCTGAAAAGGCTAAAGGGATAATATATGTATTGCAGCCACAGCTTCCCCAGTTTGGTAAATGAAGCTGCAGTATCCATGGCTGATGTTCACCAGGCTGTCCATATTAGTGCGGTAATGCAAACCTACTGAAGTGTTTCATATGAAAACAAAAGGTTGCAGGTATCTGCCTTCTTTCTCTCCTTCCGCTTCTTACTCCATACCGAGCAAAATTCTTCATAATGGCTTTTTATTTACATCTTACATAGGTACTTGTAGGCTGTTTATGCACCATCTCAGAAACAGGTCTCAAAGTTTGGGGAATTTATTTTTTTTTGGCACACGCGAAACACCACATGCAACAACCACATGCAGAAGTCTTTGAAACTCAAATTGGAAGATCTGGATCGCAGAAGCTATGCTTTGAAGCATGCTTACAAAGGGTCCTATCAAAGAAGGTATTTCTTCTTTTAATTAAGAAGGCACTTTCATTCTCAATCTTATTTTCAGTGCTAGATAATTTTCCCAAACTTCTCTTTTTAATGTGCTGTGGAGAGACAAACAGCTGTTTTTGTTATCAGAGTATGGTACTATTCTGATGTTCATATTCAGTCTTTTTTAAACAACACTTTATGTGTGTGTATATGTTGCTAAATGAGTTTTTTGAGAAAGAAAAAATGCGTGTGCTGCAGGGTAACCTGTGAATTTTGATGTTTTAGTAAGCCATCTTCACTGGCAAATGAAGAGCGTCTGCTTGGTGAAGATTGTAATGTACTGGTTGGAAGATGAGTGTCAGATCCTGATAAAGGCACAGGGGTTGAGATGCGTATGCTTTAATGATTTCCTCACTCTCTTTAACATGGGTCTGTGCTTCATGGGCAGGCATGCGTACAGGCTGCCTTTGACTTTGCAAATAACCAATAGGCAGAGTGTCCTCAAGATCTGCCTGAATCCATCCTTTCCCTGCATTCCACCTGTGACTTGCTCCTGTGTTATTTATGGCATTGGCCTGCTTCCAGTACACTGTGTGTGCTTTGTAGGGTGCAGTGCAATAACAATGCCCAGCCTCTAAGTACAAATAGGATCTCTGCAGTCTAGCACGTGCAGTCTGGCATTTGTTTAAGATGGGAGTTTTTGGAGGCAGAGCATAGCCAAATGTGATGATCAGCTTTTTTTTTTCCAGAAGACAAGAGGAACGAAAACATGCCTTATTACAACATGGTTTGGTTTCTGGTGGTTTGCAAAGATGGCCAAGTGGAAATTTGGTGTTAAACGTTGTGTGGCTTTGAAAAACTGAACGTATAAGAACTTGAAGCTAAAAACAAATAGCCAAGGAACTCATGATGCTGAAAATGATTGACACTTCACACATGTGAAAAGGCCCTCTTTTATTGTCTTGCACAATAGAAATGTCTCTTTGGTCATCTCCTAAGGAGCTTTTATTTCAATGTAATAATTGGTAGACAGTGCTCTTAAATATGAAGAAGCAGGCTGTATTACAGGCTTTCACATCCATTCCTTATATGTGGGGGATGATCTAACCACTGTCAGCATCCTTGTGAAAGATAAGCTTCAGCAAATACAAGTGCCCTAATTCTTGAGCAGGGATAGCAAACACAAAAGACTAATTTCTGCTTCTACTAACTGATGACTGTGGTTGTAGGAGACAGGTGAGATGTGATAGCTGTTTTGGTTTTCTTTGCAATTAAAAAAAAGTTTCTTACATTTTGCTAATACATTTTGTAAATAAGGATGGGGAAACAGGCAGAGGGAAGTTTTTTTGTTCTCTGTCCTGTCAGCAGATATATCCAGAGTAAATGTTTGGTATTCTGCTGGCATCCCTATGTTTTGAAGAAGATTAAAAAAGAAAGAAAGAAAGAAAAGGTCAGGCTTTTTCAACACCAGTATAGCAGTAAGCAAGTCTGTTTCTCTGTCTTTGATGAGAAGTAGAAGACGACAGTATTTTTAATGGTCCCAGGCAGAAACTTCTGTCTGTCTCACTGTTGCTGAGTAGATGGTCATCTTCTGTAAAGACTTTATATAAACTTCTATTTAATTCACATGACGCATAAATAGGGTGCTCCAAAAAAACCCTCCATAGATATCTTTAGCAGTAAGAGGCTCTGAAGGAGCCCTTGTGCCGCAGTACCTCTGTGAGCAGTCGGAGGTGAAAGGGGATGCCATGATTTCAGATGTGTTACATGCTGCTTGTAGCCTTGGACAGTATCCCCCTTCAGTTATCATTAAAGAACAGCAAAGGAAGTTAACACAAAAACATGAACGCTGAGATCTGATTAGAATCAAGCGAAGCAAGGAAGTGCAGAGTTAAGATTTATACGCAGACCTTAATTAGCTCCATTGTTCTTGAGAACTGAAGTGTACACAATGAGGAACATTATACTTGCATCTCCAGAGCTCTTCAGTACCTCAACATAAGAAAGACTTCAGTGTGCTTTCAGTCCTAGATTTTGTGTGTGTTGCCTCTGAGGAATAGCTAAGTCTGATCTTGTGCATTGTAAGGTTGTGGAATTTTATGTTTTGGATTTCTGCAGGCAAAAAAAGGGTACATGCTGCTTTCAGTAAGTTTAGGTTTCTGATGCGACTGGTGCCGAGGGGAAGGTAGTCTGACGTAACTGAGTAATACCACCCTCCTCATGGGCAATAACATAAATCTCTGTATAACAGAGCATATTGAGCGTAGCTTAGTGCTGCTTTGTTACCCATGTCACAGTTCAAATGAGCACAAGCCACTTGACAGATGAGACTCTAGCCTGGCAGCACAAGACCTTGATCTTTCCGGCTAAAGTACCCTTTCAGAAATGTCGCCTCCTCTGAAGGTCTAGTATTCTCAGGGATGTTACCTCCCCTTCTCACCTTGAAGAGCTACAAAATAAATACAAGACTTAGCAAGTACTGGAAAACCCAGGTGATCTTTGCGGGGAGTTTAGGTGCTTTTAGTCCTTTGCCATAAGCCAGACATTAACGCGATTCTTGCAGAGATGTTAGCTCTCAAGGTTAACAAGTAATGTGTTGTTTTTTTGGCATTTCGGTTGGTGGTTTGTCTTCTAGCTTGTACTTCAGTTGAGTGATTCTGTGTAGAAAATGCTGGTGGTGAGAGAATTTGCTGGGAGAGTTTGTAGAGTTTGTATGTTAAGGTAATTTTTGCTCAGCCTGTTGTGTGTGCACACGTCAGAAATGCTTGCATCACTTCTCTAATTAATGTGTGTTCACTGTTCCTCCTGTTGTCTGAAAAGACCCCTGGGCCAAGTACTGACGAGAATGAGGAAAAAGTCTATCTCAAACTGCATTTGTGGTTGCTGTCGTTCCACCTTTAATGTATGTCTTCCAGCTTTACCTTTTCTCCCCCCAGTATCTAACCTGCTCAACCTGTTCTAGTTCAGCATGCTGGAACCAGCAAACTGCAGAATGTACCCCCTCTCAGGGTCAGCAGGTTTCTTCCTCTTTCTTTTCTCCCCTCTTTTTAAAATAGGCTGTTCATTGACAGCATTTGGGGAAACTTCTTGAGCTGTAAAAAAAAACCAGTGAGGGGAATCTTGGCATTTGGGCTTAACCAGGGCCTCTCACTTGGGTTTCTGAGCCATGATGCACACAGCTTAGGCAAAGACACAGTCTGTAAAGTAGCAGTGCCATTATACAACTGGTAAATAGCACACAATATGCGAATACTGCTTTCTGTTTCTTCTATATCTTTCTATAGATATGCTGAATTCTTCAGGCTGCTCTCTTAGCTGAAGTTTGCTAAACACTCTCAGCGATTTTTTGGTAAATCCTCAGAGTCAGCTCTCCAGTGCTTTATGTGGAAAGATGTCTTAAAACAGAAGAGGTGTACAACTTCTGTATGGCTCATTTTTGACATCAAGCCACCTCAATGTGTCGTCTTTCTTGACAGTTTCAAACTGAGGGTGAAGAGAGTAAGGCAATCCATATTGCTTATGGGCTGCACCAAAATTAATTTCACTTGAGGGTGAAAGTTCCCAAACTCCCATAAAGTAGCACAAGTCACGTGGGGACTTCTGTTTCCAGCTACTACACTTGACTAAACAGACATGTAACAAGACGCAAAACCTTTTTCTAGTGCTTCTGTGCTCGGCAGGGAATGCTGTGAGATCACCACTGGTGAGGAAGAAGGACCACATGTTCAGGAACAGGAGAGGAAATGGGCTGAGCACGTGAAAGCTTTTGCTAGGATGCCGTCCTCAGCGCTGGGAAAAGTTTGTACAACTTGTGTGTGTGCAGTGATAACCTCTTACTTCCTTGCCCCTCGAGTTACTTGGTGACTGCTGATAGCGGGGTGATGCAAAGACCCTGCTTTAACGAAGATGTGCTTCTCTTATCTAGTGCAGCTTCCTTGCGTGCGTGCGTGCGTGTGTGTGTGTGCTGGGGGGAGGTATTCTGCTCCATCTACACAGCGTCCCCAGCATTGCTGTGGCTGTCTATTTTTTCCTCCTTGAGCTGTGTGACGCAGCAAGTTGTTCTGTGCTGTGTGCCATCAGGATTGCTCAACAGTTGAGCGTGAGAGGGAAGCAACTGCATGAGGGCTTTGCCTGGTTTTGGGAAGTAGCTGGGGCTTATGTTTGCTTGGTTGGTAAAGGGGTGCGGTTTGAGGGGGGAGGCAGGACGTACATAGGACTTCTTCAACTGTGTTTGCTCGTAAGGGTAAAACTTTTCCGCCTTCTGACATCCTTTCTCTAATTTTCTCTCTCTTTCTCTCCCCCCGTGCCTTTTTTTCCTGATGCTAAAATTTGAAACTACTTTAATTGTCCTTACCATCTAAAACCACCTGTTTTCTTTAAACCTGAAGTTTCCTGAAAAATCAGCAATGAAGTAATTGGCTAAGGTTATATACCATGATAACTAAAGGACATGCCTGAAAACCACAGATTTCCAAAAAGATGAAAGAAAAGAGCAGTTCAGAATGTCCCAGGCCAAGTGATTGATACACTTTAAAAAAAAACTTATTCCTGCTTAATTTTATTGTTGTTAATAAACTTTTGTCTCCAAGCTTAAGGAATTACAGGGGCCTCAGAAGGTTGTTGTTTAATACTGTCCCTTATGAAAGGGTTTCTTATGGCTTGGAAGTCTCCTTGCAGTATTTGGCATTGTTAATTTAGGTCTGCTCTGAATTCAGTGCAGACTGCAGGCAGGCAGTTCGGTGGAAGTGATACTGGGAAGCTCACACTGCATTGCCCTCCTCTTTTGCCCTCCCTTGTGCAAGGGTTGATGCAGACTGCAAATGTATGCTTTCTTTTGCTGTGCTTTGGGAAGCTTTGGTTTGGAGGCATGGTTTGAATCACTTCCCTGTCACAACATCATCAGGCAGATATTTGTCTCCCTTTTTTCCTTTGAGGTGTTCTGACAATGCTGCTGGTAGGGAAGAGGAGTACCTTTGAGCCAAGCTGGGAATGCGGTTATATCAATCTCAGCCTGTTTGAACTTGCTGATTCTGCGTAGCAAGTAGTTGCTTAAATGTGAATACAGCATAATTATTCAGAAATGGTATCCCCCCCCCCTTGGATTTGTAGATCGGTATCTTTCCTCTCACTCATGCTTACAACTTGCCTTTATTCACAGCAAAGCAAATTTTTACTCTAGGATAAAAATACAAAATGCTTTGTGTGCTTGCATGTGTATCATATATCCTTAGGTATCATGTATTGCCAGCTGCATGGCACTGGTTAACTTTGCAGACTGTCCTGGTAGCACTGAAAAGGGATTTCTAACCTGTCATTCGAATGTAATCACAGGTGGCTTTTGCAGCCTTAGCGCACCGAGCCAGTCTTGGTGGATCTAAATAATAATGCTCATGTCATCCTAATGATGCTGTCTGCCACCCTGCTGTAAGGCTATTTTTGCTTTGCTGGGAGAACCTCGTTGTGCAGGGAGTTAGACAGCGCGGCAGCCCGCACTGAACTTGGGGGGATGCTTATGGCATGTCTGTGTGGCACCTTGGGCCGCAGCAGTTCCTGGGGTGACGCCAAGGGGGCTGCTACACCCAC
Organism: Haliaeetus leucocephalus; assembly: GCF_000737465.1. Classification (NCBI taxonomy): domain Eukaryota; kingdom Metazoa; phylum Chordata; class Aves; order Accipitriformes; family Accipitridae; genus Haliaeetus; species Haliaeetus leucocephalus. Next base: position 6,729,120 of record NW_010972809.1, on the reverse strand, counting down.
ATGCTGCTGCACGCTGCTATGCGGGGAGGCTCTCTGGGGCCGTGTTAGCCCTGATAGACAGAGCTAATAAGTGCTGGGGCCTCCATGAGGATAATGAGCCATGCCACTGCGCCGGCAAGATTGCAGCGCGTGGATGCTGTGGGGAGTGCTAGCTGGGGGATCTCCTGCTGTGCCTGGTGGCAGACGTGTGGCTAAAATGAGTCAGTGCTTCCCAATCTGATCCTTCCTGGGACCTGTTCGCCCCACCCTGCTCTTTCACAGCATGCGTTGCAATGGCTTTCTTAATAGCATAGCCATGGAGATTTCTTGCTGTTCAGCTTCGTTTTGTTTATCCCATGCTAGCATTCAGCACTGGTTACCACTAGAATATTTGGTGGTACTTGAAATTTGTTTTGAGATTGCTCCGCAGTTGTAAGAGGGTGTTTCCCAGATGGTTGGGGTTTTGGTATTCCAGTGTCTCTTGACTTGCTGTGAAGTGTGCATGCATGTCTGAGGGCGTTTTGGGTCATTTTGGGTTTTTTTTGAGGATACAAATAGCAAACAAGCCAAGAAGAGAAGACAAACAGAAACTTGTCCAAGTACAGATCGTGTCTGATTTGCAGAATTACCTGCATCTTTCTGGTGGTTCCTGTGATTACAACTGGCAAGGGCTGAGTGGATTGCTCTCTTAAGTGGGTGATGTTGGTAATTAGCACTGGAAATACATTGTCAATACAGATTCTCTACATGTTTTAACAAACAAACAACTGACTAAACTCTTTAACCAAAGGGTATAGTGTTACTGCACTTTTGACTTAAGTTCCAGTCATATTCGCAAGACTCTTGAGGAGAGGGTTAGCAGCAGTATATTAAGTGATTGCTCCTAAAAATGCTGCTGCTTCACTTTCTGTTTGTTTAGGATTTACTTCCCATGCATGTCAAATGGCAGAAGTTTTGAAGAGGAGTTCCCTGGGCTTTCCTACATTTCTAGACAATTTGGGCTGAAGTAACATTTGTTAAGCAGAATGAAACAAAAACAGTGGCAAAGATGACATGACCTAGAAATCTCTCAAAAGAGATGTTATCAGTGTTATTTTGAAGGCTGCCTTCTCTTATTCTGGGGGCCATTTTTCATTCCATGGGGCCTGAAGAACGTCACAGTTCTAATTTCAACCTGTCTCGGAAGCATCCTGCACTCTTGTTGGTTTTGATACAGTGGCAGGAAGTTGAATCTTAGACAAAGATTATTTTTTTTTTAATACAGAGATGTTTGGTCATGTTCTGAATGATAGACGTGCTTTTTCTTTACTGTAGGTTATTGAAAACATGTTTTTTTGGTTCTTTGGAGATTATTTACTGGTATTTGAAGGTAGCAATGTAAGTGAAAGATCTCAGGGAAGAAAGTGCAAGAGGTAAAGCAGTTGCATCAATTAGATTGTATTTAGGGCATCTGACCAGCTCAGTCCTTCCCAGACTAGCTTGGTGAACTTGAAGAACTCTTTACATTGGAGGAAAAAAAAAAAAAGAAGTGTATTTTAAATAAGGTGAAGGATGGAAGGCACTGTTTTTTATTTAGTCTCTGAGTGGTTGGATGTGTGGTTCCCTTGTCTTTAGATAAGCATCAGATGTATGAGGATCATCGCCTTGATTTTGATATCAAACTGCTCAGAAATCACGAGGGCGATGAGGAACAGCCATGTGCAATACAGTAGAGTATAGGGTACATCTAGTGGTAAAGTGGAGAAACTTAGAATAATATGTGGGATTTGAAGCCAGAACCTGAACTTGATACTGTCAGATGATCTCTCTGGACTGATAATGCCCGGATTCATTGGCCTCCCCACTGCGTTTCCACAGGCGTGGAGATGTGAGGGAGGAGGAGGGTGTTTATACATGCACTGGATCCTGTGCTCAAGAATTAATCTTGATTTAGATGCTGGGACTTTCCCAACCAGGCCTCAGTGAAATTGCTTGCTGCTCCCCCTCTGGACATGCTGCTCCTTCTAATCAGACCTACCTGGCATAAACCTCTCTTGACTGAAAGCCAGGAATGCTTGTGCTGCCATAGTTATAAGGGAGAGGCTTAACTCTGGACCCTGCTCAGAGGCTGCAGATACACCCTTTCGTTCCACACCTTCCTTTTGCCTGGGCCTCTGAGCCCGGCAGGCCCTTTCTCTTAGGGATGTGGAGCACATCAGCAGCTGTGGAAACCCGGGCTGCAGCTACGGTGTGGTTTTTCTCCCCAGAGTTAAGAGGTGAGGGATGCTTCCTCTCCAAGAGCCAAAGTGGTGCTGATGGGGTTATCTGCATGCAAAGCAGGAGCTCCTGGTTTTGTTCATAATTCAGTGGGACCCGGAGCTGGGAGCAGCTGCTTCTTGCAGTTGCCTCTTTCAGGATGCTTTGACTCCTCGCTCTAGCCTTGAGCCAGCCAGTCAAAACCTGCCCACGTTCTGGTTTTGGCATTGAAGCTGTAGGCTGCCCTGTTTCGAGACCTCCAGAAAGCTTATATGATCAACATGCAAATCCTCTCGGCATTAAAAAAATACAGCAGCCCTTTTTGGAGATGCGGTAAAGACTGGGATGTGACCAGCAGGAGCTGCGTGTCACTTCATTAGGACACATGCCTTTTCCCCCCCACCATGAGTCACCTCCCTTAGGCACTGATCCAGCACCATCCGCGGGGAGAAAAAGGAGTAAGGTACTTGAGTTCTTTTTTAATTATTATTATTATTACAAAAGTCTCTTCTTCAATGAAAAGTAGCAAAGTATTCACTTGATACTGTTCTGGTGGAATATTCACCCTTCTGAAATCACGCTCTGCATTACAGTGTGGGGCTGAAAACTTTTTCTGCCCATTTGTTTTAAAAAAATTAAAAAGAAAGAAGCTCGGGGAATTCTTGTGCAGTATCATCTTAGTCATCCTGTTCACGTGACCATTAGAGGGGAGAGGAAAGTTGTGGCAGAAGAGGGGAAGTGGAAGGGGATTCTCACAGGGAAGACGGAATGAAAGGCAGTCAAGCACTTGAAAAATGTGATTTTGTCAAGAGAGCTGACTGGCACACAGTCCTAACACAGTTGGATCCTCTTGGCTCACCTGGGAAATTCCTTGCGTGAGGGGGAGGGAAGAGATTACAAGGAGAGCTTTTTCCTGTACAGCTGTGCTGCAAAAAGCATAGTGTGTAGCAAGCTATCTGCATTTTTTGCATAGCAGTTCTTAAACGCTAGTTTAGTTCAGAGGTGGATCAGACCTTGTTTGGAAAAGACTTAATTTCCTTTTTCCATTTCAGGATTATTCTTTACAAATTCTTCTGGCTCTCCATCTGGTCTCGTTTTAAATAGAGTTCCACCACTTTCTCTGTGAGGTTAAATGAGGCCAGCTAGCACTTAGTGCGAGGGAGTCCTCCCTAGTATTAGATCAAATTTTTATCTCCTTCCTTTCATCCTGTGTATCGTGGTTGCACTTTAGTGTTCCACCCTCAGTGCTGTCCAAGCGTATGTGTACATGGGTGCTGGGGATGCTAATAACAACAGAATCATAGAATCATAGAATAGTTTGGGTTGGAAGGGACCTTTAAAGGTCATCTAGTCCAACCCCCCTGCAATGAGCAGGGACACCTTCAGCTAGATCAGGTTGCTCAGAACCCCATCCAGCCTGACCTTGAATGTTTCCAGGGATGAGGCATCTACAGCCGCTCTGGGCAACCTATTCCAGTGTTTCACCACCCTCATCATAAAAAAATTTCTTCCTTATATCTAGTCTAATTCTATGCTCTTTTTAGTTTAAAACCATTACCCCTTGTCCTGCTGCAACAGACCCTGCTAAAAAGTCTGTCCCCATCTTTCTTAGAAGCCCCAGTTAAGTACTGAAAGGCCACAATAAGATCTCCCCAGAGCCTTCTCTTCTCCAGGCTGAACAACCCCAACTCTCTCAGCCTGTCCTCACAGGAGAGGTGTTCCATCCCTCTGACCATTCTTGTGGCCCTTCTCTGGACCTGCTCCAACAGGTCCATGTCTGTCCTGCGCTGAGGACTCCAGAACTGGATACCATATGAAGTGCAGGCTTCAGGGCTCTGTACCTTCCTAAGCTTGTCTGCAATTCTTGGGTTGCTCTGTAGGATGGCTCAGAGGCACAATTCATGGATTTAAATTAGAAAAAAAAGCCAAGTTTCATCCTCTGTGGCTCTGGCTCTCTGCTGAGCTGCAGTAGTGGTAACTTCAGAGCTGCTGGCACATGTTACTGTAACCTGCATCTGTGGCTGAATATGAGCATTTCTGTGCATGTCCTTATTTTGCCTTTTTTTTAACTACATTCTCACTTAAAGTGTTGAGTGTTTATCTTTATTTTGTGGAACTGATGAATGTCATATCATTTTCCTTTATCATTGTAAGATGCTGAAAGCCAGGCTGACTTATGAGCCTGGCTTTCGTATTCAAAGTATGCCAGTGTTGTCAGGCCAAAATATGTTGTTATAGTCACAATGGGAAAATAACTTCTAAGCACAGCTTTGTTCCTGTTCTCCTTGTATCTTGGCAGGCTAAACTGTGAGGTCGAGCATTTTCAGCATTACATGTAAGATCTAATCAAGGCAAACTCTTCTAAGGGAGTATAAGGCAACACAAATACTTGCCCCCCCAATTATAGTTAGGAAACTTTTTAAGTAAAAGGAGCCTTGGTGAAGGGAGTGTTTAACTTTAAAAGACAGATTGTGGATGTGGATGTGACTTGGCATCTGCTGCAGTTCAACCCAAGTTGTGTGATAAATGTTTTCTTGAGGCAGAATGACATCCATGTTGCAAAGTAAAAGAGAGATGGAGATTGTGTCTATCCTTTGTACTGCTTGGCTTTATCTTCCCGCTTATCTTGGGCTGTAAGGTCTAGTAATCTTTTTCCTCTCCACCCTTGACTTGATGTAGTGAAACTTGCTTAACCTGCCAAGGGAACAAACTTGCTGGCTGTAATGTGGACAGGTTGCGCCTCTGCTTAAGAACTCTGGAACCGGCTGCTTAGGTTTTGGATTTTTCTTTTTTCCTTAATGATGGCATGCAGAGAGCTATCACAGCCGCTTGATATTTGACCTACACAGTAAAAGTCAAAGGTGCAGTCAGGGTGTCTTCCTGTTTATAGCTTAATAGCTCGAGCTGCTTCCTTTGAAATATGCAAAACTAAAACACGAAGGGATTACCACATTCCTTGCTGTGGGTACGGATTCTGCTCTCGCTTTTAGGGCATGGCAAAAGCATGCACGTTGCAGGAAGGAGAACTGCAAGTTGGGGGCAGTCGATGACTTTGACACCAGATGTAGCAAAGCCCTGTCACTGTGGTGCTGCACCCACGTTAGCAAGCTGTGCCTCATTAGTATATGTTATATTGCAGACAAGGCTGGACTGCTTTTGGGACTTGCAGGAGCCAGTATGTTTGCATGTGTTAGGTCATACCAGGCAGAGGTGCCAGGTTGGACTGGCACGAACCTGGGGGTCTCAGCAGTTTCTCCTCTTGGTATGCTGTGGATGTGCCATCGCACCCCTCTCAAGTAGGAACAGCTCCATCAAAAGGCAGAGTTCAACAGGTGGACAAACAGCAAGGGGAGAGAACTTAGCCCTAAGGAAGCTGTTTTGCATAGGTAGCTACTAAACAGGAGTTCTGCATACTTGTTACTAGCAGAAAAGAGACGTTAAAAGAAAATAGGAACAAAAAGTCCCATGCTTAATGCATAGCAGGTTTTTTTGTTTGTTTGTTTTCTGGGTGAATGGGATTTAGCTTGACTGCTTTTGCTCTCTAGCTATCTGAAAAGTAACTGGCCAAGTAATATTAGCTATGCATCAGCCAAGCTCCCACGAGGTTAAGCATGCAGGCCATGTGTGTGTGTCTGTGGTCGGGGGACAGACAGGCACATGCAAAAGCCTCTGCCTCACTTTCAAGAGCTCAGTGAAACTGGAAAGCAGTCTTTACCAAAAAGAAAGAAAGAAGGGGGGGGGGGAAACCCCAAACCCTAACAAACCACCTTCCAGCTTTTGCTTTGCCTGTGCAATTGAATACTACGTTTTGTTGTTCCCAGATGCTTTTTGAGTTTTATCTTCAACCATTGTGGCCAGAAACCCTTTGAACAAGTAACTGGTTTCTTCTCCCTTATTCTTGCATGAATACAGACAACTGCTCCTCACGCTGTTGATTTATCACCCATAGGAAGCTCTAGCTAGCAGGAGAAGTTAGGTCAGTGCCATAGAGAAAGAAAAAAAAGACTAAAGAAAATGAGGCAGTACGGTACCTGCAGATGCCTTCCCAGCAGAGTTTGTGAGACCAGGTAGCACTGGATTCATGCAGATAAATCAGTCAGCTTTGGTGCCTATGGTGGCAGGGCTACCAGGGGGCTGAGGCAGGGGAGTGCACTGCGCTCCAGAGGCTGTGTCAGCGCTCCAACTTCTCCCTGGGTCCTGTCGAACCTGGAGAGAGCCAAACCCTCAGAGTTTCAACCTTCCTTCTGCTCCCAGTCAGGCAATCGGCAGGGAAAGAGGTCAGACAGATTCAGCAACGCTTCCATGATGCTGTGCCCAACCTGCTGGGCACGTCTGCACACAGATGCTCTCTCCTCCTCGAACCTCCAACAGTGTGACTGACAGGTGACACCAGTGTCCGTCCACCGTTTGTGTGACCAGTGAGGGTTACTGGGAGGCCGGGGGAGCCACGTTTTCCTCATGTGGACCTGGTCCTCTGAGCAGCCCCAGCCTTGCCGGGTGTTGAAAGCAGGCAGTAGCTGAACAGCCATTTTAATCTTGCATCGATTCTGGTACATGTGGTGCTTTTGGCTTGAGGCTGTTCCCGCATAACACCCTCAGAAGCCTGGCTGTAGTTTGAGACGGTAATTTAGATGCCTTTTTTTTTTTTTTTTTTAAGGTTCAGAGATGGTGAAAGGAAATGTTAAAAAAAGCACTGTGTTAAGGAGACAGTCCCCCCAGCAGCTCCGGTGGAGTCTGCCCGTGGGTCAGTTCGGTCCAGCGTGTTATCTTGAAGCATCATGCCCTTGGCATCCAAAACTAAAACGGATTTTATGTCATAACACCCAAGCAGTTATGAGGACATACGAGACTCTTCTAGGTTACAACATTCTCTCATGTTTGAACATGATAGCGTGCAGTCAAGTTAAATGGCACAGTCCTGAGCTGAGTTGTGGGTGTGACTTCTGAAGGATGTGCCCACATGCCATTAACATTGTCTCCCTTGTGCCGCTTTGAAGTCCGTCGAGTGGACAAAGGGCAACTCTCTCCTGCACTCCTATTTGTAGCTATTGGAAGCAAAAATTTTCATTGCATGTAGGAGTGCAAGTTTGATTTTTTCAAAAGCACTGCAAATTTGAAGAGAGGCTAAAAGCCCTACATTTTTTTTAAAGAGAAAATTTACAATTTGAGCTTTGAGTGCTCAGAAAAAGAAGCATGGGAGCAATACCTTTCATCTAACTGAAGGGAACTAGATGACAGTGTCTTCCTCAGGTTGCAAGTACAGAAAATCAAAAGGCAAAGTGGGTCAGCTGTATACAGATATTCATGAGATTGCTTCCTGAGCCGTTTTGTCCCTCTCCCCTTTCCACTGTCTTTGTGACAAGAAATAGTTGTTTTCCTGGGGAAGCAGGTTTGTGAACGTGCTTCGGCAATACAGAGTTTTGCAAGCCATACCTGCTGCAGCTGAACAGTGTGACCAGATATATCTCGACTTCAAAGTTGCAGTTGAAATTCGATATTGGGGTGCACCAATACATTAAGGATGAGAAGGAAACAAATGTATTTAAGAAGTGTTGCTCTGACATTGGCATATACAGATCCATCTGAAACTACAAAAGGAGAGCCAGCTGAAGATGGGACACTTTTTTTGCACTGAGAGAAATGGATGCTACGGTGCAGTCTTTTACTTGCTAGACCGCCACAAGACTGGGAGGCCGGGCGTGTAGATTACTGTGCAGTATTAGGCAGAAGCAGGGCCTGTTGGATGGTGGGGGACGGACACGGTGCTGATGGGGCTAGATGGTAGCAGGGCAGGCGCCGAGCCGTGGGGCTGGGGCGTGGGGGAGAGCTGCCGGGCTCCCTGCCGTGGCCCCGCAGGGTCATGGGCGCCGCAAACGGCCCGTGCTGGATCGTGCCCCAGCTGTTTTTCAGAAGTTCAGTCCGGTTTATGGGATCTCTGCTGGTATCCTTTAAAGGCAAACCTTAGAAGTGGTGTTGGCATTAAAATTTACGCAGACTTTCCTCTCCGATTTGCCTGCTAACAGTGTCTTCTTCCCCCTCCTGTTCAGGCACATGAAGATTCACGAGAAGGATCCGAACAGCACAGCGAGCACAACTCCCCCGTCGCCGCTGAAGCGCAGGCGATTATCTTCGAAACGAAAGTTTAGTCACGATGCTGAGATGGACAGAGAGGAGAGGACGCCTGCAAAAAAGGTTCTTTATGGGGCATGAAGCAAAAGATGTTCCTGGCTACCTCCTAAACTGTCAGCTGTTGAGTTCATGCAGTCAGCACAGAAATATTAAAATGTGGGCTTGTGACAGACCTGTATATATCTTAAGATGCCATGCTTTCCCTGTGCAGCCAACACTGTTGTCTGAGATTGAAAATGAGTTTCTAATTTCAGAGATAGAAAGAATTCAATTTGTTTAATTCTTTACTGTTTAAATTTTTGGATTTGCATATCATTTATATTAGATAATTGATGTTGGATGACAAGAGGATGAACTATTCTTTTGCTACTGCAGCTTTTCCCCTAGTTTTGTTTTCTCCCATTTAATTCATAGTAGTCTTGCAGGATAGTGTTTTGAACTTTTAAAAAAACAGTGTTTACTTCAGAAGCAGCAACAGCTTAAGTCTGTTTTTGTCTTGATCCAGAAAAAAAAAATAATAAAGTGTAGTACATTTCCCTTTCACAGTAGCATAATCCTGCATTATTGGAGTTGCAAGAGCAACCAGAAGATATGTATTTGAAGGCTAGACATTTCCATTAGGGTTTTATTTATGAAATATTTTAGTGCATTTCAGTCATTTGTACAAAATGTACGGTGGCTGCCAAACTTAACTCGACCCTTTCCACTTACTATCTCTAAATGGCAAACTAGTAGCAGTTTCATTTAGCTCAGTATTCCTTGTTACATGCATGCTTTTCTTCCTGTAATCAGAAGAGGGCTATAGAAAACATGCAGAAGTTTATTGCTTTTCCCTGGACCACTTGAGTTAGCAGTTGGCAGTATCTTCAGTGGCATAAATAATTTAGGCTGACAGCTCGCCTGGCTTTCTGAAGGGGGAGGAATGCTAGTTCAGTGGTATATAAACATACGGGTTTATAAGTGTTCAAATCGCAGTTTCTCATTAGAACTGCTGTATCTGTGACTTAGCTGCGTACTTTATCTCCTACTGAGCCTCCTTTTCTGTCATGCACCTTCTCACACACACGCAGAGGCTCTGTCACTTACCCTCTCTGTTGCTGAAATGAGTAATTTCTGGTCACCTGCAGCAATGTTAGGGATGAAGCCTGCTACTTTGTTTTTGAGAGAAGGACTTTGAATGGATTGCATGTTTAGTTAGTTGGTTAAGATTTGGTCTAGTGAAGTTTTTTCCCCTTTCTCTGAAGGTTGTCGAAGATGGTCACTCCGGTGAAGGGGATAAGAAGGCTGAGGAGGAAGTTTATCATTGTCCAGTGTGTTTCAAAGATTTTTTTTGCAAGTATGGGCTGGAGTCCCACATGGAGACACATCCAGATAATTCGCTGAGGTAAGAAATAGTCCTAAGAGTGTTTCTGGTCACCAGATGGCCTGAGGGAGCCTGCTGGGGAGAGGTACAGCCATTCAGCCCCCTGCACTGCTGACTGCCCCTCTTTGTGATTTTGAACAGGTTTTTAAATGTTTCTGCCTCATCTTGTGTCACCAGGGTGCTGTAGGGCTTAATTTTACTGTTTTTTGCAAATACAGGAAATCTTGCCAGTTAATAACTGGGAATGTTTTTAGAAGAAATTAAAGCACCTCTTCCTCCCCTCCAAACCCATCACTGTTTTTACACAAAACTGTAAAATGCCAACATAGCAAAATTTTAACAAGTTAGACTAAAGATGCTTAAAACATGAAGCAAAACTTGATAGAAGTATTCAGGTACCAACCTATGAGATTATTCCACTTGGGGAGAAGAAGGCAGCTGAATATAAAGGTTTTGTTGTCTGTCCTGGGAGTGAGTGAAGACAGATGAATTTCTGGTTCCAGACTTTCAATAAAATGTGTTACGCTTTTCTGCCTGTTGAGGTTAGGGAATGATTTGGATTTTGGCTTAAATCAGCTTCTCTTAACAAGGAAAAATTAGTTATTAATTATTTGGGAAGGTGCTTGGGTGTTGTGTTTTGGTTCAAGTAATTGCCCCTGGGACTCCTGATACTTTTTTATTTCCTGTTTTTTACCATAGAAAAATGTAGAGCCAGGTATATGAAGATATAAAAGAGATATTACAAGTCTAGTTTAAACGGGTAGGAAAGCTGCTATTTTAGAAATGGAGATTATCCATTTGCAGAAGATTGTCATTGTTTTAAGCTTATTTTGGGACATTGGACTCCAGTGATCTTTTCGGAATGGTGCAGAATTCAGCATCTTGAAGTGTCAACACTCTCTCCTGAATACAATTTCTTAATAGAATGGGATGGCTCTGCTCCATGCCATTTTATTAAATGGAAATAATTGTATTAAATTTTCCAATTTTTTTTATTAGAAAAACTTGGTAAATATGTGTAAAACCAGTTTTAAAGGCATTTAAGCGCTGTAATTATTGGGGAAAGGATTTGGAAAGGTCTTTCTTAAACTTGGTCCAACAAATAGTAGTTAATTAAATGGAGTTTGCTGTTTCCGAAGTAAATGAAGTAAATGTTCATTAAAGAGCAAAACTGAAACAGTTGTTCTCTGGTAAGAGCTCTGCAACCCCCACAGAAGGGAGTCTGAGATAATTTTGCCATACAGTTTACACTTTAGAGAAAGCAGCTGTCATATTAGGCTTCTTCTGGCATTAGCCTCATTTTGAAGCTTCTATGAAGATATGACCTCTTTGCAAAGTTATATGCCATGGACCTGAATGGAGAGGTGGATTCTCTTGCTTTGACTGCTGGATAAAAGATAACAGAATACCCTTCTAGCTTGGCAGCTTTGCAGTCTGCTGCGGCAAGGCAGAAAGACACACTGGCTGGGCAGACATGCTGTTCCTCTTCATGCAAGTCTTTCTCTAGGATTAGGACGCTTGCTTTTGGGTAATATTCTCCTGAAATGGATTTTGCTACCCTTGATTGTATTGAGCAACAAAGACTAAAATGTGTCCTTCAATCAAAACCATGATTGTCAAGCTCTGTGGGCACGAGTTAAGGGTGGTGCTGAGTTGCTGGTCTTTATGGCCTTGTCTGGGTGATGGTAAGGGGGGGGGGTGTCAAATATTTGCTTTAGCAATTTAAGACACGTCAGTGGAGATAGGACAGGACAAGGAAGCTGTGGTTCTCCCTGGTCAGCTAACATATTCAAATACAACTTGCCCTGCCTATCTGGTTTAAAACACACCTTTTGTCCTAGTCTAGACAAGTCAAATGACACTGTCTGCTTGGCCCAACCTAACAGAAAATCCTCTGGTAAGCAGAGCAGTCTGGGCTGCTGTTAAGGTGATGTTTTCATCCCAAAGGAAATAGGTTAAAATCCTTGGCAGGCAGGGGCTGTAACCCTCTGGTTTCCCAGGGTTCTGCAAGACTGTTTGTGGGATTCAACAAGATACACTGAATGTGCCATGCCATTCTCAGTCCTGAGTTCAGGTGACTGAAATGATTCCTCTTGGTGAGGCTTAGGGGTGTTTTTCTGAGTGAGAGAGATGAAGAAAAGAAAATATTTTGCTAGAGTATCAGAGCAGGAGGCACGTGTGTATGGGTGTGCTCGTGGCAGGGGAGCAAACTGCAAAATGTTAGAAGGTGTTCATCAAGTCCTGGTGTTTCCTTATTGTAGAAGACGAGGAGGAAGAACGCTCCTTAAAGTTCAAACAAAAAAGCATAGCAGCTGTGTTATGAGCAAAGGGCAGGGAGCAGAACACCCTCAGTCTCTTTTTATTGCAATATTGTAAAAGTAGAGTCACTTCATCAGGACTTCTGTGATGCAGGTATGAGATTTTGTGCATCCCAAAGCCAGGTGCTCTAGGTCTGGCAGTCGGTTTGGAGCTACGGCTTTAGGTAGCCCAGCACAGACTGTTTTGTCATGGCCAAAAATAAGTGATGCTCGATCTGCCTAGCCGTGCCTTTCTTTGTAAACCACAGGGCAAACATCCGACTCCTTTTTGTTCCCCCAGTAGTTAGTATGAAAATGATCCAACCTAAATGATGCTATGGTTCTGTGATTGCAGACATGTCTCTGGACCGGTGCAGCAGCCTGCACTGCCTTGACGGTGGTACCAACCTCCCTTCAGGGGTGCATCCCCAGCAGCAGCAAAGTGCCGGGGTGGGCACTTGGGAGCTTCTGCCTGGCTTCCTTGTGGTCCTTTAATCCTGCCATTGTAGTGCTGTTGTGTAAATACAGCCTCTTGCCCCCAGAGCTCTCTGTTCTGGCCCGGCTCTGCTAAGCAGCAGCAAAGGTAAGGCTGTCTGGCAGCCCTCGGATCAGTATGTGAGCAGCTAATTTACAGGGTGGGCCATTACCCTTCCAGATACTGTCAAATGAACAACTTTAAATCACAGGGTTAGTTGTTCAAAGTCAGATGAAAAGACACCCGGCATTGTTTTCCCCAATACTGCTTTTTCATGTAAAGCCCCAAGCGGTGGGGGGGTAGGGGGGGGGAGCACCTCATTGTTTACTTGCAGCAGAATAAACAATACTTAATCCACTGATTGTGTGAGAGGGGCTCCTGCTTGGGAGAGTATCTCTTGATTATGTAAAATCCTAAATCGTGCATCTTTGTCTCCTAATTACGGTAAGAACTGCCCTGCTCTTTGGAGCAATAATAGCGCCCTTTGTCCCGCTGACAATGGGCTGTGGCACTGCATCTCCTTCATGGCATTACCCCCTCTGGTCAGTCTCTGTCCCTTTGAAGCCCTGGGACCTGCACCCTAATTAGTGACATGAGCTGGTCCCAGCAAGGTTGTCTGCAGTCCCCGTTAGCAGTGGGAGGTGGCCCAGGGGTGCTCTCTGACCTCCCTTGCCTCTCTACCTGGATTATTTAAAGACGAAGTCTTGTTTCCCTGCAGCTGGGGCCTCAGGGCACTGTCTATTTTGGTGAGTTTGTATCTGAGTGTTGATATAATTAGCAGAGCGCTGAAATGCTGTGCAGCCAATAGGGAAAATGAGAAACCTCGTGGAGCGGGGTAACTTCTCTGGAAACTTCTGTGGCGGAGGGTTGCTGTCAAACATGGTAATGTGCTTGTAAAGGTCGCCTGACAGACAGCTCTGAGCAACATCAGCAGTGCAAGCAAAGGAGACATGAGGATTTCCTGGGGAGAAACCTCTCGAGGCGCTATGTGAGGGTTCTCCTCTTTCCTTTGGCAAGTACGATGGAATAGACTTAAAGTAAAATGTGTGGCTTTTAAAAAAGTACATGCACTATAACATTCCTCTGTTAGTTTTCATCGCAACCAGAGCATACCCTTTATATTTCCTCTCCTTCTCCTCCAGGAGGCTTCTTACAGTACTTTGTACCAACAGCTAAAGTTTTTTTAATTTTTCCTTCCTCACAGCAGCAAGGAGATATTTGTGCTGCCTCTCATGCCCGTGCGTCTTCCTAAGCAGAGGAGGAGGGAGGTGGTGATGGTGTTGCAGTTACCTCCTTTCTTACAGACATATTTCAACATCAGTTCTCAGTGAGGATAGTTGTGCAGTCTGAACATGGTAAAGGCCTGGATCTTAATGAGTGTTACGGGAACTTTCTGATCACATTTGGTTCAGTGTGGCATTTCCCTCAGTTACAGGATTTGTGTCTGCTGATTTTTATAGGAGACAAGAAATAAATAGACATAGCAGAGCGTGAAAGACACTGACTGCCTCAGTCACTGAGCTGACCTGGTGACCAGAACCAGTAGATGCCTGTTGCCATGAATGGATTCAGGGTAGATTAAGTTTTTGACCTTTTACAGAGCATGTCCAAACAGTGATATAATATATTAAGCTTTGAAACTTGCCAAATCCCAGGCATATTTTCACAAGGACAGCAAAAGCAGTTCTCTTGCCCCAGGGTAATGTGCTTCTGTAGAACTTCCAAACAAAGAAAACCAAAAGCCATTCACAGTCTACCTTGTTCTTCAAAACAGCCTACCCAAGTTTTGCTGAAACTTGTAAAGTCAAATTGGCTAGAGGTTGAACGCCACCATGGAAAGCTGTTGTTTTGAACAGTTTGATCGGTAACAAGCATAGTAAAAGAAGAGCTCAGGTCCTGGAATGGAAAGTGTCAGGACACCCCGACCATTGGTGTCTGTTGTCAGCTGCCTCCAGTTTTGCCAGGGTAACCACTGTAAGCTCTTGTTTCTGAAAACACTCCCAGGTGGAAGATGCTATGGTTGTGGCTTGGTGTTACCTGGCTTCACTCAGAAGGAGTGGACAACTTAAATGCACTAGGAATGGTCTCCTGGACTCTGGGGGTAAATTGTTTCACAAGGTGTCATGTGCAGCTTGCGAGTCAGTCGGGCTGGTCACCAGGTTTCCCCCTTTTCCAGCACATGCCCGTTCTTCAGTGCATGGTGTTAGGTGGTGGGATGCTGCAAGGCACCTGGACCTACGTCCCAATCTTAAATCATTTTAGCCAATGCACCTGAGCAGCCCTGTTTAAGTCAAGACAAAAGGAAGTGGGTTTTGAGTCAAAATGATTCCAGCTACCTAGAATGTTACATGTTTATTGCCCAGTTACTGTTCTTGAGGGCAGCTCTGTACATCGGCTTTGGGGAGATAAAATAGCCAAGAAAATAAATTAATGCAAATTTAGAGTGTACAGAGATTATTTCAGTCATTAGCACCAGTAGAAAAGACTAGTACAAGACTAAGTTGCATACAGAGCAGCAATGTGCCTGAGTAAAAGTACGTTGTACAGGATGTAAAAGAAAAAACACCAGAAAAAGCCCCTTAAGTTTCATTCCTGTTTTTGCCAATGCCTACTCGAGCAACTTCAGGAATTCACTTTCTATTTTTTCTCTCCTTATATAGTAGGGAATAAGCCTGCTGACTTCGTTTTTGTGAAGCATGTAGCTTTCTACACGTGGTCAGCCTTTTGTGGGAAGAGGGTGTTAGGGACATTGCAAACTTAGAAGAATGAATGTGTTGGAAAACTAAATGTTGTTTGCAATTTATATTACTTGTGAGACAAAACTACAGGTTCGTGGTGGGAAGTTTTCTCCTAGTAGTTGACACTACTGTTACTGGAAGCAACTTGAAGCATGAATGACGAGTAGTCTTCATGCAGCATTGTGAAATTTCATACTACTTTTCCATCTCTGTCACAACCGTTGGTGTGCACATAGATAAGCTCATTCCTTGTTAGCACTTCAAAATATGAAATGTTGTGCTTTTTTAATGCAGCTGGATAATTCTGAGGTGGTTGTATCCTACACGATCATTGAGTACAAAGAGAGAGATGGAGAGCACTCCAGCATAGACATGTTCATGGACCTACTTGACCTTTGGTTTTGGCACACTATACTTTGGCCCTGATACTTCCCTTCTTAGTCATTGTTTGAGATTGTGCTAGCAAGGATAGTTTAGGTAGGAACTGCTGCTAGAGTTACTGAGTACTAAGAGAGTCGATGCTACAAGACTGGTTATAGCCAAGGATGGAGGCGCACAAGGGTCAGTTGTGTGGCATTGCTGATTCGGCTGACTCTCCTGCTCTGCTCTGCTCTGCAAGTTGCTCGCTCAGTGTCTTGATAGGAACTAGGAACTGAATCCTGGTCTCTGTTGGCAGCAATTTCAGTGCAGGAGCAATTCCATGAGCCAGCTGGTGATGGTGAAATGCAGCTCTGGTAAACGCTAAGACCAAAAATACGCTGTGGTACAATGCAGCTCTTAGTGTTGATAAGGCAGGGGAGAGGATATGCAAGCAAGCTGGTGAATGCATCCTTTTACTGAGCAAATGGAGAAGTAAAATCAGTGGGTTGAGCATCTGTCTGTGTACGCTGGCTTGCAAAAGCAAACCAGAACTGTGTTTTAAGTGCTTTCTGAAGTTTCTGTTCAGAAAAGAGATGGGAAACATCTGAAGAGCAGCACGAGTCTAACACTGGCCTAGAAGTGGTCACCTCACATCAGGGAGCTCATTGTGCGAGGAGACTGGGAATCCGGAGCAGCCGGGTAAAAGTATCAGATAGTGAATGGATGCAGGGAGTGATACCCTCATGTGAAACTGTGTGGTGTGTCACATGGTGTTGAATATCTTAGCTCGGTTGCAAGAATAGAAAGTGGGTAAAATGCAAAGAGGACTGTAGAGGAAAGCTTGTAAAAGGGAATACAGGAGGGAAAGAGGTCTGAGCTAAAATAGGTTATTAGCATGCCTGCCTGATCCTGATGACTGGGGTTTGTTTATATGCAGGCTCTCTCAACGTGCTGGCTGCTGCTTATTGTGTTAGTAGTCAGTCGGCATGCTCAGCATAGCTTACCTGCAAATGTAGATAAGGGCAAGGGTGTTCAGTCCAGATTCGGCTGCACCTATTTGCAAGCTCTGTTGTCATCAGTGGATGGTTATAGGATAGACAAGCGCCTGTAGATGTATTTCTTCTTATGTTACTTGTGAAAAATTTTGGTGCTTTTTAACATGGTAGACACAGATTTTTTATTTTTTTTAACTCTTGCTACTAATTTTAAAACTACACAAGTACTTGGCATCCATATTTGAAAGATGTCTTAGAAGGCAGGAATAGCTTTCCTTTTCTTACCTCGAAAGAATACCAGAAGGTCCACTTGAGTTTGTGTGCACAAACAATGACTTTTATTCTGGATGCTGTGCAGCTTCCAGTTTTGGTAGCTGTAGAGGACTGCACTGGTCATGCTTTTTTTTTTGACCAGGTATGCTTGCCCTAATTATTAAACTCTTCATTGTTATTTATGTTGATCTTCAGTACAGCTCTTGCTCCGTGATTCTGTCCAGCCAATTTCTTGACACTTCTGGTTTTTAAAACTTTGACCTTTATTAAGTAAAAAGGTCATTATGAGAAAATGAACTACTTTGTCTGTGCAAGTGTCTGCAGGCCATCTCCCATTTTCCCTTTATTTGTTCTTAGTTGCATGTTAATTCTGTTGAAGTAAATGGTAGAGTAAGCTACTGTTCCACTGGGGCAGAGGTATTTATATCTGGCACTGTTGAAGTGTTGCTGGTACATGCAATTCATTACAGTGTTGGGAAGAAGTGAAATCTTTTTTCCTGATCTTTCTTTGCTCACACACAAAGAAAGTTAAAAGATGGCACAGGATGGCTCATGGCTTTTTATTAAACCTTATAGCAGTTAACTTCATTTGAGTTGGTCTGATTGTGGGAGTCATGATACGCCGGTATGGACACTGGCTCCATGGCATGCCGACAAGTTTCTGAAGCACAACATCACCCCAGTTTATATCGAATCTGCCCTGGCTCCCACACGGTACTTTTCTCGCCTGGACCACAGCGCAGCTGTAGGAATGCACATAGCATTGTGTGTCCCTCTATTAATAGAAGGGCTGGTGCAGTGGTTTCAGCCTTCGCTGCACCCAAGGGTGGCTTCTTTGAGGGAGAGGATTAAAGGGAGCGACAGGACACATTGGTAACAAAGTCGGACAGCCAGTGGGGAGGTGGGAGGGAGGAAGAGTTAAAAGAAAAGTCCTGCCTTTGCTGCGGACGTGAAGCAGCATGCATTGAACTTCTGGTGAGCTGTGTCCGTCCCTGTACGCACTGGGAAAGGGGAGGGAAGTCTCTCCAGCCCGTTGTGCCTGGCAGGGAGTTGGCTCCCAGTGCCGCGGTGCTGCTTGCAGTTTCAGCGCTGACCCATAGCACTGGGCAAGGTGGAGGTGGGAGAGCAGCCAGTGCTTTGGGGTCAGACACACTGTGATGCTGTGGGGGAAGGAGGCAGGAACAGTCATCTCAGGACAGCGGGAGGACCCACAGAGATCCCCAGGAGGGAGGCGGGAGCAGCATTCAAAGCGCTGCTGCTTTTCCATCACTCATCTGTAGCAATTGGGAGAGATTAGTGCAGCTGTGGATGTTATTTCCCAGGGCCCTGGGTGTGGAGGCCAGGAAGGGTTTTTCATCCAAAAGGAGATGAGTATCTGGACCTGGGTGGGGTTGCACAGGAGCAGAAACCAATTTGCTCTCTCTCATTTCCCTCCCTTCGCCTTGCCCCAAAAGAAGTGAGAGAGAAGCGAAGGAATCCTTTCCTGAAGGGGAGTGTGTCTGTAAGGTGCTGGTTTTTCTTTCATAGATGGCGAAAGCCCTTATGTTTAGGACCATCCTTTCTCCTATCTCCCTCTCCTTGTCGGCCTCCTCTACAGCGCACGTTACCAGTGCGGAGGCTGGGAGCCTGCTCCCATCCCTGGTGTGGACATGAGTCAACAGCAGGGAATCGCCCATCTTTCTCTTCTGCCCAGTTGTCTTATTTTTAGGTCAGCATAGGATTTTCGTTGCTCTTAAGGAGAGCCGCATTAATTCTGCAGATATTGTGAGATGGAAAGGAGAATAATAAGGACAAAGGTAGAAATTTATGTACTTGGCTGTATTAGGGATTTCAGTGGGAGGAGTTAGATGACTTAATAACATAACTGTGTATTAATGACTTCTCTCAGGATATGTTCAATTCTTGTTTTGTTTTCCTTGCTCCTGTTTGTGGCAGTTGTTAAAGAGCACAGACAGGAAAGGAACAAAATGGTACCAGCCTTTTTATTTTAGATAAGGCCTAGAAATTAACACTGGTTTTATTTATCGACATCCACAACTTGGGCAACATAGTGTTAGTGAGCTGCATGGGTGAAGTCTTCAGGTTTTGGTCTACTCTTTTGTGCTTTCAGAAGTGTAAGTAGAAGAATGCTAAGTGTCACTTTCCTACCACCAGTCTCAGGTAATGCAGAGCATAGTGTTTATTTAATTTCTTGGTAACAGAATGATGAATATAAATATTTGGCATCTGCATCTTGACTACTGAAATACAAAATTTAGAAGGATTGAATGTTTGACTGCATTACCCTTAATGAAAATCAAGACTGATTAATTTTGCTTAAAATTTGGCTCTGCATTTCCTTTCTAAAATGTCTTTCCTTTTCTTAAAGAAAAAAGCTATTTCCATTGCTGACAGATTGGAATTGGCTCAGAGTGTAATGCAAAGCAACAGGCATCGCTTATGTAAACTTCTCTTACATAGGTGCTGCTTGTCATAAGTATAGCAAATCCTGGCTTGCTTCTTGAACAAGCTGCACAAAGCATTGACTATTTCTTAAAGCCTGTTAAAATGCTTTTATATCCTAATTAGCATTACAGTTTTCAAGAATACTAACTAATTTTAGTAGAAAGCTTTTTAATGGTGTGTTTTTACACAGAGACCTTGTCTGCCTTTTAAAAAAAATGCAAAAGGTGCACTGGTGTAGTAATAATTAAACAGACTTGCCTGGTGTGATATGTGACCTGAGCTCTAAGGTCAGCCTGGTCATTGCACTGTTGTCACATGATTATATTTCAGTTCTGCTCTTGGGTTTTAGCAGTTCTGTTTTCTCACCTGCTTGCTTTGTACACCTCTGCCCGTGAGCCAGAGCCCTAGTATTACGTGTGCATTGTACAGGTATGAATGACTCCAAAACATAAAGGCAATTGAGAATGAAGCTTGTTTTAAAGCGGTCTTAACTGCTAAAAGCAGTTTTTTTCCTTTTTACTTATAATTGAGTCTCTGTGCTTGGAACTGAACAGCTTTCTTCTCTCTGCTCTGTAATCATATTTATAGAAAAATGGAAAACTGTGGCCAAGACTAGCAATCACATGATAACACAGCAGCTTTTATTTGCTACATCTGGAAACTTACCTTGCAAGTAGAGTGCTTTTATCTTCACTCAGGTGTTGAGCCATTGCTCTGCCTGTTCTGCTAACAACCTCAGAACCTGTTCCTATCTCTGTTCTCTGCAGCCATACCATCCGTGTTTGACTTGGCATTACACATGAGCAGACTTGTGAAATTGTAAGGGGGGGGGGGGGGGGGGGGTTTTTTTTTTTTTTTTTTAAAGTTCATCATGAGGAAAGTATTACCATATGTTTCAGATGCTTTATTTGATGTGCTGGACTTTTCAGACTTTCCACAATTATTTAACTTTATGTTTTTTTAAAGCAATTTAACTAAGGTTTAAAAAAGTTCATATCACCTAGGATTTCTTTCTCTTGTCCTTCTTAGACTGTGGTTTTGGATTTAAAAGTACTGTAGCATTGACACTACCTAAAGATGGAGAATAGTACTGATGACAAAACAGAGAAATGAATTGTTAGGCTTCCTTAAAAAAAAGTAATGCTTCCAGTTAATGCATTGTTAGGCATGGCAGCTAACTCCATTTTAAATTAACACAAGCCTGCCTTAGTCAATGCAGCATGATGCTTGCCTTAACTAGTTAGGTTTTGAAGCTTAGTACCTGTTAGTTTTTCTTGGAGGTGGTACGCATCCCTATCTGCATCTGCATTGCTAATTGTATTCAAAGCTCAAGGCATGTCATTTGGGAGAAACTCTGGACTCCCCACTTGAGGTGAGGGAGGGGGAACTCAACAAACACACACACACACGAAAAAAAACGTTGTGCATACGCTTGGGCAAATGGGCCATGTATTTTAAATAGCTTGCATCCGTAGCGAAGACTGACAAGCCCAAGTGAGGTCTGCAGAGCGTGAGAGACCTCCCAAGCTGGCGGCGCGGTGGCACCCCTCAGCATCAGGAGCGGCTTTACAATGACCTCCCTTGTCCTTGGCCAGCGGCGTGGGCGCAAGGTGCCAGCGCAGGCGCCGGAGCCCGCCGGGCCGCCTGCTCGCCCGAGGTGCCTGCCCTGCAGAGGCAGCTCCACGCGTCACTCGGGGAGGGCTTTTCTCGGGCAGTTTTTGTTCCAGCTCTCCACGCTGTGGCCGCCGCTACAGGTGTGCCTGGACCGCGGAGGAAGGGAGGGCATCCACGGGTCCTCCTGTGCTCCAGCTCCTGTGTGATCCTGTAAACTGTGACACCAGGGGAGGGTGCTGAGCCAGGGCGCGGTGCGTTTAGATGCCTTGAAGTGCCTGCATCTTGAGATGCCAGGCGTGATTTATCTGGATGTTTCTTTTTTCAGCCAGGAGCTTCTTTTTGACCAAATGGAAAAAGAGCTTAATCCTTTTCCCTGCTTCTCTTTTTGCTTGCTGCTTCTTCACTCACAGCAAGGAAAATAAAAGGGAAGACTAAGGAGGAAAGAGAAAAATACAGAGGGGGGTTTAATTCTATGCATTGTAAAAGAGAGAAAGTACATATTCCTCTTCCAAGATACATTACTTTTGTTTTGGGGGAGGGGAGGCGGTTCCCTTTGCATGGAAAACACTGTTTTTAAATTGCAAATTTTTACTGTCCTGAGGCATAGTAGTTGATACAGGTGTACTGCGAAGGACTTTCACACAGGTCTCTGCTCTGAAAGATTTACTCTCAAGTGCAGCTTTTGATGGGAGCCCTAAATAAACCAGTGCTTAAAATCAGCGTGTCGCACAGCCAGTGGAGGTGAGGGAGCGTAAGATGGACGAAGCTCACCTCCCCGCTGTGTGGGGGGGCTGGCTGCTTGCCCAGGAGCGCTGGCTCCTGCTCAGCCCAAATCCTGAGGGTACCGTGGCAGGCGCCAGCTCTTCCAGTAGATCTGTGGTCCCATCAATGGTAACTGTGCCTGCCCTGTCACTCATGAGGGGATACAGCTGCTGCATTGTGTTGCTGGTCCAGGGGGGGACAGGCACATTGGGGACCCCAGAGCTGGCTCGGGACACCCTGAGGAGGGGGTCTGCATCCCTCTGCAGAGCAGCTGGGCCCACAGACCACCAGCGATGCTCCGGTGGTGCAGGAGCATTGCCTGCAAGCCCTTGTTGTCTGTATGCTGACGTACCAGGAGGAGTGTGCCAGGAGCACTGCTTGCTTTCACGCGAAGCGTTTTCATCACCTCTAAAAAAGAATTTATTTCAGTAGTCTGCAAGTTCTTCAGGTGACTGCTCTAACTCTTTAATGCCCTCCTTCCCCCAGCGGTTTTAGTGGTTGCGTGTTTTTGTTTTTGCTGAAGATGAAAGCTTTGCATCATGGAATAGGTGCTGCCAAGTGAGCTGGAGGAGAGCCGTAGATCCTGATGCTGCAGGAGTGCTACGTGTTGGCATTCCCCCACCATCACCAGAGATTGTCGTCACATTTAGCAGACCTCTTTAAGTAAACGTTTGCTTTATAAATGGCATTGGTTCGGTATTCAATGGGGTGCAGGGACTATGTTGGCTATAATTATAAAGGTAGGATGCAAGTGAATTGGCAGAGGAGATAAAACAGATTAAACCTCCAGTGCATAATATTTATGTCCCAGACTTCTGGGTACCGTGATAACAAAGGCCGTGTTACATATACTTCACACTTGCTTCTTTCACCACTCATAGACTATGCGTCGAAGTTGCTTTGTGGGTGACTTGGTTATCTCTTCATTTTCAGGGAATAAAAAAGGTCTCTGGAAGTTTATGTAGTGGTAAAAAGAACAACAATGGGAGTTTGTTAGGGACAGGACAGGGAGGGGGTGGTTTCAGGATTTTGTCAGAAGTCATTTCTAATTGCGGGATGTTTTTTTAATGAGTAGGCACATGTCCTTTTCCTTGATACGGAGGGCGAAGACAGTATGGGGAGAACTAAGGCAAGGGAAGACATGTGAAAAACTCCTAGTGCATATAATACTCTCCCTGACAAAAATCTGACTGCTTCACGTTCACTGGTGTTTGCTTCTGTGAAACCCATGCTTTGGTTGCAAGCTGGAACTGTAACCACAAGAAACCATGTTGAGTGAAACTGTATGTCACTTGCTGAACGCAGAGTGGACGTGACCTGTCACGCTTCAGAGCTCAAACACCAGATATTTAAAAGGCAGTGGGCTTGTTTGTTGACATGTTGGCCAAATGTTGCTGCATAGTCCTTACTGCCTGCAGCGTAGCTGCATTTCCGATACCTTTGATTGTTTAATGCAAGTCTGCTTTATGTGAGAAACTTTTGTTTAGCTGAATTTGAGATTTGAGAACTTAAGAAAAACAAGAAATCATAGCAATAAAGTGTGGGTAGGAAAAGACGTTGTTTCTGCGTTTTTCTTTGGGGCACACTGGCTGTGAAGGGGGTGTATGAGTGTCAGGAATGTTGACCCTGTTTCAGGTCTCCCTCCTCTGACCCTCCTCCCCTTCAAGGAGCACTAGTTTTCCTTCTAAAACAGTATATTTCTCATAACAGCTTTGAGAAAAATCAGTGAAAGTTTATGGAAAGGCAACACGAAGGAAATTCATACATGGGTATTTGAGTGGTGTGCAGTAGTATGTTTTAAGCAGTAGTTAAAAAAGGTGCTATTTATACATTTGCAGCTGCTTGCTACTTAAGTCTGATTTAGCCTCTCCTTGTCACTGTTTGTTTTTTTTTTAATTTCTTTTATTTTAATAGTACTTATTAATAAAAACAAAATCATGTAAAACCATTGAAATATTTTATGTTGGACAATGGGAAGGTTGTCAGAAGGCTGTGGTCTCAGCTGCCACTTTGCCGTCTGCCCATGTGGGACGCTCAGTTCTCATACGCTATGTTCTTTAAACTTCCAGTGAACTTAACAGCCAGAAACTGGTAGAAAGTGACTGTGATTGAAATGGCCTTTCTGTGGTGATAGGTTTTTGACATGCTGTGGCTTTGTTTTGCATTTAGCACGTTCTTAGTATCATGGGGTGAGAGGAAGGAGGCTGTCCTAATGCAAGAAGAATGCTAGTTCTTAAGCTTACAGCAGTCAGTAAGTCATTTCTATTTTATTCCTTTCCTTTCCAGGTGTGACATCTGTTGTATTACCTTTCGTACTCATCGAGGCTTACTGCGCCATAATGCAGTTATCCACAAGCAGCTTCCCAGAGATCCCATGGGAAAGCCTTTCATTCAGAACAACCCTTCGATTCCGGCAGGCTTCCACGACTTGGGATTCACGGACTTCTCCTGTAGGAAGTTCCCCCGCATTTCTCAGGTACTCTCTGTTCTTCATAGCTTAAGGTACCAGCTGATACAGTCCATGTCTTCTGAATTCATTGACAGACTTGTCCTTGATGAGGCAGAGACTGGGTGTAGAATATTTTGTGGGAAGCACATTACCACTGTCTGTGTAGGCTTCAAATAC
Source organism: Haliaeetus leucocephalus (assembly GCF_000737465.1). NCBI lineage: Eukaryota > Metazoa > Chordata > Aves > Accipitriformes > Accipitridae > Haliaeetus > Haliaeetus leucocephalus. Next base: position 6,704,829 of record NW_010972809.1, on the reverse strand, counting down.
TTTCTTCCATGCCTTTTTCTTTTTTCATCTAAAGAATATTTGGGTTGTTTTATTTCAGCATTCCAGTGGATAACTATTGGTGTAAAGATCTATAAAAATATTTTAAAGGAAAATTTCGGTGGTACTAGATCCTTGCCCCTTCCAGCCTGCCCATTAGTTCTCTTCTCCCCAAAACCATCCCACATTTAAAATCAATAGGGAGGACACATTGTAAGCAAGACATTATTTAGTTTACTGTAATAAGGAGGTAGTTGTGGTGTGAAAGATGGTTTTCATGAGAACCTTTGCGAAGTCACCTTACTTACTCCCAGGCACCTTTCCACTACGTTTGTCACGTGAGTTCTGAAGGTTTTGCACCTTTGAGGGACAGTGGCTGGGGAAAGGCAGGGAGGTAGTCTGTAAATATTTTCTCAGAGCCATAAAGCTTTCTATTGGATGGTATTATTCCTCCCTCTGTCAAACCTTGCCTGCCTTAGTTAGTTTGGGTCTGGATGAAGCTGCTTATCTATTTAAAAAAAAAAAAGAAATCAATCAAAGCACAGTCCACCAGGACCATGCTTATTCAGTATGTCCACTTTTCTTATTCTGCTTGGATTAAAGCATTGATTTCCAGCTCTTCTGGCTGTAAGACGGTAGACCTGAAATTTGCTGCTGGTCCAGGGGTGCATGTAGGTCATTCTGTAACTCTAGTAGAGTTTTGGTGTAAAAGTTACAAAATGAGGAGAAGAGAGAACTTTTTAAACAACTTGGTTTTATTTCTTTTGTAATTATGGAGACATTTAAAGTTATTAAGGGATTTAAATGTTGGGACTTTTCCTTTTGTAATAGTTTTGCTTGCACTGTGAGTCAAGACCTGTGAAGTATCTGAACAGAGTGTGTAGAGTATATAAAGATCTTGCCAGCCCTCTACTTAATTTATCGCTTGCCCTCTTCTTTGATGTGGAACCTTTGCAACATGTAAGCTGTCTGGGTAGCATTTAAATACAGCATTTGGATTCATGATCGTTTTCAGGGACAGGTATAAAATCCATTTGTGAGCTTAGTATTTTTCTTGGGAGAATAAATGTAATCAGAGTTCACTAACCAAAAGCCTTTCTGCTTTGGGCTCTGTGTTTCATTGATTTGTTTTTGGGGGATATTATTTTGGTTGGTTTATGTTGTTTTGCCTTCCTGGATGCCTTCCCCCCCCCAGCCACCCCCCCCGCCCGCCCCGCAC